>NC_134870.1:76168310-76468310 GCF_049852395.1 Peromyscus maniculatus bairdii | reverse complement strand
CATTCCGGTGACCAGTGAGGGTGCTAAGCAAAATTGGAGTTTGTCAGGAAAAGCCCACGGGTAGCGCTGGGGTGGCGACAGGACCCAATGCACGTATTATTGCATAACGGGACCAACAACTCCAGACATGTTGACACGGAATGCCATGCTGGAAACTGCTCCCTGTGCCGAGAAGGCACCGAAGCTCTCTGGGAAGCAAGCAAAGCCCTGGGGCCTACTGTCTGCAGAGGGCATGCTGGGACCGAGGGGTGCACGCGCTGAAGCCGCTGCCAGGGGCCATAATTAGGCCCTGGGAAGCGCGGGGCCTCGGGGAGCTCCAGACCCGGTGAGCCCTCCCCGGGGCCTGGCAGGGATGTGGGGTGCTGCCTGGGCCGAGTGGGGGGCTAGGCCGCTGGGGGCCCGACCCCAGTGCGGGCCCTGCAGGGAGCAGGGCGCTGGCTGGAGCTCCCAGGGTCCTGACTGACAGGCGTGTGGGAGGGTCTTAGGAGCGTGGGAGTCCCGGGAGAGCCCCGCGCAGGGCCTGATGGGAGTTCGAGCGGGGAACTTGACAGGAGCCGGGCGCGGGGAGCCGGGTGTGAGGCGGGGAGCCCGGCGCGAGGCGGGTGTGAGACGGGGAGCCGGGTGTGAGGCGGGGAGCCCGGCGCGAGGCGAGGAGCCGGGTGCGAGGAGCCGGGTGCGAGGCCAGCAGGTTCCGAGGGAGCGCGAGGCTTGAGGGAGCGCACAGCATCCTCGCAGCGCCGGGGGCCGTGGGGAGCACGGGGGGCGGCTGAGGGACCGAGGTCAGAATCGCCTGCTGCCAGGCCTCCGTGTCGGCCCGGGGAGGTCGGGGCGCTGCTGCTCCCCCAGTGTTAACACCACGGCCTGCCGGTGTTGAATCGGGTTGGCCTTAGGCCTAGCCTGGAAATGATAACTCTTCTCTTAGAACTCGGCGTCACCTTTTCAATTTTGTTCTTGAAGGCTTTGGAGATCATAGCTGTCCCCGAGGAAGTGGAGCCTAACCAAAGAAGGGGGCTGATTGTGAGCCCACTGAGGGGACGCTGCAGCCGTGAGCCCAGCACGGGGCCGTCACCGAAGAAAGCTTCAGATACCGTGGTTTAAGGAAGCTGCATTTGTTCACCACGCCAAAGGTCACAGCCCGCATCCCTCAAACGACAACCGGAGGCATTTGGTTAATGTGATCAGACTCTAGTCCAACCACGCTCCCGAGTCCGGGGCTGGTGGCTTCTTTTCAAAGAGGGAAGATATTCTGTGTTAAGTTACCGCCCACTGGTGAATTTGTGCACCTTGGAGTACTTGACCTTCCTTAGCCTGCTCTACATTTACATTCCAGTTTTCTGTAATGCATGCTATACACTTCAAAGGCAGCATATGTGAATTAGCAATTTTAAAATGCGCCCCCAAGTAGAAGTTTTAAAGCCAAGTAATTTCTTGGAAATGAAATCTACTTAACGGTTATACAGTTACATAGTTTGGCTAACATTTTCTTTCATGTAAAATAAAACATAATATATTCTTTTTAACCTTGAAGTGGGTTATAGAGTGAATCTGAAATGGTACAGGTCTCGGCTTCACGTTTTTATTTTTAAATTATGTGACAGGAAAGATTCATTTTTCTGAAAACAAAACTTTGATAGTCAGCATCTGTAGAATGCATTATCAAACACATATGGCTAATATACAGCAAGTACCTAGGAAAAACATGCATTTAATAAATTAGGGCTACTCTTATTATTATTTGTCCTTAAATTAGCCATTCAATTTGTGCAGGAAAACTGAAGATTTAGAATCTTGGGAGAGGTGATGAAAGTATTCTAATTTATTCCATCAATAGGTATATAACTCTATGAATATAGTAAAAAAAAAAGTATTGAACTTTAGTCAAGGTGGATAATCATGGGTGAGCAATAGCTTAATAAAATGTGTCTAAATACAAGTGATATAGAAAACCATGACGGTGAAATGGTGATATGTTTGTGGCCAAAGTTTACCAATTTTTATTTTCTTATTCTGACATGACATCAAATAGAATCTGGTGAGTCGGGGTTGAAACCTTATTGCTAAAACTGTTTATGTACTTTTTACAGCTGTTTGTTTTTGAAGGTCTGGTTGCTGGAACACATAGTCAACAAGCGGATATGAATGAGTCCAGGCAACAGTCCCTGTTCTTTATCATACTTCCAGATTTACACAAACTCTGTGCTACCCAGATAATATTGAGTAGCAGGGTGGCAGAAATAGAGATTAGGAGTACGCAGATAAAGATGTGCAGGTAAAAACTCGTGTCTTCTAACTAAGCCTTTCAACTTTAAAAATCCCATTATAAGCCGGGCGGTGGTGGCGCACGCCTTTAATCCCAGCACTCGGGAGGCAGAGCCAGGCGGATCTCTGTGAGTTCGAGGCCAGCCTGGGCTACCAAGTGAGTTCCAGGGCTACCAAGTGAGTTCCAGGAAAGGCGCAAAGCTACACAGAGAAACCCTGTCTCGAAAAACCAAAAAAAAAAAAAAAAAAAAAAAAAAAAAAAATCCCATTATAGCTATTTTAGAGGGATTTTCTTTAAAACCCTTACTAAATCTGTATAGATATTTTGAAAGCAAAGAATCCATGCATGTTAGAGTACATTTAAAAGGGAATTTAAAATACTTGAGGTAAATATCTCACTGTTGGGCTTTCATATTTGTGACCTCTTGTGTGCTTTAAAAATTTTGAATTTTCAGGGCTGGAAAGATGGCTCAGTGGTTGAAAGAACTGGATGCTCTTCCAGAGGACCAGAGTTCATTTCCCAGAACCCACATGAAGCTCACAACTGTCTGAGACTCCAGTTCCAGGGACTAACACCCTCACACAGACATAACATGCAGGCAAAACACCAATGCACATAAGATAAAAAATAAATTTTAATTCTCTGTAAGACTTAATTCATGAATTAAATTAGGCTCCCCCAAAATATACCAAGTAATGCATATTTACTATATACTCTTTACAAGGTACTTGAAGATACTAAAAGATTAATATAACTTCTGAACTTTCACATCAATAAGTGACAATGGAGAATATTTCTTTAAGAACTATCTTGCAACTCCTAACCCAAGGTAATCTTTAAGGAACAGCTCAACTGAAGCCTGAGTATTAAGGACTCTCTTGTATTAGTTCCTTTAATTGTTTGAGGTACTCAAAGAACTCAAGACAAAATTATATATTTAAGTAACTATCCCAGAGAAGAATGAAGCCTGTAAGATTGCTAGGAGCAATGGTGAATACCCATAATGTCAGCAGTCTGGAGGCTGAGGAACAAGCATCTTAAGCTAGAGGCATCCTGAACTACATAGTAAGATGGTTGCAAAACAAAACAAAATGCTGAGGACAAAAATGGGGAGGACAGTCTGGAGTGTACCCAATCTTAAATCCCCAAGTACATCAGGAAATATATATCCTTCCTGTTTGGGTGTAATTTAGTCATACTTATTACAAATTACCTCTGACCCCTCTGAAAAGTAACAAAATAGGTAGAAAAGTGAGATGTTAGACTAAGTTTCTAGATATTTCAGTAACATACAAGTATAGATGGTAGACAAGTTCAGTTTGAAAATAATGTATTTCTTCTCCATAGGCAGTTGCTACTTCTGCATGAAGATATTCTTACAGCACCTGTGCCTGGAATATTAAACCAAATTTGGGTAGTGATGTCGGTTAGTATCACTGATTGCTGGAAGCAATATTAATAAATAATAATTCAAGTATGGCAACAGAAATTAAAGATGGTTTATGAGGACCAACCACCCCATATTTCAGTTTGAATGAATGTCCCATTAACTTTGATATGCCTGATGTTTAAATCTATCTTGTGAGTCTAAATTAATATTCAACTTTATCTGATATAAATGCTGAAATAAAGACCACTAATGAACAGAATGTTATGGTACAATATATAAGATAGCATGGGCTTCAGTGCCTTGTGTCAGTATTTTAGATATACTTAAATTTCTCATCTCAGTAAATCAACATTTTTATTATTTGAGAATTTCATACATGCATATAATTTATTTCCATCACTTTCTCTTTCTACTCCCCCCACACAAATCCTTCCATTTACATCTCCTTCCTACTCCCAACTTCATATCCTCTTTCTTAAAAAAATAATCCACTGACTCTAATTAGAGCATACATGCATGGTGGTAGGGCCATCTACTACAATACTCACCCCAACAGGGACCACGCCCCTAAAGAAAACAGATTCTCCCTTCCCTAGTAGCCATTAACTCTAAAAAGCTTTTCAGGTAAATGTGGGGCCTTGTATGTCCCTCCCTCATTCATGATGAAATGTTGATTGTCTTGATTCTGTGCAGGCCACCACAACTGCTGTGCAGTTGAGTGCAATGGCCATGTCATATCTGGAAGAAACTATTTCACAGCAGTCCTCTAACCCCTGGATCTTACAATCTTTCTGTCTGTCCCTTCCTCCATGATGTCCCATGAGCCTGAGGAGCAGGATAAGGAGTATGACATAGTTATCCTATTTAGGACTGAGAGCTCATAACCATTTGTTCTCCGCACACAGACTAGCCATGAGTCTCTGTATTAATCACCATCTACTGCATAAAGAAGCTCCTTTCGCGAGGACTGAGAGCTGCATAATCTATTGTCATAGATATATAGTTAGATAACAATTTGATACCATGCCCATCTAGCAAAATAATATCTACCAGTCTTTTAATACTTATATTTCTTTCATTAATAGGTTGAAGCCTTTTAAATTTAAACTTCTTTTTAGGTTCATTTTCCATATTCATGTCTAAGTATGTCTTGTATATTTAAAAGCTGTCAAGTACTTATATGAAATTTATTTGCCTTTTGTATGGAGAACATGTCAATATCAGGCAACTTCACTTTGACAATGTACCTGTCACAGATAATCTTTCAGGGAAAAAAGGGTTATTATAGTATCTTTCTTCAAATGAATATAGAATAGAAATATAGAACAATAGCTGAAATCTGTGCCCTCTGTTGTATTTTGCTTAAAATATTCATGTATGACAATGTTTTGTGATATATATCTATGTTAAGTCCTTTTTACAAATGTAGACTTTCTGTTATAGATACCATTTTTTAAATCTGGGAGACTTAATGCCTATATTGAAAAATATGGAGCTAAGGTATGTGTTTAAGATAATAACATAGATGTAATATTATTGTAGAATGATGTATATTCTACTTCTTTTATCAGTGTCCTGGTGTGTTTTCTGATGTTGTGATAAAACACCATGACTAAAGAGCAACTTAGGGGAGAAAGTGTCTGTTTGGTCCATTCTTCCATATCACAGTGCATCATCCCAGGACGCCAGGGCAGGCACTCAAGACAGGAACTGAAGCACAGACCACAGAGAAGCTCTGCTTACAGGCCTGCAACATGGCTCACTCAACTTGCAGACTTGCCAGAGGCCAATCTGATGGGGGCATTTTCTCAGTTGAGGTTCCCTTTTTGCAGATTACCCTAGTTTGTGTAGAGTTGCCAAAATTAAACAAATAAGTAACCAAAACCTAACCAGCATAGTCAACAAACAAAATTTGGAGTATCTTTCTCACAAGTTATTGTTGTAGATAGAAAAAGAACTTAAGATTTTTCTAAACAATCATTTAAGGACACAGAGAGGGGAACTAATGGTTTTTCTCCATTTTTACATGGGAAAAAATGAAATCCTGAGAGATGGAATTATTGCCACAATTATATAGCTAATATATAAACAAAATTATAGACTGCATTTTGTATTCTTATAGTGAGCTTCTTTAAAGGGAGAAAGTTGGTGTGGGGGTTCACTTTGTGGTTGGAAGGTGTAGCTGAGAAAAGCAGCTCACCTATGTCACCCGGGTGGGAGGAGAGAGAGAGATTGAGAGAGAGAGGGGGGGGGGAGGGGGAGGGGGAGGGGGAGGGAGAGGGAGAGGGAGGGAGGAGAGAGAGAGAGAGAGAGAGAGAGAGAGAGAGAGAGAGAGAGAGAGAGAGAGAGAGAGAGAGAGAGAGACTGAGAGAATGAAAGAGAGATAGTAAGTCTGCACTCTCAGGCTTTCTTGTCTTTCTCTTTTATTTCAACCTAGCCTCAGCTCCAGCCTATGGGGATGGGGATGGTACTGCCACATTCAGACTGGGTCCTATCCTTTAGCCCTCTTTGGAAATCCTCAGACACACCCAGAAGCCTGTTTTGCTCATTCCTTTGGCACTTCTCGTCAATCAACTTGACAATTAAGATTAATTGTTATAGTTATGCATCAGTTAAGATCCCTACCATTAGGAATTATAAGAAATAAATATCCCCTCTCTTTAGAAACCAATTCTTTGGAGGAAGTCATGTCTGATTTTGCTATTTCTTACCTAAATGTTTTATGAAATTCATCTGTAGGCCTATCTGGAACTTAGATTTTGAAAAAAGTTTAGCTATAATTTTACTTTAACAGGAAGTAGAGCTATTAAGTTATTTCAAGGATTATGTCCTGTGTATTTAAATTCTTAAATTTGTTTTAATACAGTTGCTTTGGTATTCTCTTATTTTCCTTTGTTATAAAATCTGAAGTGTTATCTCCATTCTGTTTTTTAATATTGATTTTGTGTGTGATCTTTTTTGATTTTTTTCTTTTCTTTTTCTTACTCTCTGATCAGTCTATCTAGATAGTTGACCATCATTGATAGGATCAAGGAGGGGGATTTGATTTCATTGATTTTCTCTATTGTTTTACCACATTGTATTCCATTGAGTCCACCCCCCTACCTTTGGTCTATAGTGTTTCCTTCTACTTAATTTGGTTTGGTTTTGTCTTCCTTTTTCTAGTTCCTTAAAATGATGACTGAGTCTCTGAGTTAAGAACTTTATTCCTTTCTAGTACAGATACATTCAGTGTTAGATATGTTCTCTAAGTAGTTGTCTCTTTTTAACTTCCTAACACCTGCTACAAATAGGCTGTGTGGCTTCCAAATGGGGGCTTCCCAGGGGTCTTTCTGCTGCTGCTTACTCACTCAATTATTATTTAGAAAGATGTTTCATAAAGCTTTAATTTTTAAAAAAATATTGGTTTTTTTTTAGGGTCCAGAGTATAAACTACTATAGATTTAGTAAATGTTCCTTGTCATCTTACAAGAATATGCATTTTGGTCTTACTATAGTATTCAGTATTCTATATGTTAAATGGGTCTCATGGGTTGATCATGGTAAATCTACTACATTCTTGTTTTCTGTTTGCTTGTGTCAATGATTAGAATCAGGGTATCAAAATCTCTACCTATAATTGTGGCTATCCCAGCATGAAAACTGGGAAACAATTCTTGGCTCTCTCACTTTTCTGCTTGTCTTTCTTACAGATTCCAGGGCAAACTTTTCTGGATTGTATTCAGTGCTTATGAAGCAAACAAGCTTGGTTTTCATCCTAACCTTCAGCAGTTTCCTGATGAATGTGTGTTAGTCCTTGCTCAGCAGAAAACACCCGACTCTGCTGGTCTGCAGTCTGTCCTCGGCAGTGTTGTCCTCTCAAGCACCTTCTAGCTTCTTAGTCTTCCTGTGGACTCTCAGCTCTGTCTCTTCAATTCACAGAGAGGAACAGAGTCTCTCTAGATTTCCTCTTCCACGACCTCAGCCCGGAAACCCTCTTTATACAGTAAACCAGGAGAATGTTATCCTCTATAGAGGAAAAGCCAACAAGGTGGGCTCTGTGATTTCCCAGGGCTCGTCTTGTTGGCTTTTCATCTATAGAAAATAACTCTTCTTTTTCCATAATGTCCTGTATTTCATGAACCATTGTTTCAAATAACTTACCCAGTTCTTTTTTAGAGACTTCAAGTGGGAGAAATAAATTCAATTTCAATTACTTGGTAGTCAGCAATAAAAGCTTTAATATTAAATATTAACTCTGTATACCTAGATTATACTTGGTTGCATGTGTGATTTTGTACTTAGCCATTTCTAATGTTAAACTACAGGGAACAAAATGAACAAACCATAATATCATTCTTGCTTGAGTTCCTCTGTGTGGAGCGGGCTACATGGTTGAAGACTCAGTACGGGTTAGGCTTGCACATAAGCAGGAAATTTGGGCATGCAGCATTGCCGCAATGGTGGCTTCACAGTGAGAACCCTTGCATTCTTAGCCTTGTAACTAGATAGTACTAGTTACAGGAGCAGCCACAATCTTTATCTAGAATTGCTTAGTTTATTGGTTGTTGATGTGAGACTGCAGACAGTATCTGAGTTTGTAGATCTGTAGCAATTGCTCTTAACTTGCCCATCTTTTCTTTAATGTTTCAGATGGAGGCTCCACAGAGAGTAATTCCTGTAATTCTTCAAAACTGCCTTTCGTATTCACTCACTGCTAGACTGGCTCCAGCCTGGAACAGAGCAGGTCATCTCTTGGTACAAGGTGACTGTGTGCCAGTCATGGGGACTTTCTGAACTAGACTGCTTCTGTATGCACATCTGGGTTTGATTTCAGTGTACCTTACTTTTAGAGAGGAGTTCTTAGCTCCAACTCTAAACATTCTTAGACAAGCCCACACTAACACCACTGTCATCTCCTTACGTGGGGATAATATACAGAGGGCTGTTGACACTGCTTTAAAATGCTTTTATTATTGTAATACTTGCTACTTAAGAATAAATATGTTATGAAGGATTTGATAAAATAAACACAAATTGTCAGTATTGTTGGACCCAAAGGGCTATCTTGAATTATTGCTAAAGTTTGATGGTTTTCTAAGTACTATAAAGTACTTAGACATACATTTTTGAAGGAAGAATTGGGTATTTTGGTCCTTTTCAGGGAACAGATACTTTTTGAGTGATTATGTTTTTTTCTAAGAGCTGTCATTAGATATTTTACAATTTCATAGCACTTCAAATGGTTATATTTCTCAATAATGACTATTTCTGAATTATAATAATATGGTATTTCCTGTGAATTTTTTAAGGAAGAAATTTTCTTTCTCAAATGGGAAAGCAAAATGCTGTTGGTAAGTAAAAACACATAAAGCAATAAACAAAGCATTAATATGACTAACAGTTGTTTGAAAACCAATGTTGAGTTGTTACAGTCTTGATGATTACCATATGCAAGGAGATAATAAGACACAATTATAATCAGAATTTACCTAGGAAGTTATTTCTCATTAAAAATATATATTTACCTACTTGATAAAAAAAAATTCACTTAAAGCTGGGCGGTGGTGGTGCATGCCTTTAATCCCAGCACACGGGAGGCAGAGCCAGGCAGATCTCTGTGAGTTCAAGGCCAGCCTGGGCTACCAAGTAAGTTCCAGGAAAGGCGCAAAGCTACACAGAGAAACCCTGTCTCGGAAAAAAAAAAATTCACTCAATTGGGAGGAAAGGTATATTTTATTTTCTCTACTTAAGAAAATGATTATGAAAACAAATGATTATGAAGATGTTTAATTCTGCAAGTATTTTAATATATTTTCCAAAATCATATAATCAAAAATTGTATTAATTATGTCAAAACTTATTTTTGTTAGAATATTGTTTATCTCCTGAAAAGAATAGACCTTATTATAACATCCAATCCATTCGATTGCTCTGCATAGTGCACTGAAGGTAGGTAGGTTCCGAGATAGCAGTGCCGAGGCAGCAGATGGATGGGGATCATAAGTGTCCAGTAGGCTTTAATAATCAGACATGGCAGCTTCCCCCACCATTTGAACATAGTTTCACATCCTCATTTATAGTCCACAATGACTGGAACTGAAGGACTGTCCTGCTGAACCATGCTTCCTGCCTGGCACTACCTCTGGGTTTCAGTTAGACAGTGGCAGTCGTTCTGACCTCACGGTGGATGAATGAGTTTGTTACCTAAAATTAGCTTCATTACACTACATGAGACCTTAGCTAGAGAGTCAAGATAACAATTTAGAAGAGCAAATTTCTTGGGCTCCTGCTAGAAGACTGTTTTTACTTTTGTTTAAAGGTAAATACTTAGGCTCAGACATGTTAGCGGATAGTCACTAAAGTTTTACAAAGTCAAGGCAGCCTCATAACTGATCCTCTGCTCAGGAAATAGCATTGTCAGCATCCCTGAAGCTCCCAAAGCCTCTTCAGATACTATCTGCTTCCAAGGTCCTCGTGACTCTGCCATGTCAGCATAGCTTTATTTATAAAAGAGTAAGGAAGGTCTCTAGGAGGAGGCTTAGTGAATGACTATCAGGTCAGAAGCCTGGTGTGAGACCTCACTGGAATTTAGTAATAGATGTCAGATTTGCAGAAGTATTTATTGAGTGTACTATAAGCTGAAGAAGTATTGTCTTTCTTAGCGTCATCCTCTTGTAGGAGCTCCTCCCCACACATATCCTATTGTTTCATATCTTTGTCTTAGAAGTGTAATTTGTAGACTGCAAAATCTATGGTTCATTACTTGAAATTTATTATAAGTGTAATAAACTGTTCTTAATGTAAAAGTTGGATAAAGTAATATATGCTACTAAAATGCTTCATTTGATATGATAGAATACTAATTCTAGAAAATTCATGTTTAATTCTTTTTCAGTATTAGACATCAACGTAACAGAAACACAAGTTTGTCTAAGTATTGAAGTCTATACAATCAGATTGCCAACACCTGAGGTACAAAATATTTTATTTCTGTAAGCTCCTGTATTTACTATATGTGCATGTTATTATTACTATTTGATTTTAGTTTTTAACATGGAAGCTGATAGGAAGAGTTTTGTTACCAGAACACTTGCAATGTTTTCTCAGAGATGTAGGCTATACACACATACACACATATATGAAAACAGAAGGGGTCATTCGGAGGGAAAAGGAAGGGAGGAAACTAGCAGGAGTGCGGGGCAAATGAGGGAGACCAACGGGGCGACTGTGGACAAAGTACAAATAGAAACTTAAATGTCTTAACGAAGCCCATTATTTTGTGCTAACATTTAAAAGGACTTAGTAGTTGTTTGTTGTTATCATTTGTTTGTTTAGTTATGGTGGTTTTGAAACAGAGTCTCAGTTCATAGCTCAGGCTGGCTGCCAGTTGGTGTCTGCCAGGCTGGCCTTGAACTTGTAGCTATCCTCCTACCTCAGCCTCCAGAGTATAAGAATTGTAGGCACAATGCACCGTGCCCAGCTTTAAAAAAATAAATAAAATGTATGCTGCTAAGTGCTTGACATGTCTATGTTTTCTAAATTCCCCCAATATCATTCTCATTTAACATGGGTTTTTATCATTTTATTCCTGTCAAAAATATCATTAGACACATCCAAAATGTCACTACCTTATCTTGCCTTGGTGCCAATTTCTTCTGCTTTTTTACCTCCAGATTTTAAAAATACAGTTTCATCTCATGGTAAAAATTCTTGTCTTCTACTCTTGACATTCTTGTAGCATTTTTTCACCTATATTTTATGCAACATGCTTTCCGTCTTTGTCTTCTATTTTACTAATTCCCATAGCATCTGGCATAGAGCTTTACACATTATTAGTCACTCGGTACATGTTGTTTCCTTTATCAGGTACAGTTGGTTCCTCAGGGACAGAGAAAGATGAAGGAGGAAATGGAATGTTTTTGCTTTCCACGAAACATTTGGCAATACCTAAAGGCTGTTTTTTGGTTTCCAGGGTGTATGGAAGGGGGGTATGGTTTTACTACTAGCATCTAGCAGGCAGGAACAAGGAATGCTTCTGAATGTTTTACCCTATATAGAATAAAAACCTGCCACTACCCCAGCAAAGGATTATCTGACCCAAAGTGTCACTAGTACTGAGGTTAAGAGCGTGTTTGGAGATTCTACTAGGGGAGCACAGCTACTCAGACCATTGGCTGAGAAAGGCTCTCCTCTATCTTTCTGACCTAGCATAAAGCTTTAGGAGAGACATGCATTAAATGGTGAGGGAGGAAGGAGACACCTGCCCAGCCAGCTTTATCAGCCTCATCAACACTGGTAATTAGTGGGGTGACAGATGTTGCTGCTAGGTGCCACTCCCCACTCCAGTTGTCTGGTGTACATCTCTTCCCCTGGTTATAAATTTGTTTCGTTCTCCATTGACTATGTAATGAAATCCTAACTGCTTCATGTGATGGATGAGGTCCTCATCAAATTGATCCAAACTTTCCTTATATGTAGCCTCATCTACCATCACTCCTCTTCCCAAGAGCCAAAGTTAATTGTCTCTCCAAGGCAGGATAGTCCTCCATTCTTTCAAGTCCTGGCTCAAACTGTCTTCTAAGCTCTCAATACTTGTTCTCTGACTCATCTTTCATGATATAACTTATCATTACCACCTGTGAAGACTTCAGAACTCCCAAAGTTCATCTCTCTTTGTTCATACTGTTGTTTATACAAGTGTATCATTATGCTGAGTTTTAAAGGAAAGGGTCTGTGTCTTTCTAACTTTTCTTTCATAGAAGTTACATAACACCTGTCACTCAATATAGTAAAATTTTTAGTAATTGAAATGAGCAGCATGAAAGGCTAGCTTCTAACTTGAATTAGATAACTTTAGTATCTAAAGTCTATTCTTCTAAGGTAGAAATCCTAGTAGTTTTCTAAACTTTGATCTTTGATCTTATTTTGATAACTTTTTAAGATAGTTTATCATTATTATAAGAAATGCTATTTCAGCCCTTATTTTTGTATTTAAAAAATCTACATGTTTTCTCAATAATAGTAATTTTTCCAATTTTAGACTGTGTTAAACTATACTATATTCCTAAAACTTATTGTCTTGGTGTTTCTAATTGCTGTGAAAAGACACTGTGACCACAGCAACTCTTATAAGAAAAACATTTAATTGAGGTGGCTCACTTACTGTTTCAGAGGTTCAGTCCATTATCATCATGATGTGGAGCATGGAGGCATGCAGGCAGATGTGGTACTGGAACAGACTCCTACATCTTGCAAGAAACAGGAAATGGACTGAGATACTGGGCAGTATCCTGAGCATTGGAAACCTCAAAACCCACCCCCACAGTGACACACTTCCTCCAACAAGGCCATACCCACTCCAACAAAGCCACACCTCCTAATAGTGTCACTCCCTATGTGATTACAGGGCCAATTACGTTCAAACTAACACTCATATAAGTGTCTAGATAGAAACTTATATGTGTAAACTGCTACAAGTTGATATATTCAGATTATAATTGAATCCACAACTACCTGAGGGATATGTTTCAGAAAAGTATTATGTAATATTAAACTGTTGCCCTGAAATTTTAGTTATATAGAAAATAAGCAACTGGAAACAAATTTGTGTTTATTCTACAGACAGCTGTCTATTGGGTATCATTATGTACATGTGCAAAGTGTTTTCTCCCAAAGATTCTATCAAGGTCAGACAAAAATCAGCATAAAGATGAGAACACTTACAAAATACTTATTAATATTTGCACTCCTAAAACATTTAGAGTTGGCTTAGAATCTCATTACAATTCTCAAATCTTCATTTAATAACAGTGCCACTTTGAACATTCTACTTAATTTCCCTTAACCTCAGACTTTTGTATAAATTGGAGCTAATGGTACCTAGCTCATGGAGAGTTGATGCAGTGAATTGGGTAAAGTACATCAAATGATTCCTATGGCATGTGATACATAATGGAAGTTCAAAGTGGTAGTTATTGTCATAACTAAGTGAATTGAGATAGGTGAAATAGTTGTTGTAGGTCTCAAAGGTAGTTGGTCAAGATTCAGAGTTTTTCTTCCAACACTGTTCTGCTTCATTGTTCTTTCTCTACTTAGCCTTAGCTTACTTGGTTACATTTGTGTGTCCTTTGGTATAATTAGATAGTGTCTTAGTCACTGTTCTGTTGCTATGAAGAAACACCATGACCAAGACAAAAGAAAACATTTAATTGGGGCTTACTTACAGTTTATAGGCTTATTTCATTATCATCTTAGCAGGGAACATGGTAGAAGGGAGCATGGCAGCAGGCAGGCATGGTGTTGGAGAAGTAGCTGAGAACTACATCCTGATACACAAGCAGAGAGGGGGGTGGAGACAGGGCCTGACATAGGCTTGTGAAGCCTCAAAGCTTACCCACAGTGACAAACTTCCTCCTACAAGACCACATTTCCTAATCCCTGTAATCCTATCAACGAGTTCCCCTCCCTGGTGACAAGGCATTCAAATATATGAGCCTCTGGGGGCCATTTTTATTCAAACCACCACAAATACCTAATATCTGTGATATATATTGAATAAAAACAGTGGTTAAATAACATTGCTTGACTATATGGTAGAGTTTGATAAGAGCTGTATTAATTTAGGATCCAGATGGAAGGGAGATGTCTGAGGATATTAGTCTTTGATATCATTGGAACATGTACACTATTTTGTACCATTTAGTTCTTAAAGCCTCATCTCTTTCCTTGATTTCTCTGAAGTTACTTTCTCAAAAGTCCAATACCATTGATCCATTTCTTTTATATGTTGCCACTTGGATATCACTGTTTTCTAGGTTTCAAAAATTTTCAGCCTACACACTAATTATACCCTTTACATGTTCTTGTGTAGTTGTGATTGTGTCCTTTTAGACCCCCTCTCATGCATGTACTGATGACACCCTATGTCACTTACTTTCCTATCGCTATGACACAACACCTTGACCAAGGCATCTTATAGAAGAGTTTATTTGGGCTTATGGTTCCAGAAGTTTAGAGTCCATGATGGCAGAGCAAAGTGCAGCACCCTGCACAGCTTCAGGAATTGAGCAACAGGAATGGTGAGAGAAAGAAGGAAGGACAAACACACAGACACATGTACAGAAAAGCTAAGATGGGGTCATATAGGCTGTACTCACTCTGGCACAGGGGACCAACTGGTACCAACTGTGACCCTGAAACTCAACTTATTTTATACACCTGGATTGAGGAGGCAGGTTTATGGTATACAGCTGCATGCGGCAGGTTTAGCTAATCTCAGTAGGAGTTTTCTGTAAGGGAGCAATTTCAGGCTGCACTCATCTCAGAGGAGAAAGTTGTAGTTGTTAGTTAGTTTCTGCCTACACAGGTCAATTGTTCATAAACACTTATACTTGGACACTAAATGAAGGCTCTGACCTGCCTCTGAGCCTCACCCAGCAAAGGTTTGCCACCCCCTATGCCTAAGGAATTGGAGTCCTTAGCATGCCCGTGTTAACAACACACATTACTCAAGATTCATCTGCTTTCCACAGCAGGAGTAGCTGGTGGCAGGCGTGACAGCTAGAGCACAAAGCAGGGAGCCAAGTGGAAACGTCCAAGGCCACCCTCAGGGACAGACTTCCTCCAGCAGAGCCACACCCCTAAACATCTGAGCTTATGGGGACGTTCTCATTTAAACCATCACACACCCAGACTTGATGATCTAAAAGTGAATGTGTGTCACCCTCCCCAGCCCAAATCTGTTCTTCCTTTGCATTTACTTTTTTGCCATCAAAAGACAGTAACTTACCTCCATGGAGACTTCGTTGTTACTTTGGTACTTTCTCACTTCCACTATCTAATTCATTCCTGCCTTGGTCTCCATAACGACCTCCTCTTCACTTCCATTATTCTGATTTAGACCTGTTCTTTTGACTCAACCAGTCAACTGATCTCCACATAGGCCTTGTTTCCAATCTTTCCTCTTTTGGTTTGACCTCTACTTCTTCACAGTATCAATAGATTTCTGTTTCTAAATCAAAGCTTCCCTACCTAAATATCTTTAAGATCTCAACATTGCTTAGAAAACTAAGTCCAAATTCTTTAGATTGTTGTTATAAGGTAGAAGAAATATTTATTTATTAAGTACCTTCTCATCAGTTTGGTTTTAGATGCACAGGGATACTTTAAAATATTTCCGAAGTGGCTGGGCGGTGGTGGTGCATGCCTTTAATCCCAGTACTCGGGAGGCAGAGCCAGGCTGGAAAGATACCATAATCTGGTAAAGTGTTTGCTGAGCTTGATCCCCCAGATCCCACATTAAAGAAATTAGGCATTGTGGTGCACATTTGTAACACCGGCACTGGGGTGACAGTAACAAGCAGACCCTAGGCCTTGCTGGCTTGACTACTTGAGAGTTCCAGACCAGTGAGACCCTGTCTCAAAAAATAAAAAGAAATGCATTCCCAAGGAATGACTTCCACTCACACATGTCCACATATACAAGCATGTGCCCACAGATACACATAAAATATACTTTCCTTTAGAAGAAATTTGACTTCTCTAAGTTGACATAATAAAAATTGATTGAATTAAGCATAAAATAAACACTTGGGCTTGGAAGATGCAAAGAAAAGCATGGCCTGTTTGGTGCACTGTGCAGTGAGAGACAGGATGTGTCACAACACTGATTAGGTCATGATTCAAAAAGACGTAACTCCCTGATATATTCATGAACCACTGTCAGTGTGTGTTGTTGTAATGTTTCTTTTTATGTGGCAAATTCCTGAGGACTTATATATTGAAATCTCATTTCATTTAAAAGCTAAAGGAGTTTGATATTTCTCAGCGTATTATAGAGGATTTTCATGCCAACCAGAATGCTGTCATTGAGAGACATTCCATCTTAAGCAACTGGTGCTACATTCTGCCCAGGTAAGATTTTAGGTTGGAATGTAAAGCTGGTGTAATGACTACTTTTGCACCGCTGTGACCACAGTATCTGAAGAGGAAACTTAAGGGAGGGAAGGTTTCTCTGGGCTTACAGTTTTAGAGGGTTCCAAGCATCATGTTGTGGAAGTCACAGTGGGGCAGCAAAGTTCAGTACCACTCTATTCACAAGAGCTAGAGAATGGAACCAGCCTAGATGTCTATCAAGTAATTTTTAAACACACACACACACACACACACACACACACACACACACACATATATATATATATATATATATATATATATATATATATATATATTTAATAAACAAATATAGAAGAAGTCATGAATTCAAAGGGGATGGTTGGGAGGATAGAGGAGTTGAGGGAGGGGAAGAGGCAGGGTAGAAAGGATGGAAATACAGTGTAGTCATGTATAAAATCTTTAAATTTAAAGTAAATGTAAGTATCCCATATAAAGGGAATGTCAACATACTGCTCATGAGAATGTAAATTAGTACAAATACTATAGAAAATAATACGGAAATTTCTCAAAAGGTAAAAATGGAATTACCATATGATCATTAATCCTATATATCAAAGAAAATAAAATCAGTGTGTCTAAGATATTTCTGTACTCACATTCATTGCAGCACTGTTCACAGGAGCTGAAATGTGGATACAACCTAGGTTTCTGTCTAGGTAAAAGAGATAAAGAGGTGGTATGTATGCACAATGGAACAAATTCAGCCTACAAGGAAAGCAGTCCTGTCATGTGTGACAATATGGATGATGAGCCTGAAACATGTTATATTAAGCAAAATAAGCTAGACAAATCCTATGTGATCTTATATGTAGCATCTAACAAGTTGAACTCATAAAAACAGTAAAAGAGCAGTTACCAGAGGTAGGATGGAGCTTTGGACTACAGTAGAGAGATGTTGGTCAATGATAAAGAATCTCAGACAGGAGGAATAAGTTGAAAAAATCCGTTGTACAACACAGTATACTGAATATCAACAAGCTGTTGTTCTTGAAAATTACTACAAATAGATTTTAAGTATTTTCACCACAAAACATGTACATATGTGAAGATTATATATATATATATATATATATATATATATATATATATAAAGTTGATTAAGGCATTCCATAACTATTTGTATTTCAAAGTATACCAAATATATCTAAAATTTGCATGTCAAGACAAAAAACTCAATGCAATTGAGTTTGTAACTAGGTACAAGTGATTAGTTTGTTATTTATATGTGGATAGTACCATACTTGCTAAGTCTTTTGGAATACCTTCTAAAGCAGAGTTAACTTCTCAAACAACATTTAGCTGTATTTAAGCATTGGCATAATGTTATATCAAATCTCATTTTTCATAGCATGAAAATGGGGCAGATAATAAATTTTCTTCATACGGCACCGCCTGACTGTCCCTTTCGTTCCTTCAAAGATTTCCAGAGGCACTGGGATGACTTGGTAGGAAGCATATGTCTATCATACTGAATGTTATTTGATCTCTTTCTTGCCATGTAACATAAGAATAGCCTCCTCTAAAATGATTTATATTGTGTGCTTAATTTATAGTATGGCTATAAACTTCCAGAAGATTGTGGAGATATGAAAATATACTGTAGCATCTATTTCAAAATGGTCAAAGAACGGACCTTCACGTATCCTTTGCACACTTTCTGTCTGCCTCATGAGCCAGCCTTGCTCATGCCCATGCTGTCATTATTAATGGAACCACTTTTCCTGCACAGGTCTTACTTAGTTGAGAAGATGGTACTAATAGGAACTTTTGTGGCTGTTTGTTTGGGGTGTTTTTGTTCTGACTTTGAGACAGATTTCATGTAGACCAGGCTGGTTGGGAACTCACCGTGTATTCTGGGCTACTCTGGACTTTCTGATGCTCCTGTCTACTTTTCAAGTGTTGTTATTTACAGGCATACTCCAGCACATCCCGTTTATGCTGAGGATAGGGTGAAATCCAGTACTTGCTGCAAGGGTCTGCGTTACATTCAGTCTACCAGCTGAGCTCCATTCCCAGCCTCTTATCTCTTAACAAAAGACCCATCACATTTTAATTGCTTCTCATATGAAATCCCTTTGGTGACAGGAAGGAGGGTCTTCTTATGTAACCCAGGCTATCTTTGAACTGGCCATCCTGCGTCAGCTTCTTTGGTGCTGGAATTACCACCACCCCAGGCTATAAGGATGTTTCTTTAAAGACTATTGCAAAATTTAGACAAGAAAAGAAAGTTCAGAATAGAGAAAATAGGTACATGTATTTCCTAGTAGACCTTAAGAAACTAATGCTAGGATTCTCCCTAGCCAAGAGCTCCCCCCAGTGTTGTTTGGGTTAAATTAGAAGTTTCTGAGATCTTGCTTTTTGGAAGATTTGCTTTTAGATTTGACTTCCACTTAACATACTTCATTGATTTAGGAAAATAGCTTTTTTAATATTACTTTAAAAATATACACAGAAACAGGACACAGTGCCTAGGTGGAGATCTTAAATCTTAATTAGCACGGCTTTCATCATTCTGACAGGCTAGGGTTTAGAAATGGAAGAGCCAGTGGTCTGTGCTCTCTTTTAACCCAGATAATGCACAATAAACCTGCAATCGACACTGCCAGCAATTCCCTTTCATTATATGCCAACCCTATCTAAGTGATGAGAATATTTCTCGTTAGGAAAAGTGACTGCTTTCCTTGAAGGACTGCTTTTGAAGTTTGAATATAATTAGTAAGGTATTTCTTCTCTGTGCCAAGTTTTTCATTGCTTTTGAAGATAGGAGCAGTTTGCTGTTCACTAACTTTGTCCTTATACTCGATACAGGTGATGGATGGCACATTCTTATAAGTCTTTTCTGGAATATTGTAATCTACTCACAATTCTATTTACAAAATGAAGACACAGTGATTCACCTTGATTGTGTCATGTCACACACACATAATTTGTTAGTAAAAATAAACCTAAATAGCAGAAATGAAGGGATGCTATCCATTTAGCATTGACAACTATAGAATATAACATAAAAATAGAATCTGCTTGTCTGTGTCTTGTCAACATTGTTGCCTTTTTAAAAATGAAATTTGCTATGTCCTGTAGACAGAAACCTTCATGTTGCCCTTTAACTTTGCTCAGATACCCTCTCAGTTGCATCAGGAGTCAGCCCATTCAGTTCTTCCCAAGGGTGGATTTGGAAGGTGTGTTGAAAAGCTTTCTTTCGGATTTAAAATCTAAACTGCCGCATATATGTGGATTTCCCATAAAGATGACAAATAAGCCATGCTACTACACACAGGAGCTAACCAGACCACAAAAACAGGTAAGGTGTACTTTCATCTCATCCAGGGTCTCTGAATTCCTTAGCAGATCACAAACTTTTCTCAGTACAGCATCTCACAAATGTTCTCTGTTGTTACTGTTACTTACCTGTTTGCCCTGCCGTTTGTTATTATTGCATTTCATATGATACACAATTCTGATGTGTCTCATCCATATCTAGATATGCATGAGCTGGGTTACTGGAGATTAAAGAGAGAATGTTGTGAAGTGTTCACCTGGATAGACTGATCAGGGGGCAGTCCTGTTCAGTAGACATTGGGTGCCTGCTGCCCACTAGGTGGAGTCAGGAGTGGGTTTCTCTGAACCCTGCAGCAGGAGAAAAGTCCTCACCAGTGTCTGCCTCTGCATTAACTTCAGGAGAAAACCAGCACACCTGGCTCCCTGCAGATAGACACGGGTAGAAGAAATGTCTCTTAGGGGATTTTCTACACCCCAGACTTGGCAGAATAGGGGAAGAAGACACAACTTGAAATCAGATTCTGAGTTTTTATATTTTCTAAAAACATTTAAAGGGAGGAGAGTTACCTCTGGCTCTGTCCCCCATACATTTTAGAATCTGTTTTTATTATGCCATATTATACACACATAGAAAGTATACACATATATCTTGTTGAAAAATTGTTCATGTAACCCAATGCAACATCCTGCTCTCACCTTCCTTAATATATATTCAGAGAGGTAACCACTATTGTGACTTCCTAACAATCATTCTTTGTCTTTACTAAGCATGCATCAGTAAGAACTAGGTTTTAGTTTTGTTCAGTTTTGAGCTTTATGCGAGAGAAATCATTGTGTTTGTGTTTCTAAGTTTGTCTCTTTTCTTTAGAATAGTGTTGTGACATCCATCCATGTTGTTCCACTAAGCTATAGTCTGTTCACGTTCATTTCCATGTAGTTACATGATTATGCCATAGTTGTTTATTGTTCCAGAATATTGTTGATTGACAGCTGGATTGTCTGAGGGCTATTTGCAGTAATGTGGTAGGGAACATTCTAGTGCACTTCCTCTAGGCACATGTCCATGAATCTCACAAATGTAGAATTAGTATGTGTGTTTCCAAGTGTAGGACATATTCCAGGCTACACTGTAGCAGTTTGTGAACCTCTTGCTGTGACTCCTTGTCCTTGTCCTTATGTGGTACTATTGATCTTTAGCAATTCTGGCAGATATGCTTATTATCATGTGCTTTTAATGTGTATGTTCTTGAGTACTTATGTATATTGGTTGTTTGTATATCTGTTTTGAAGAGCTCGTCTACCATTTTTTATTGATAGGTATTCTTATAACATGCTAGGTATGAGTTCTTCATCACCTGTATAGAACACCTTATCTCCCTTCATTCTGCAACTTGCTTTCCTAAGAAGGGAGTGAGAGTGGGCAAATGCCTATTTAATACCTATATTATGGTCTTAAAATTAAGAAAAGTATTATATTTTTTATTTTTGAGACAGGGTTTCACTATGTAGCGCTGGAGCTCGGAGCTCTAGAACTCACTCTGTAGAGTAGGCTGGCCTGTCTCTGCCTCCCGAGCCCTGGGGTTAAAGGCATGCACTACCATATCTGGCTGGCATAACATTTTTTAAAGTTAGATTGGTTGGTAAATCACATCAAAGGAATTGTTGCTGATAGACACTTATGTCATGCATTTGTACTGGCTGCTTACTGCATACTTCATATTTCAGCCCATATCTGTCCTATGAATAGTAAATGCAAACAATTTGCAAAGCTTTGTTTCATAAATGTACAGGAGTACTTAACTGAAAGTCTTGTCTTCACACTGCTCTTAACAATAAGAACTTATTCTATTTTTGTCTATTATTCTATATGCCAGCTGCTTCTATGAATACTACCTCATTTAATTTTCAGTAGTGATTCTTGGGATAAAGAATTTTTGCTGGGCGGTGGTAGCACATGCCTTTAATCCCAGTACTCAGGAGGCAGAGGCAGGCAGATCTCCGTGAGTTCAAGGCCAGCCTGGTCTACAGAGCAAGATCCAGGACAAGCATCAAAACTACACAGAGAAACCCCGTCTCAAAAACAAACAAACAAACAAACAAAAAAAACCACAAAGAATTGCATTTTCAATGCTACAGCAGGACCCACAGCACAGAGCTCAAGTATCTTCACCAACACAATGTTAAATACATTTCTGACTTAAAAATTGAAGCCTGGTCAGATTCTTAGCATAATAATCAAGAAAATAAAATAAAAATTAACCTTAGATTTTTGGCCAAGAGCTCAGGCTCTGAAAACTGGCTGTCTAGATCTGAATGCCTTGCTATTGTGTGATGTGGGGCAGACCTTTGATCTCCTTGTGCCTTAGTTTCCTCCACTGAATTGTGGTGAGGTGATGATGGTGGTGATGACAGTACTTGTCCCAGATGGGTAATGGGGACAGTCTGGGGTGGAGTCAGATGGGCAGTGGGACAGTCTGGGGTGGAGTCAGAGGCAGTGAGGACAGTCTAGGGTGGAGTCAGAGGCAGTGAGGACAGTCTGGGGTGGAGTCAGAGGCAGTGAGGACAGTCTAGGGTGGAGTCAGAGGCAGTGAGGACAGTCTAGGGTGGAGTCAGAGGCAGTGAGGACAGTCTGGGGTGGAGTCAGAGGCAGTGAGGACAGTCTAGGGTGGAGTCAGAGGCAGTGAGGACAGTCTAGGGTGGAGTCAGAGGCAGTGAGGACAGTCTGGGGTGGTGTCAGATGGGCAGTGAGGACAGTCTAGGGTGGAGTCAGAGGCAGTGAGGACAGTCGAGGGTATAGTCTGTCAGTCAGAAACAGCCCTCAGGAGCTACAGGAGAGAACTATATAGGAAGCAGAGAAATTAGCAGCTAAAGTAGGTTCCCACGACTATGGCCAGCCCTGTCAGGAGACATTGCTCTTCATGGGGGACAATAGCCAAGCTGTATAACCCTCTTGAGCTTTCTACATGCAGCTGACATTTTATAAAATTAGTTTAGCAGGAGTGCTTAGCCAGACTAGGTTTGTTTTAATTATGGAAATTTTCAAAAATACTTACGAGAAAATGAATTTTAAGTAAGGGGTAAAATGGATGTTTTGAAAAAATATCAGATAAAATGTTATTTCATCTTCTGTAAAGCCTGTAGAGTGTACTTCTACCACACGCAGCATTTAAAAGCACCTTCACGTAGCTGATGTCATTATGTACCGTACAGAATGAATACTTCCTAAGTGTCACCAAACCCAGGTCATATGGCTCTCATTTATCTCAAAGGTTTTAAGGGGTTTGTCAAGTTAAAATCTAAACAGGACCATTTCGCATCCCTTGGTCATTCTATCTGCTAAGTGTGTTTTATTCTAGAGCATTATTTACGGCTGTTGTTTGCTAGAAACAGGAGGACTTGCCCTGGAGGACATTCTCCATCCTGGAGTTGAGCAGCTGCTTCCTTGTGTGATATGTCATTTAAAGCTAACATATTTTCTAGCTTCCATATTTCTTACAAGTCAGGGGCTCTGCTTTAAACAAGACAGACAACTGTGCCATACACAGAACCAAACTTTAATAAATAACGACCATCTGATTAGTCATTCTGCTTACTTTTCAACTTCCTTTTTAAAATTTTAAATTTTCTCTCCCTCCCCTGACATTTTATAACACTGCCCATTACTGCTAGTTTAGGCAGAGTGTGCCACTCTGGGTTACATTACCTCCAATTTCAGCAACCATGGTGTGTGTGTGTGTGTATGTGTGTGTGTGTGTTGCTAAGCCTAAGCATACTGATCTATTTTTGCCTTACTCTCCCTGGATGTTTTAATGGTTAACAGGAAGAAAGACACTGTCCTGATTTTCCCACACCAAATGCAAGGACTTACCCTTGAGTAACATCCAACCACACCGCTTAGATAAGTGGTAGACTTCTCAAATTCTCCTTAACAATTCCTTAAGACTGGAATGCCACTGGATATCTTTAAAACTTCTATTTTATATAATTTGGTATCATTATACAAAGTTGTATATGTTATGTGTCATTGCTAGAAATTAAAAGTCTACCAAGCTACGTTTTCCAACGACACCTAGACAAATGATGTGTATAGTGAAGCGTATGCTTTTTAATTGGCTGATGGCTTCACAAAGCTTCAGTTTGTTGACAATTTAAGAATATTTGAGTTCTGTGAATTATTTATGACCTCATCTGTTGTTTACATAGGCCCTTTTTGCTATGTCTATACATTTTGAATATAAACCTAAAAGTTTCCTCCCTTTTGGCTATGTACAGTATTTTAAAAATTAAAACAATGAGTAAATAATATATTGACAAGCTAGGGAGAAAAATGGTCTCCTAGACACAACTCTCACAGATGTGCTCTTGAGAAACTGGTGTGGATATAACATATCTCAGGCCCAGACACACATATCCTCAGAATGCATGTAATTTGTCCTTATCCAAATCTGCCTAGAGTTTTTCTTTGTGTATCTCAAGTAATGCGTACATTTAAAAAAAAAACCATACAGTCTGTGAAACCCAAGGATCTAAAAAGCAGGTGTTCTTTGCTTGTCTATAATTAACTTCAACTTAGTTCTCAGATATGTGTTTTTCAGAGCAATGGGAAAACATTTGCTCTCCAGAATGACTCCATAAGTTTTGACAAAATATCTCCGGGTATGTGGTAGGATTACATAGTGTGTATAAGACAATGGCAGTGGTTTGTGGGGAAGTGTGTTAGTCATCTAGTAATCTCTGTAGCAGGGGAGCAGATACCCTAATGTGTGTCTGCACTACACCCAGAAATCCAGTGAGTGACAGTGCGACTTCTGCTAACGATGTCTGACGTCAAGGGAAGTGTTGAGGTTGGCCTTTTCAGCAAAGCTGGCACAGCCATTGCCCCCTTCCCTCCTCCTTCCAGCAGGTGAGATGTGCATCTGATTGACAGGCTCTAAGTCAGCAGCCTAAATGCCAACGAGGAAATGGCACTTTGGCTTTTCAGGTCTTGTTCCAGAAGGAGCAATGGGAAGAGCAGAGTAGAGCTTTGGCACCAGTATAGCACCTATTGTGAGTAGAAGAGGCCTTCCTTCTTGGACCAGTCTGACGGTGGTAGTAGTCTTTGCTCATATGATGTCTTGACAAAGATGCTGTGCTTACCAGACTTTTAGTTTTACGTTAGTTCCCTTGTAAAGAGAAGATTCTGAAGAACATCTGTGCCCCTTTTTCATAGGCATAAGAACTGTGTCCCCCCGAAGTATATATATTGAAGTCCTGCTTTTTTCTTAATTTTAAGCCTCTTCATTTTTATGTGCCTTGGTATGTCTAGTAGATAACTGGATCAATCTTACCATTTTTTGTGCTACTTATAATTCTAATCTCCCTGACTCTCCACTAGTCTCTTCCCAGCCCCATTCAAAAACTGAAACTCTCAGACCAAGCTACACAACTGTCTCCCGTAGGCAGGGGGCCTAGTCCAGTCTCATGCAGTCTCCACAGCTGTCGGTCTAAATGTTCATAAGTTCCTACAAGCCTGGTTCGGTTGTCTCTGTAGGTTTCCTCAATGTGATCTTGACCCCCTTGCTCATATAATCCTTCTTCTCTCTCTTTGACTGGACTCCTGATGCTCAGCCTGGTGCTTAGCTGGGGATCTCTGCATCTGCTTCCATCAGTTACTGCATGAAGGCTCTATGATGGCAGTTAGGGTATTCACCAATCTGATTACCAGCGTAGGCTAGTTCAGGCACCCTCTCTACTATTGTTAGTAGTCTAATCTGGGGTCAACTTTGTGGATTCCTGGGAATTTCCATAGCATCAAGTTTCTTCCTTACCCCATAATGTCCCCCTCTACCAAGATATCTCTTTCATTGCTCTCCCACTTGATCCCTACCCCAGCTCAACCACCCCATTCCCTCATGTTCTCATCCCCCATCCCCTCCCCTCCATTGCCAACCCCTCCATCCCCAGTTTACTCATGGAGATCTCATCTGTTTCCCCTTCCCAAAGTGATCCATGCGTCCCTCTTAGGGTCCTCCTTGTTAGCCAGTTTCTCTGGAGCTGTGGGCTGCAGTCTGGTTATCCTTTGCTTTACATCTAGTATCCACTTATGAGTGAGTGCATACCATGTTTGTCTTTCTGAGTCTGGGTTACCTCACTCAGGATGATATTTTCTAGTTCCATTCATTTGCCTGATATTTCATGATATCATTGTTTTTTACAGCTGAGTAGCCCTCTGCATAAGCGAGACAATTGTGTAGCTTGGTCTGCTTAAGAGGCCCCCTGGCAATGAGATCAGGATCTATCCCTGGTGTATGAACTGGCTTTCTGGAGCCCATTACCTGTGGTGGGAAACCTTGTTTACTCACCCTTGATGCAGTGGGGAGGGGCTTGGTCCTGCCTCAACTGAATATACCAGGCTTTGCTGAGTCCCCATGGGAGGCCTTACCCTTTTGGAAGAGAGGATCCAGGGTGGACTGGGGAAGGAGTGTAGATTGGGGGAGGAGCAGGAGGAGGGATGAGAGGGGGATCTGTGGTTGGTATGTAAAGTGAATAAAAACTTTTTAAGTTAAAAGAAACCTGAAACTCGATAGAAGAAAGGAAAATTAATTGTTCTGGTTTGCATAACTTTTACGGTTTTTGTTTCAAGCTGTGACATATTTTTAATCTAATCTCTAAGAATAGAAAGATAAATCTGTGGTCTACATTTCAAGCTATTGCCAATTTTTACTATATTCCTTTACTTTCTGTTGCTAAATACCATGACCAAAAGCATCATGGGGCTGGGGAGGGTGTTGTCCTTGAGGAAGCTCAGAGCAGGAACTCTGGTAGGAGCAGAGGCAGGTACCGTGGAGAAACGGTACTTACTGGCTTGCTCTTCATAGCCTGCTTTCTTATATAACACAGGAACTCCTTTCCAGTGGTGGCAACGTCCACAGCAGGCTGGACCCTCTGACATCAATGATTAATCAAGAAAATTCCTCCCCAGGCAGGCCCACAGGCCAGTCTGGAAGAGGTAGTTCCTTAGTTGAGACCCCCTATTCCCAGGTGACTCTAGTTTGTGGCAAGTTGACAAAAACTACCCAGTGCAGTTGTCCTTACACAGAAGCTCAAGCCCAGGATACATTTGTTTCAGAACACTAGAAGCACTTTCCATCAGCAATTGAAGAGACAAGCAAACTGTCATATACATACAACGGAATAGCCAATCATGAGAAAAGGAATTCTGATACATGCTACAACATGCCTGAATCTTGAAAACATAGCATGTTAGGTGAAATGAGCCGACACTAGAAGAAAATATCGTGTGATCTCATATGAAGTGTCTAGAATGGGCAGAGACATGGCGAAAGAAAACAGGCAGGAGTTACCAGAATCCCGTTGTTTTTGTGTGGGGTGAAGAGAAGGCAGGTGACAGTTCTGTCACCCAGTTCAGTGGCAAGTGTGCTGGAGGCCTCTGAACTGTGCACCTGGAACGGTGTAATGGAACTGTTCTGTTTCTTTTTGTTTGCTCCCTGATTAAATATGGAGCACTTCACAAGTTTGCCTGTCGTCCTCGTGCAGGGGCCAAACTGACCTCTGTCCTGTCCCAGTTTTAGTCTGTGCGCTCAGAAGTGAGCATGGTAAAACCGAGCTCCTAAAGGAGAGGACATGTTTGGATCTTCTTGCTGTGTCTAACTAGTCCGTTTGACAAATCCTTGCTGAGTTCCTGCTGGGCGCCAGAAACTGTGGTAGACAGTGAAAACACAAGCAGGCTTAAGACAGGCAGCCTGCCCTGAAGTCTACATCTCACTTAAAGGTCCTGTGCACATGCACCCACCCTCCATTAGCTCTTTTCAGCAAGCATTTCTCAATAACTTTAGGAGACAAGAATACATACGCCATAGTTCTCACACTCCAAGATGTCAATATCTGTTTAGGGAGATAGAATGTGGACACTAAAGTGCCTGACCACACTACCTTGTGCTGTTTATATGACAAATACTAACTAGTAACAGGACCTTGAAAATTGAAATAAAAGTCCATTCTGTGGTAGGTGGACTGGTGGAGGACTCATAGGATATGGGACTTTAAAGAAAGGAGAGGCCGCCGGGCGGTGGTGGCACACGCCTTTAATCCCAGCACTGGGGAGGCAGAGTCAGGCAGATCTCTGTGAGTTCAAGGCCAGCCTGGTCTACAGAGTGAGATACAGGACAGGCACCAAAACTACACAGAGAAACCCTGTCTCGAAAAACCACAAAGAAAAGAAAGAAAGAAAGGAAGGAAGGAAGGAAGGAAGGAAGGAAGGAAGGAAGGAAGGAAGGAAGGAAGGAAGGAAGGAAGGAAGGAAAACCACAGCATAGAGCAGTGGAAAGAAGAGGGACACAGGGAGCCAGATGCTTGCTTGAGCAAATTCGTGGTAGCCGGGTGTAATTTTTACAGTTGATCTACATAGGGTTATAATGTGCCATGAGAAATCTACACATTACATCAGAAGGCTCGTTTATATTTTCTTTTTCAATGGTTCTATGCATTTTAGTGTTACTTTGTATTCTTATTCTGATTCGTTTTATTTTCTTTCTCATTTCACTTATAATTATTACATTTTTACATTTCCCTAATGTCTATCCTTCCAGGAAAACAAAGTCAAACCCCCTAATCTGACGACTAAGAAACACTTCAGAGCTTCTCTAACTCAGGCCACTTTGCTGAAACCCACAGGGGCTCTATGTTTAGTCCCACAGCCAACCGCAGTCAACCACAAGGTGGAGCCTTTTGTCAGCCAGCAGGGCTCAGGCTGGTTTTCAGCTGATCCCTTCCAGCCAGGGTCTCCTCGGGACCCGAAGCCCTCCTGGCCTCTCCAGGCACCACAGCTGCATTTGGAAGTGTCGAAACTCGGCAGAGAAAACACACAAGTTCAACGCTCACAAAGTAAGAGACCCCCGGCATTCATACCAGTTTTCAAAAGGAAATCCGAGCAAGGGAACAAAGACAGCTCAGCACTTGGCAACACGAAAAGAAAACAGAGCGCGGTTACAGAGCCTACCCTGCCGGCACAGAGAACTAGTGCAACCCAGCGGGGCAGACCAAGTTTAGGTTCCGCTACTAGAAAAAGACCAGATAGTAACACTCGGGTACAGGCCAGGAACTTAAACCAGAAGAGCGTCAGACCTCCGCTAGAGAAGAGCTCTGAGTTCTGTGAGCACGAGAGGGACCATCCAGCTTCTGATGGGAAGCAGACTGTGTACTCCAGTGAAGGTAGACCACTGTCTGCTAATGCCGTGACACAAATGTCAAGTAACAGCTTAAGGGTGATAAAAAATGCTGTCGACAGCCACACCAGCGGAAAACACAATTTAACAAGCAGATTTATAACACAAATTTTGGGAAAAAGCCATGAGTCACTAAAGCTCAAAAGCCAGCCACACATTTTTGAATCAGACTTAGAGACTGAAGACTCCCAACTACAGCAGCCACAGCTAGCAAATCGAATTAAAAAAGCTGATGGAGGTGAATGTGGCCTCACAGTGAGCAAAGCATCCCACAAGCACAGAAGGAAGTTATGTCTTGAGTCTTCAAAATCTGATACAAAGCTTTGCTCTAATGCTGCACGTCAGGGGCGACCCGGTTCTTCTAAGAAACAGGTAAAGGTTTGTTTTCCTTCCAATCTGGAAAAACCCATAATAGGCTATACTTTCAGACCCTTAAATAAGAATGTAAATAACATGCCCAAGTTGATGTAGAAATGCGGTAATTAAGAAAGCCAACTGTAGCCGGGCGTTGGTGGCGCACGCCTTTAATCCCAGCACTCGGGAGGCAGAGGCAGGCGGATCTCTGTGAGTTCGAGGCCAGCCTGGGCTACCAAGTGAGCTCCAGGAAAGGCGCAAAGCTACACAGAGAAACCCTGTCTCGAAAAAAAACCAAAAAAAAAAAAAAAAAAAAAAAAAAAAAAAAAAAAAAAAAGAAAGCCAACTGTGCTCCACCTTAAAAAGGACATCTAGCCAGGCAGTACAGTGGTAGTGCCTGCCTTTATTCCCAGCATTTAGGAGGCAGAGGCAGGCAGATCTCTGAGTTTGAGGTCAGCTTCGTCTACAGATCGAGTTCCAGGGCAGCCAGGGCTACACAGAGAAACCCTGTCTCAAAAAACACAAACAACAAAAAGGACATTCATGGTCCACAGAACACTGTAGTAAGGGAGCAGAAAGGACATCAGAGCTGGCTGATGGGGAGGAGCGCTGTGAAACAGTGTCTCTGGACATGACATGGCCCTCGAGCCCATGAACTCCCTGGAGCTATGGTTCCCTGCAGAAGACCTGAAGAAGACTGGGCCTGCCAACATTTCAGCATGGATGGGGAAAGGGGCTCATGAGTTCCCAGCCACCCTGAGAGAGTGTGAGCTGTTAAGGGTCGCTAGCGGGAAGGGACTGTTTTCTTTGGTGGTGTAGTCTCTGACATGTTGACCATGCTCCAGCAAATAATTTCCCACCGTGCTCATGCAAGTAACCAAAATTAAACTCAGTTGGTCAGCAAAATAAAGACATCAGAGTAGGAGCAGGACCTGTTTTAAAGGGCTTTGATAGAAGAGAGGAGAGGGTTTGAGGAAGTACTGGAAATGAAAATGACCAAAGTTCATTGTGTGTGTGTGTGTGTGTGTGTGTGTGTGTGTGTGTGTGTGTGTGTGTGTATGAGATTGTCAAAGTCTTTTATAAAGAGACCTGCTCCCTTAAGAGTCAAAACTGATAGTAGTAATATATCTAATTTGTAACAAAATGCTGTTCTTCAATCTGATACAGGTATCTAGTACAACAAAACCCAAGAATTCCCTCAGGGTTCCTGAGGCTGAGTACAGTGTGGAACAGAGACTGCCCACCAGGTAACTGCAGTGGTGTGCACTTGTTTTGCTTAAGTTACTTAAACAGAGATAGCTACACTTAAATTAGCAAGGAAATAGGAACAGCACATCTTGTGAATAAACAACTGTTTTACATTGTGTACACCCAAAGAAGAATGGCTTTGAGAAAGGACACCCCCCCCCCCCCCCCCCCCCCCCCCCCCCCGCCTTTCAGGCTCTCTTCTCTTTAGTTCCAGGGTCTCACAGACTAGGAAGCCAGTGCCAGCATTGCAGCCACAGCAGCTCACTGAATATGCAAGACTGTGACCCACTGAAATATCTTCCTGCTTGGGCATGACCCAAATAACAGACCTTCAGTGAAGTCCCAGAACTAATCATTAAGTTGAAATCTACTCCTGAAGCGCCACGGTGCCAGCTATGCTTAAACTTGAGATTTAATTATCATTCTGGGTCCCTGGCACCAAATTCACAAAATTGTACATCTGGAAATAACATTTTATTCCTTGTTGCCATCTGTTCTATTCTAAGAACAAACATTACTAAAAAAATCCACAAATATTCTTCACATAAAACTATTGGCATACATTTAGATTCTTTAAGAACCAACTAGAAAACATTTTTCTTTTCCAAATGCTATTTCTTTCTATAGCTAGTAGAATTTTCAACCTGATTTGAATTAAGTAAAAGGTACCTAAGTCTGTTTCTGTATATTTTATGATGTGGTATCTTATGCAGTCTTAAACATCTCCATTTTAATGCTCTCATGTGGTTGAAGAAAATATTGTATGTGCCTTAGAAATGGCTATTTGCATTTTTAGAGAGAAATCTGTTCTAGTTCCATGTTCTCAGAAGTATGGTCACCTTCTAATTTTGAATTACTTAATGTCCGACATGATATTAACATGAAATCATTCTAGTAGGAAGAATAACATGAGAAAATTGTAGTTTCTACAGTGATCTATGGACAATACTATCCCCCAGCTATAAAATTAATATACACTTCAGTAAAGATTTTATAGCAATATGGAGTAGTTCAATAAACAAGTTTAATTTAATTGGGGCCTGGAGAGATGGCTTAACAATTAAGAGCACTGGCTCCTCTTCTAGAAGACCCTGGTTCAATTCCCAGGACGAACATGGTGGTTCACAACAATATGTAACTCCATTTCCAGGGGATATAATGCCATCTTCTGGACTCTGAGGACATCAGACTTGAACATGGTATGCAGTCATATATGTGGGCAAAACACCCAGACATATAAAACAAAATCATAAATTTCTAAAAAGTAAAAATCTGCCTATAATTGCTCTTTGCAGAGATGATCACTCGGAATACTGAGGAAGTTCTTCCAGACATTGCCTATGGGCGAGAAGAAAGCTGTGTGTGCTGCCCTGGGACTTCTTGCTTTACTCAGCACTTTTCATTTTTGCATAGTATTTTATTGGCCGTGGACATGCCATGTTTAACTAGCTCCCTATTGATGAACACTTCAGTTGTTTGCGACCATTCAGTATTATAAGTCATGTAACTTGTTCTATATAGAATGTTGCAAGTTACCAATTTTTCCCATATGAAACATTATTTTTTTTAAAGACAGAGTTTCATTCTGTAGCCCCAACTAGCCTAGAACTTGCTCTGTAGACCAGGCTAGCCTCAAACTCACAGAGATCTGCCAGCCTCTGCCTCCCATGTGCCACTTTACTCAATGTAGTACTTTTGATAGTTGAAAACACCTTTATTTTGCCTTTACTCTTTACCACTGAAATTTGTTGGAAGTGTCTGTTTCACTGGCAGAGGTTGGGGGCTTCACAGGTACGGTAGGATAAGATAATCAATAGCACATGAGGACACGAAGTGCCTGTCACCCAGACCTGCTGGCGGCTAATGTTTGACCTGTCTCCTCTTTTACATTACATTACAGACCCCTTTTACTGTAATGCTTTAAAGAAAATTCCAGGAAGCACAGTTTCCTTCATGAACACTTTAGAATACAACTCTAACTTAAGGTACAGGGGACTTTAAAGAGAGAATGTGTGTATTTTTACTATACATTTTGAAAGTCCTCCTGTTTGTCTCCAAATTAACCATATGATTGCAGTTATACTAGGAAAGGGACTCTGCTTTGTAATCACTGTTTCTTCATAACCTTGGGCAAATGGTTTTAATGTTTGTTTAGGGAGTTCATGATGTGCTATATTGCCAATAAATTTCACTTTTTTTATATATAACTATCAGGAAGCCACCAGAGACATGAGTCCAATCTCACCACAGAATTAGGGCCTTTATTGGAGTGGAGAATTCTGTGCCCAGCAGTGCATTATCCTGCTAGGTGCCAGGCAGTGGGCCATGCTCTGTGTTGACCTCTGAAATGATGGACTTGCCCTGAAGGCTGAGTCTAGTCTTTAGCAAACACGTATGGGCCTGTGGCTCAGGCTTAGGGTTATGCATGTGATGAAGCAAGTGTCCAGGATCACCTGCTTGTCCTCCACAAAAACTAACATTTAAAGGAATGGGAGCGAGATGCACAAACAGTGCTTCTCACCAAATGAGAATCTTTCCCACTTTCAAAATGTTTAGGCTTTAAATGGATTTGGTAACATATACTTGGCATATATTTTTAAAAGTCAAAACTCTTCATTGAATATCCTACTTCAATAATCCTTCATCATATAAAAAAAAAACAGCAGGGAATGACGTGTAAGTTGAACTATGATTGTTTAAATATGGTTTGCTGTTGCTACCAATTCATCAAAACCAGTGCAGGTAAACAAAGTAAGTGCTAACCTCCTTCACATGTGAGTGTAGCTCCCACTCCCAGAGTTATCCCTAGTAATGACTTTGCCCTATATCTTCACTGTGAGCACTTCTGTTTTCCAGAACTATCTCTGTTCCAAATGTATCGTCTTCATAGGAAGAATGTACATTTAAGTCACAGCCCGTTTTAAGTGCTCCTTTCTCACAAAACCCATGCTGTAAACAGCCAGCAGTCCACAGTAAAGACCAGGACATTGTTTGGCTTGTGGAGAAATGTATAGTTTTTGAGAGTGATGTACTGAAATATGCATGTGTGGTCAGCACAGTCATCCACCCGTGGCCATTCTTGGACCAGCCTTCCCTGGTGCTTCCCGGGACTGCTCCATGATTATGCCTTAGGCTGTGAAGATGTCATACCACTCAACTCAGCAAACTAGTTAAAAGATGAGTCCACTGCTGAAGCAGTGTATGGTGTTCGCCAGATCTTTACAGAATCTTTGTAATCCCTCTTCCCCTGCTCTGTTAATCCATACTACTTTAGAACTGACAGGATATTTCTTTCTTTTTTCTTTCTAGACAGGGTATCATGTAGCCCAGGGTGGCCTTGAATTCACTGTGCAGGCTAGAGTGACTTTGAACTGCTGATGCTCCCACCTCTGCCTCCAGAGTGCTAGATGATAACATGCTCAATTTATGCCGTACTGGAGATTGAATGCAGGGCTTTGTGCATGAGGCAAGTACTCTACCAACTGAGCTGTATCCCACGTACTAGTACTTCATTTTAGACAAGTGTTCACATACATACAAGGCTTGCTGTGCTAAAATGAATACGAGTCTGTTTCCTTGTATAAAGTACATTTTTGTCTTATAATATTTTTTTTTTTTTGGCTTTTCAAGACAGGGTTTCTCTGTGTAGCCTTACACCTTTCCTGGAACTCCCTCTGTAGACCAGGCTAGCCTCAAACTCACAGAGATCCGCCTGGCTCTGCCTCCCGAGTGCTGGGATTAAAGGTGTGCGCCACCACTACCCGGCCATATAATATGTATTCTAATGAAACACACCCACACACACAATCTGTGCTCAATTTCACCAGAGAAATCAATGAAGATCCTGGTTCATATTGAAGATTTCAGTTTCTGGGGCTAGAGATAACTCAGCAGTTAAGAGCACTTAACTCCTCTTGTCAAGGATGTGCGTTTGTTCTCCAGCACCATATAGCTGCTCACAACCATCTGTAACTCGGGTTCCAAGGGGATCTGACGTCCTCTTCCAGACACTCAGGCACTGGGCACACACATGACACACATACATACGTGCAGGCGAAACACTCATAGACATAAAATATTTTTAAATACTTCAGTTTCTGAGAGCCAGAATAATTGTATAGCCAATTGGGAAAAAAATAAATTTTACTTTTTTTAAGGTTTTGATGCTTTGTTTGCAGTTTGGACCTTTTCCAAAAATTCTTTCCTTACTTTTCAGTTCTGCATTACAGGGCCATTCCAGGTTTAAACCATAAATGGAGTTATGTTTGCCTATATCAGGAGGCTTAGAAATCAACCACCACACCAAAACAAACTTATGGAAATAGACCAAAATTAATGCCAAGAATCCTATTTGTAGTTATGTAAAAAATGTTTCTCATGTGTATTAGCTGCTTATTATATTTGTATTTGGTTTTATATTTTATTTTATATAATTATTTTTACTTTGTGTTTATTACTCACTGTCACAAATAGGGTAAAAATTTCAAGCATCTCAAAGACTTGTTTACCAACCAATTTTCACTCTGTTTTCAAGTTGCATATGATCTGCTTTTATGCTGGACTTGCTAATATATGAGTATTTGTTGATAGTTGTAAATAATCAATAAAAAGATTTAAAGATGCATGACCCTCACATATTTATACTTACACTATTCATGTTGCATATTATTTCAGATGACAAACAGCAAAGGCATTTCAAGTGCATGTACTTTTCAGATGTCAGGATGACTGTACAGAGATGGAAGGGCTTAGGGGCCCTGCAAATTCCTTTCCATTATAGATCACTTCCTAAACCAGCATAGGTCCTTAGTACATCATAGAGCTTTACTCTCAAAAGACCTTTATTTCATCATTAAAGAGTGTTATTCATTAGCTGGGCAGTGGTGGTGCACACCTTTAATCTCAGCTCTTGGAGGCAGAGGCAGGTGGATCTCTGAGTTCAAGGCCAGCCTACTCTAAAGAGTGAGTTCCAGTATAGCCAGGGCTTCACAGTGAAACCCTGTCTCAAAGAAAAAGTTAATCATTACAGTGTTTGCCATGTGCCAAGCACTGTAGAGGTTCATAAGGGAGTGGAGACATTGGTTTACAGCAGGGGAGAAAGGTGGGGTCCATGGGCACAAGGAACAGCCTGTGTGCAGAGCACCAAGGAGCCTAGAGTGGAGACATTGGTTTACACAGGGGAGAAAGATGGGGTCCATGGGCACAAGGAACAGCCTGTGGTGCAGAGCATCAAGGAGCCTAGAGTGGAGACACTGGTTTACAGCAGGAGAAAGATGGGGTTCATGAGCACAAGGAACAGCCTGTGGTGCAGAGCACCAAGGAGCCTAGAGTGGCTGGAGTAAAAGAAGCCGGAGTGGAGAAAGTGGAGCTGATCACGTGGGGTCCTATGGCCCTGGAAAGAGCTTTATTCCACAGAGTGGCCCAATCGGACAGGGCTTGTCGGGACACTCCAGCTGCTGTGGTGTGGATAGACTGGGGCTCAGGGAATAGGAGAGAAGGTGGGAGACCAGCTCAGAGTCCAGGTGGATGATAAATGCCAAGACTACCACCGGTGCAGGTAAGGAAGTTAAAAATGGTTCTGGTGTGTTATGTAGGGTAGAGCCTACCAGCTAGAGCGGGGAATTTCAGGGGTAAAGCAGTAAGCACTCTAATTTTTTTAAAAAAGGATTTGCCTACTAAGGTTTTAGAATCATAACTAGTTTTTATTTCCCCTAACAATGATTCTAGTGTCCGTGGCATGGTTGCTTGGAACAATGAGATTTTTTTTTTTTAAAGCAGATTTTGGAGTAGAAGGAAGGACGGATTCAGCAGTGTGCAGGCTATTGAAGACCCTGATGAGCTGTTTATGCAGAGCAAGGAGGGCAAGAGTCAGGAACCGCTCCTTCATAATGTAGCCTGTGCTTTCTGTCAACCTCCGCCAGCATAGTGGAACCTGTACTGTCTGAATCAGGCAGAAGCACAGGGTTTATGTGCCCCTATCCCTACCTGATTCTTCTTCTACTTCTGATACTGTTAGGGGAAATAAAAACTAGTTATGAATCTAGAACCTTAGTAGGCAAATCCTTTTTTAAAAAAATTAGAGTACTTACTGCTTTACCCAGAGAGTTTCAGTGTATGGACAGAAACTGAGATGCACTAGAATTCCTTCTACTTTAGAAAACAGTAACAAAAAGAGCGGAAAGTGTATTTGTGAGCTTTTTAAATGAAAATTCATAGTTTGGAAATAGCTCACAGTGGTTTGAATGAGAATGTCTCCCATAGGCTCAGATATTTGAATACTTGTTCCCCAGTTGATGGAACTGTTTGAGAAGGATTAGGGGGTGTGGCCTTGTTGGAGGAGTTGTGTCAAAAACCCATGCCCTTCCCTGTTAGTGTTCTGCTTCACGGTTGTGTCTCAGCATGTAAGCTTTCAGCTACCATGCCTGCGTGCTTGCTGCCGTGCTCCTCGCCACGATGGTCATGACTCTAATCTTCTGGAACCATGAGCCCCAAAATAAATGCTTCCTCTTATAAGTTGCCTTGATAACGGTGTTCTATCATGGTAATAGAAAAGCAGCTAAGATAGATTAAATATTTGTAGGCACTACTCTAGGCCCTGAATATTTTTCTATTATCATTATTCAAGACAATTTTTTAAATGTTTACAGTTATTCTCAAGTTCAAAGAGCTTTCTGGTATTTATTGTTATTTATACCAAATCCTGAAAAAATACATGTAATAATAGTTTGTTTAATACATTTTGTAATTAAAAGCACTTCACCACCATTTTCCATTTAAATTTTATAATATGATAAAATTATGATAAATTTTTACTCCTGAGGTTAAAAAAAAAACTGACAGATTTTAAGATCTGTTCAATCCAATGCATCCAACTGAGTGGCAGGACCAAAGCTAAAATTCAGAGTTTCAGACTCCTGGGTTTTTATTGTTAGACTTCTGTGGCTCCTGAAGGGTAACAGCCTCAAGAAAGGTAAATACACCAGCCCTGAGCTGAGTAAACCTAGAAGCTACTCTTCTGTGTGACAGAGACAAAGCCACATGCACCTGACTTTCCTTGTTCTCACAGGAATGGGCAAAAGTAAGAGGATTTTTTAAAATACTTTTTAAATTTTAATTATATTCACATGTGAGGATATGTGCACATGAATCTAAGTGTCTTCGAGGCCCTAGGATTCCCTAGAAGTGGAGGTACAGGCAGATGTGAGCTGACAGTGTGAGCCACATTGGTGCCAGGAACCAAAATCCAATCCTCTGCAAGAACAGTACACACTTTTAGTGATGAGCTGTCTCTCAGTCCCGCATTAAAAGTTCTTGTAATTGCAAGACTAACTTCTGGTACTTCCCCTCTTATGAAATGCAAGCCCAGCACTTGGCGTGGTGGCTCATGCCTTTATTCCCAGCACTCAGGAAGCAGAAGCAGGCAGATCTCTGTGAGTTTGAGGCCAGTCTGGTCTACAGAGAGAGTTCTTGGATAACTGAGGCTACACAAAGAAACCCTGCCTCAAAAAGCTGTGGAAGGAAGGAAGGAAGGAAGGAAGGAAGGAAGGAAGGAAGGAAGGAAGGAAGGAAGGAAGGAAGGAAGGAAGGAAGATGCAAGCCCTGTACAGCCCAAAAATTATTTGTTTTAATAAGAAAACTAAAGGAGAAAATGGAAATGAAGTCCAAAAGTCTACATGACCTGAGTGCTGGGAAAGGCCAGTCCTGTGTGGTAAGCTGAGCCCTTCTCCAGGAAAGATAGCCCTGTTGTAGTTATTAAGCTCTGGTCTTCTTTAGGATAGTTGGTCTGCAGGGGAGAGATCTAGCACTATTCCATGAAATGTTTTTTCCTTTTCTGGGAGTATGGAAATGGGAGAAGAAATGACTTCTCTTCCTGCTCTGGTTCCTAGGTGGGAAATTCTGTCTGTTTGTAAGAAGACATTTTTCCAGTACAGGATGAAGTGTAACTTCAGTTTGTGTAACTGTTGAGACTTTGAAATGCTCCCCTAAGGTAACACTGCAGGTTTTAAACCAGCTCTAGGAATAAAGAATTCTCAGAAAACATCATTGCCGAGGTAGCTAGAGCTAGAGTATAAATTTTACACATGATCTGTTGTAGCATGAACTTTAAATGGTCTAATTACATCAGGCCATTTGAGGAATTTTCATTAGAAAAGGTTAACGAATAGGGAATTGAACTGTGGTTGTGGCCTACAGTTGTCTTATATGACTTTTTTTTACTTTATGGGACTTGTTCTTAAAAAGTCAGTTCATGTGCATTCTGATACAAATCATTGGCTCTGCTTCCAGTTTAGTTAATACATAATGAAGATGCCAAGAGGTAAGCCTGAGAATAAAGGTCGGAGGGAGGAAGTTCCATATTAGGCATACATATGACCAGTGTTAACCTAAAATAACTATGTATCATCTTGAAGATTAACTGTAAAGAACAAGACAACCAGACAATTATCCTTTTGTTAACTTAAAATGCAAACATTAGTGTTACAGTAAGACCTACTGAGAACTAACCAGGGCTTAGCATATCTATCAACTTATAAAATGCCCCTAACCCTAAAACTTACCCAAACATTTAAAAACTAAATTATTTGAGAATGCATGGAGGAACAGACTTTATATACAGTCAGTGTTGCAATGAGAAGAGAAAGGTACAGGCCTTTATGGACACCACCAGAAGCTTCTAGAATGCCTCCCAAAGAGGCCTGCTTGGGTCATCTGCCCCACATCCAAGCCACTTTCAAATCCCAAACCCACAGACACTGTGTGAGATAAATCTGCATACCTGTTTTTAGACAGTGTTGGTGTTACCTGGTGAAGCATAAATACTACAACACAGTGTATGTGATGGTTCAGCTTGACGGTTCACTTGATTGACTTGAGAACTATCTAGGACATTAAGGAAACACATCCAGGAGTTCATGTGATTCCATAGTCTGCTGAAGGACCTGACCTAAAGAGTTCTTTAATCCATTGGTGGGATCAAAACCTGAGGAGACTCTTGGGAGGTGACGGAGCTGTGGATGGTGGGGCCATATCCTGTTACTTCTTCCTAGGCACCATGATGTCAGTTGTTCTGTCATGTCTGTTCTGTCTTGTCCTGTCCTCCCTGCCATGATGGATGGAAACAGAGCTAAGTAAAACTTTCCTCATTTTCTGTTGTTTATGCTAGATGTTCTGTGACAGCCACGAGAAGACTAACACAGTGCAGTTTTTAAAAGCCATGGAGTAGACATCACGAGGAACCCTGTTCAGTAAGCACTTGAGAATGTTAATATAAAACACAGGCAAGAATATGTATGCAAGTTATATTGAACACCTGCCCCTCCAAATCAGAGCATATTACGTGAGCTTTCTTTCTAGGGAGATATAGTGATCTATAGCAGAGAAGACCGACCCCAGATATTCCTGTCCACTGTTGGAAACATTGATCTAAGTATTAGTGATTAGGGGGTTACATGTTAAGTGTTCTTCCTAAGAGACCTGCTGTTAGCTCTTTCAGGGAGCCTACAGACCTGTACCTCAGATCCTGTAATCCCCTTGCCATCAGACTCTTCAGTTTTATAATTGCTCTTCTGCATGTCTCTGAGCTTTGCTGGTCTTCAGACCCTACCTTGTGCAGATAGAGGTAGTGTAATACTGACTGTCCTTAAAGAAGACTGAGGCTACAAGAGGAAAGTGACTGGCCAATGCCAACAGAAAGCAAACCAGGACAGATGTTGGTGCCAGAGAGTGGAATACTGCTGTGATGGACCTGACCATGTTGATTTGGGGGAGAATAATGGACGAATCCATCAGATTGGCCTGTAGGCATGTCTGTGGGGCATTTCCTTGATTAATAGTTGATATGGGAGGGCCCAGCCCCCTATAGTCACTGCTATCTCTTGGAAGTATTATATAAGGAAAGTGGCTGAGCAAGCGGGGGTGGGGGGCAGTAAGCAACATTTCTCCATGGTCTCTGCTTCAGTTCCTGTCCCCAGGTTCCTGCCTTAAGTTCCTGTCTTGGTTACCAGGTATGGTGGTGCACATCTTTAATCTCAGCATTCAGGAGGTAGAGGCAGGTGGATCTCTGTGAGTTCAAGGCCAGCCTAGTCTACCAAATGAGTTCCAGAATAGCCAGAGCTGCACAGAAACCATGTCTTGAAAAACAAAAACCAAAAACAAACAAACAAAAAATTTCCTGTCTTGGCTTCCCTCAATGAAGGACTGCAGTCCAGTCTGTAAGCCAAACAAATCCTTTCTCCCCCAGGTTGGTTTTGGTCACTGATGTTTCACAGCAATAGAAAGCAAGCGAGAATAGGATTGAAAATTTGGTGTGGTGTTCTTTTTGCTACTCTACTTTAAAATATGATATAATGGAAGGGTAGGGAAGGTAGTCTTACATGGTTACTTTCAAGGATTGAGTAGTCTATATACACACAGCTTCTGATGCATTTCTTCAGAGTAATAGTCTTTCTTCTCAATTTTTTTTCTTCTTTCAGCATTCCTATACAGACTTACTTCTTTTAGGAACATGCATTTCACTCAGTGGTAAGGGCAGGGTTCAGAGCAGTACATGGAACTTACATGCTTGACAAAGCTCTTTAAAAATCTGGATGTGAGGAAGGAAGTGGCTCTCCACTGCTTTTTCCTTAAGAATCATTCTTGAATGGTTTGGGGCCAATGCCTAAAATTCTTCCTATCTTACAGTGCTGAGACTTATCTGAGAAACAACTGTTGTTTCTCACAGTTACTAACAGAAAGGTCAGACACTCAGTCCTCTTGTTCAGAGTGGCACATTCCCTGGCACCCTCTGGTCTCCAGAGTCACGCAGTTGGTCAGTGGCAAGGGGAGAGTTCCTGGGTGCATAAGAACCCCCTCTTGTGTCGGGGACCAATGATGACATGCCTTCTCAGACAAGTCCATCAAAGCTCAGCAAACTTGTACAGACGGTAATAAATGATTATGACCTTTATTTTTATACTCTATATAAAACAAAGCTTTTGTATGTTATAAAGTAGAGTAATCCCGGTAACCTGCAGAGCAATAATTCTGCCTGCCTCTTTCCTCCTAAGAAGTGGCTTTCGTACTTTGTAAACCAAAATAACCCACACTAAATATGGGACTGTAGAAATGAAACAAAGAAAAGCATTTTAGTCATATTTTTTCTCTGACCAGATTTACCACATTTCATTATTTTTCTGCCTACCATTGCTTTGCGGTCCCTGCGGAAATAATGAGATGAAATTGAGAAGAGCAACAGAATGCAGGAAACCTGATACCCCAGGTTGCAAATACCCAATCAGGTCACACAATGATTAAATTTAGCTCTTGTTAACCTGATTTCAAGTGCAGCTCAATTCTGAGGGATGATGAGAAACAGAATGTTTGTTCCACATTATCAGAAAATATTTTCATCAGAACACATGGCTTTGACTTTCCCTGCCTGAGAGAACATCAGCATGACACAGGCAGGATCTCCGTTCAGGGATCACCAGGCGGTCCATCTGTTGTATCAGCCAAGGAGGACATTAACCAGCATTCCTTGCTGCCCTTCTCTCTCTACACACATGCACGCACACACGCACTTACCATCTCTACCTGCCCTGCCTGTGAAGGCACTATGGCCACCTGACGCCGGCAACCATGGCATTCTTGACAGGCAGCCTCATCCTTGATGTAGAGAAACTGCTGGAGTCCAGAGGGAGGACTTTGAGACAATCAGAGGTGGTTCTCTAACAAGGCTGTGTAATTCCCAAGGGATGGGTGTCAGGGGATAAGAAATGGGGATTTCCAAATCAATCTGTTTTGCTGGTTTTGATTCATCAGTGATTTTTTCTGGCAGCATGGAGATGGGCCAGAGGACTTCTCAACATCTCTCCAAGCTGCGTGGTGTGTACTGTGTGGCAGAGTGTTAGAGAAGAAAGTGACCTTCCTCACAAAAATCCAGCTCCCGTAATTAACTAGGAGGAAACTGACGGGTGGGGTTACATGGTAACTGAAAATAGATATTCCTCCAGAGTCTCGTTTTGCTTTTAAAAAACTAACCGTTTTGTTGTGAGAAAAATCAAGGACTTAAAGAAGTTTGTGTATATACAATTTAAAGAATAATGTGTATTACAACTCATCAAATGATAGTGAGTGATAATGAGAAATAGATATGGACAAATTAGGAATAATAACAGTGAATAACCTGTAGCAGGAATCTTAGAAGGGTCTTATTAATAAAATCAAACCTGAGGCCAGTTATTGCGGTGAATGCTGGTAGATCAGTGAAGCAGAACAAGCCACAGCCACCTCACCTTACCAGTTCCTCAGCTGATCCTGTTTCCTCAGACTGTTTCCTCTGAGTCCTCATCCAGAATGAATCTCAGCTGAACTGCTGCTCGAAAGCCTGAAAGCTTAACCAGCTAAAATGCTTCTAGTTCCTGGTCTTCACGCCTTATATACCTTTCTGCTATCTGCCATCACTCCATGAGATTAAAGGCTCACTTCTTGGGATTAAAGGCCTGGCTGTTTCCAATGTGGCCTTGAATTCACAGAGATCCAGAGGGATCTCTGCCTCTGGAATACTAGGATTCAAGTTGTGAGTGCCACCATTTTCTAGCCTCTGTATCTAGTGGCTGTTCTGTTCTTTGACCCCAGATAAGTTTATTAGGGTGCACAATATTTGGGGGAACACAATACCACCACAATAACCTATCCAGGTTACGTATGAGACAACCCCACTGGAACTTCAGATACTTCCTCAGAGCCTCCCCAACAGCCACTCTCTTGAGACCATGGGAAAAGCAAGGTACGGATGCCTGAGGATTCCAATGTAGTCCAGCAGGTGGATGGTGACATCGTTCATAGAAACAGCAAACTCAAATCTCCATTTGGTGAATAGAGTAGGGAAGGAATGTCATATCCTGATGCGTTTGTTCTTGCACAGGTCAAATCTGTGTTACTTACAACTCACTAAAGAAGGAAGTATTTGGGCTCATGGAACATCCTGTTCACAACCGGTGCCTTCAGTACATTCATCCCGCTCCGCTGCTCCCTCAGGGGGCTCAGCTGCTATGAGCTGGTGACCCCTTCCCTGCACAGCCATACGCTTTGGAAGGAAAGTATTCCTGGAGCTGGTAAGATGGTACAGCATTTAAAAACACACACTGGGCAAGCCTGATGACCTGAGTTCCATCACTGAAACCCCCTGTGGAAGGAGACGACAACCAACTTCTGAAGGCTGTCCTCTGATTTCCACACAGGTGCTGTGGCATGTATGCAAACTCACAGACAGACAAATACAGAGAGAAAGACACACACATGTGTATTATGATAACTATTAATTTTTAAAAAAATCCTTCATGGAAATCTGCACAAGAGTCTCCAAGAATTTTAATGTACGCCCAGGCATCCATCCATTTCCCAAGGTCTGCATTGTTCCTTTTAAAGTACTAGATCAGGTGAAGCACCAACCGTGTATGGACACTGCCCTGCCCCGGGCCCAAGGCCTCCTTCCCTAGCCCCGCCCCCACCTGACTGTGCCTCTGTTTTGCCTTCCCTCTTTCAATTCTCATTTTTCAATATTCCCACTCTTTCTTTTTTGAGTCAACTTTTCCAGTGGAGAGAAGCTATGTAGCCTGTGTCTCCCAAAGTCCAGGGATCTTTTTTAGGTCAGCCAGGAGGTTCTATGCACCATCTCCACAGACATAAACAATGAAATAAGATAAGCAATGAAGTGAAATTGATCTAAAAGTTGAAGGCTCGCAGTCTGAGAATTGCAGCTCTGACTGCAGGAATTGCAAGCTGCTGCTACTGTGCAAAGATGTTTAGGCCTAAAAGCTGGGGTCCTGAGAAAACTCCTTCCCCACCAGCATGGTCCCTTTAAAGAAAGAACAAGGGTCTCAAGTTCAAACCTAAGCCCCTATCTTTTCGAAGCAAGACACTACCACAAATTAAAGTCTTTCTTCACTGAAGACATAGACATATCTATGCAAATCTTGGCATCTGGTATCACCCTGGGTCATAGTTTGTTGCTATTGTTTGATGGAGAAGAAAAAAACCACATGTTGATCTGGGAACATGAGCTAGATGATGTATAGTTTACTTTGCTCTCTGTAAGTAGTTGGAAATGTCTATTTAATAAGTAGTTAAAAATAACCCGAGTCCCAGGGGTGCTTATTGCTGTGTACTGCTAGCCCCAGGCCCCTCTGCCTTCTGACCTGTGCCAGCTTCTAGAAGGGGGTCATTCAAGTCAGATCTCAACACATCGGAATGGTAGGCCTGAGACGCTGTGGTCCTAGTCTCACCACAGCTGTGTTGCAACACCATTTAATCATGTTGTGTAATCAGCAACTTCAGCCATACTGTGAGCAAACAGTCAAAGCCACAGTTGATGGAAACACAGTGAAGAAATCCTGAAGTCTGTCTGGACATGACATGGTTACTGCTCCCATCAACTCACGGCAGCCGTAATTACCGCCAGCCAAAATTTCAGCATGGATGGGAAGGAGCCCTGGAGGCCCCGCCCCTTTGGGGGGAACTATTGGCAGCTAATGGCTGCTGAGGGAAGGACAGTCACTCTCCTTTAGAAAAGTGGCTGCCGGTAGGCTGCTTGTGGCCCAGGAAGTGGCCACACACCAATGAGCAGATGGACAGCACTAATTGTACTTGGTGAGTTATTAATAACAATAAAAAAGGGCATGAAGTTAGGAGGAAGACAGGCTAAGGAGGCAGTAGGGGAGATGGAGGGAGGGAGAGGTGGATGAATGTAATCAAAACACATTGAATAAATATCCGGAACTTTGAAAGAATAAAAGTATATATATTAAAAAATTTTAAATACTCAAGTCTGTAGCTTAAATTCCTATAAATCCTTAAAGTCTCCAATTTTAAGCAACTTGGTAATATTTTAAAAGAAGAAACATAGTAATTTTTGTCACTGAGAATGCCATAGTTTGAAATAGGAGGTGGGATGAATTAGGAGCAGCTGTTGAGCAAGTGTAGCAGTCATTTGGTAGTCTACAACAGTTTTAACCTAAAACAGCCTGGAAGCCATCCCCATTCTCTTTTGAAGTGCATTTCTTTTTTGGATACTAAAACCATGCTCTCTACCACTTAGCTGGGAATTCACAGCCACTTGTGTTCCATGTCTGGAATATCACATGGACATCTCTGTCAACATCTTGGAAAGTTCTGTGGTAGTGATGCCCTTGTGTTCCATTTCTCCATCCAGCTGAAGCTTTGAATCCCACACTTTGTCATTTAGCCTCAGGCTGATGAGAAGAAATGTCATTCCAATCTCAATATTGCTAAAGAATGTAGGAACCTCCATATGCATGACGTGGCCAAAACAGGGCAATGACAATTCGCCTTCTCTCTGCATTCTCTCCATACCTTTTACTCCATGTGAACTGTTGGCAAAACTCCTGTGTAACCAGCCACCAGGTTTGCCCTGGTACAGCCAAAATCCCATAAGACTTTTATACAAGTTTTCTAAAATAAGGTCACTATAAATGTCACTGTTTACCACACATGTGGTTCAGAGTTCTTACTTTTCAACAGCATTGTGGGTTGGAAGTTTCCACTGGCTTTCCTTTACATACTCCCTCATATTCTCAAAGTGGACTTAGGAGGCTTTACTGTGTGTGTAAGGAAAGCATTGAAACTGATGGATAGTTTTATCTAAAATGATTGCATGGGAAGAAATCCACAAATGAACATACTAGAAGGAAGTGCTGGGAGGTGGAGGGGAGAATAGATGGGACCAGCAAAGCATCTGTTGAGGCAACGAAGAGTCTCCCACCAAATTGTTAGCTGTACTGAATGAAGTCCAGAGACCCTGGGTAAGAGACACCATGGATTTGTCTTCTGCCCATTGCCCTCTAAGAGTTACAGGGCTTCGGGGTTGCTGAGGCACAGTTTCTATAACCTAGAGTTACCAAAAGATGTGGGCCATTCTACAGGACCCAGGGAATAAATATATATAGAACTCAATAGACATATTAAATAAATAAATGTATAAAGAATTCAAGAAACTAGACATCAAAATATCAAATAATCTAATTAAAAAATAGGGTGCAGATCTAAACAGAGAATTCTCAACAGAAGACTCTCAAATGGCCAAAAGACATTTAAGGAAGTGTTCAACATCCTTAGCCATGAGGGAAATGCAAATCAAAATGACTCTGAGATACTATTTTACCATCTTATGCCTGTCAGAATGGCTAAGATAAAAAACACTGGTAACAGCTTATGTTGGAAAGGATGTGGAGCAAGGGGAACACTCCTCCATTGCTGGTGGGAGTGCAAACTTATACAGCCACTCTAGTAATCAGTATGGTGGTGTCTCAGAAAACTGGGAATCAACCTACCTCAAGACCTAGCAATACCACTCTTGGGCATATGCACAAAAGATGCTCAACCACATCACAAGAGCACTTGCTCAACTATGTTCATAGCAGCATTATTCGTAATAGCTAGAACCTGGAAACAACCTAGATGCTCCTCAACTGAAGAATGGATAAAGAAAATATGGTATATTTACACAATGGAGTATTACACAGCGGTAAAAAATGTTATCATGGAATTTGTAGGCAAATGGATGGAACTAGAAGAAATCATCCTGAGTGAGATAACCCAGACTCAGAAAGACAAACAGGGTATGTACTCACTCATAACTGAATATTAGATGCAAAACAAAGTATAAACAGGCTACAATCCACACCCCCAGAGAAGATAGGTAGAGAAGAAGACCCTAAGAGGGGACACACATGGATTGCTCCAGGAAGGGGAAAGGGGGAAGACTTCCTGGTTATACTGGGAGGGGGGAGTACAAGGGAGAGGATGGGGGATGGGAATATGAGGGTTCAAGATGGCAGAGTTGGGGGAGGGACAGAGAGGGAAAGCAATGAAAGAGATAAATCTAGTGCTAGAGAAATCTCCAGGAACCCACAAGGAGGTCCCTAGTTGAGACTTATAGCAATGGTGGAGAGGGTGCTTATACTAGCCTTCCCCTGCACTCAGATTGGTGACTACCCTAATTGTCATCATAGAACCTACATATACCCAGTGACTGATGGAAGCAGATGCAGAGACCCACAGCCAACCACTTGGCCAAGATCCTCAAGTTCAGTTGAAGAGAGGAAAGAGGGATTATAGGAACAAGGTGTGGGGGTGGGGGTAAGATCATAATGGGAAAAACCACAGAGACAGCTGACCCAAGCTAGTGGGAGCTCAGGGACTCTGAACTGACAGCTTGGGAGCCTACATGGGGCTGAACCAGGCTCTCTGAATGAGGGTTATAGTTGCATGGCTTGATGTGTTTGTGGGTCCCCTGGCAATGGGACTAGGACTTACCCTGGGTACATGAACTGGCTTTTTAGAGCCCATTTCCTATGGTGGGATGCCTTACTCAGCCTTGATGCAGTGGGGAGGGGCTTGGCCCTGCCCCAACGTGGTATGCCAGCCTGTGTTGACTACCCAAAGGAGGCCTTACCCGCTATGAGGAGTGGATGGGGGTGGGATGCGGGGTTGGCGTAGGGGAGTGGGGAAAGGGAGAAGGGGGAGGAGGTAAAAAAAAAAAAAGATAACAAACTGTGCTGAGCCAAATAATAGAATGGGGCTTTGATGAGGCTTTGCTTTTCATAGTAAATGATGGAGGGAATATGTACATTTTGAGTCTGTCTTCCCAAACTAATGCCTTCATTTCACACATCTGCTGCCCTTTCCTCCAGATGAAAGAAAAACAGACATCCTCATTCTGAAAATAAGAGACGGTAAGGGAGAAAAGGAAGGCAGATGTTTTCCAGTAATGGAATCTAACATCAGGTCACCAGATACCTCCACTCTCCCATCCTGACTTATTCAACAAGTATCAATAAGTACCACTGTGTCCAGAGTCCTTTGAATGTTGGCTTATTATGGAATCATGAGTTTCAGGTAAGAATGAGCCCAAAATACATGTAATCCAGAGAGCCCTAAACAGAGACCTTCCTGAAATCTGGGCAAAAACCAAACCAAAACAACAAAAACCAAACAAACAATCCTGAGATTTGAATGAGCTACAAGTCTGGTGTTTCCTTCCAGTGGCTGAAAGCACTGTTAGTTGTCTAAAGCCATGGGCAGGTTGGAGCCTTTTCCAGCTGTGTCCAAGTGTGTCCCGCTGTGTCCAAGTGTGTCCAGATGTCTATTGCTGTCTTCTTTCAAGTCTTCCAACCCTGGAAACAGTGGCACTGTTGGTGGTTCAGGAAGACATTGCATGTAATTATGTTCACTACTGAAGCCTCCACCCAGGACCTCTGTGTTCTCCTTTGTCTGTCATGATGACTGGCTGTGGGGCATCAAAATCGGTCATATATTACATCTCTGACCAGACTCAGTTTCACTTGACCAAGGAAATAAATGTGAGTTTTTGCTTTCAGAACTATTTAGACAGAGGGCTGGCTATTTGCACCTTGTAAAAAAAAAAAAAAGCCATGTGAAAGCAGCTTCCTGGAGAGATTAAATGCAAACAGAGTGGAACTCTCAGTTGAGTAGACCAGAAACAAAGAAATGTTGCTTTCAGGCTCTGTTCAAGACAAGGTTTGGGCACCTGGGAGTCAAGTAATAAGAAAACATCTCCAAGTCTTTCTTTCTTAGATTGAACACTCAGGGGCCAGGACTTCCATATATTTGGGAAAAGAAAGATTAGAAATAGTAGCGTGTCTTTCACTTCAGGAACCCAGGCCAGTGGCAGATTGGCAGACTGCTGGCTTGTTGCTATATAGACACACACACACACACACACACACACACACACACACACACACACACACCCATCATGTTGTCCAGTCCGGCTCTTTCTCACTGATTGGCAAACTTCTTTATTACATTTAAGTCAATTTCCATAACTTTGAGTCACTCTAAGCGTTTAGAGTTTCATCTGGGCTCTTTAAGACTTAAGACATCCACATGATATGATGCAAATCTCCCGTTTGAGTCCTTGCATTTTCTCCATTACAACTTGAGCTTTTGGGGCCCTGAGATTTTTGAGTTGAATGTGTTGAGGGGAAGAGGGGGCGAGTAATGACTTCTCCCATTGCTCTCCTCTCCTGGGACATCCCGGGATAGTCTGACCCTGGCTGAGATGCTGGTCTGGAGCATTGATATGCACATGATTCAGCAACAATTTTGTCCTACCCACAGTCCACTGGGGCTTTGCACCCAGCTTCCAGGGAAGTCGGGCACACTTGCTGGCTCTGCAGGCCCTCTCTGTAGGGCTAGAACTCAGTGACCACATTCCTTGTACCATCCTGGTTGTCCTTTCACATCATACTCAACGTCTTTGCTCATGGCTCTTCTTCAGGGCAACAGGCATCAATCTCATTTAACATCTGTGTTAAACAGACATCCAGTGGGGAAGGACATGGTGTACCCTGTTCCTGCGGACACTGGGGACTTTCTAGGGGACCCATTGGTCTTCTATCATTTGACTTCAGGGAAACAGCAGAATATCTCTTCCTCACCAATAGGGAGCAAGGAGTGTGCGCCGACTCTGAAAAGGTCGTACAGTCTTCCCTCAGTCACCTGTCATAGCAGGAGCTCACCAACCGCGCTGACAAGGGTCTCAGTCCCAGGCGTGGAGCTGCCCCGAAAGCTGTGGATTCCGGGGTCGGAGTGCAATTCTGAGACCCTCACTTCTTGTCTTCAAGGCCATCAGTATTAGCAACTTCTTAGGATCCCTTCAGCTTCCCTCACATGTATTTCTATGAGTAAATGTAAATCTATTAATTGAATCTATCACACATGAGGGGCCTACCCACCCAGTACACTGCTCCTCACTCTTCATAGTTTGGGGAGGCCTGCCTCTTCCTGAGGCTCCACTGATGTGCTGGCGAGTTTTGTCAGCTTGGCACAAGCTAGAGTCATCTGAGAGCGGGGAGCCTTGTGAGTCGAAAACAGCAACAATATACCTTGCAGGTTGAGGGTTCTGTTTGCAGTTAAGACAGTTAAGAATAATTTCCTGTTTGTCCTGTGTTAATTCCTTGCAAGTTAAGGCTTCTATTTGGGATTAAGAATAAATTCCTGTTTTTTAGATCTGAGGTTAACTGCTTGCAACCCCATTCACGTGATGTAATCCTTACCCTTGTTCCTCCCCTTCCATTGCATCTTTCTAACAATGTGTAACAGCCAACTCTCTCACCTTATCTCTCCTATAAAAGGGACAAGAGGCCAGCAGGGGCTGCTCTCTCAAATCCCAACTTAGGGGAAACAACTGGCTGGCCGGCCACACAGCTTGCTTTAATTAGACAGTCGTGGATTTGGTCTTTTCTCCTTGAGATTCTCAGACTTAACAGCCTCAATTGAGAAAATACCTCCATAAGATAGGGCAGTAGGCAAACCTGTAGGGTATTTTCTTAGTGATTGATGGGGGAGGGCCCAGCCCATTGTGGGTGTCACCATCCCTGGGCTGGTGGTTTGGAGTTCTATAAGAAAGCAGGCTGAGCAAGCCATGAAGAGCAGCCAGTAAACAGCTCCCCTCCATGGCTTCTGCATCCGCTCCTGCCTCCAGGTTCCTGCGCTGCTTGAGTTCCTGCCCTGACTTCCTTCAGTGATGAACAGCAATATGGAAGTACAAGACAAACTCTTTCCTCCCCGGGTTGTTTTGGGTCATGGTGTTCCATCAGCAGCAACCCTAATTAAGACAACCAAATAGGGTATAATCTGGCTGCCACGATCGCCTCTCTGGTGGACACACAGTTGATTTGAACTTTGCTTGTGGGCTGCTGTCCCCAACACTGCTGTGTGCCATCCTCTGCTTACAGCATAGATAAAACTCAAAGGGATTTCCAGTCATATTGGCTGTATCAGGATCCCTATTAGGGCACTTTAACCATCCCCACACTGGGACCCCATCCTAGCTAGTTCCTTCCACTCTCCAGGAGTGGATTCAGGACTCTACATTGACTTGAAAACTCATGGGAGACCCCAAAGAATGGCCAAAGTTTCTAACATCAAAGACTGCCAACAGGAGCAGAAAAATCAAACTGGAGGTGGGCACTGGCCTCCACTCAGTGTACAGAGAAGTGCAAATCACACTAGACACTTCTATCCTCTCTAGAATTAAGATCATCTCCCAGGGAACTCTGCACCCTCTCCAGTGTCTCTGCATGGTCACTTTCCTCAGACTCCACCTCTCCAAGGAAAGCAACCCTGAGTCATGCCAGCAGAACAGATCTTTAACCCATCTCATAACTCTAGTTAGGAGCTGATCTGTCTGCAGCCCCATGAGAAGTGTAAATTAATTCTCGAGACAGGCAGCAGTGGCACATGCCTTTAATCCCAGCACTCAGGAGGCAGAGCCAAGCAGATCTCGGTGAGTTCGAGGCCAGCATGGTCCACAGAGTGAGATCCAGAACGGGCACCAAAACTATACAGAGAAACCCTTTCTTAAAAACACAAAACCAAAAAAAAAAATTCTTGAGAGAGAGATCTATTGGTTCTATTCCCCAGAGAGCTGTACTCATACTGAGATCCTCAATTTCCTCCAAGTTGTTCTCAGAACTCAAGGCCTCCAGCAAGTGATGAAAAGCTTTGCTCAGAAATCTGAAGAGCTCAGGGGAAAATCTCCTAAAGGCACTGCTGGTATCCGGGACGCCCAACTACAAAGCTCAGCCGATCACAAGAGCTCCGTGCTGCTCAAAAACATCCAAACGCTCAGAGCTCCAACCTTAGATCCAATCTCGAGGGCCTGATCTTCAAGATGGAGAGCAGCCTGCATAGAAGACCACGGTGTAGAGAAGCGCACCATAGAAGGAGGGCAACTTCCAAAACACTGTGGTTGAGTTCTCAGAGAGGAGAGAAATGTTTTATCCGTAAACACAAGAATGTTTTTCCAAAAGAAAACGGCAATAAAAGAACTGCTGATGGCTCAAGTATATCAGCAAAATTCAAAACAGTGGAAGAATTAGAAGGTAGAAGTGAGGACGGAACAGTTTGTGATCAAAGGGTTAACAGTCAATAACATCCTGGGAGATGATGCAGAATCTTCCCCAGCCTAAGCAGCATTATGTAGCAGATGCAGGGTGAAGCCTATGAATCCAGAAATCTGGTAGTTAAGAAGACTATTCAGTTGCTTAGAAGTGGTTCAAAATAAGACAATTTCTCTTCCTTCTTTCCCCATCAGTGTTCATAATTTCCATTCCTGCTAAGAGGCAAAAGAAAGGCAGCCCCCAACATCCCAGAACCTTACTGCCTAGTATGGATGACTTCCTTTATAGAGACAGAATGCATTGGAAGGTCAGCCACAGACTATAAAGACAGAACAGTTCCATGGTTCAAGATGAGGGTGGAGCCTGGGGCTTTTGTCCCATTTCTTTCTATTTCCTTAAACAGTCATATGTTTCCCAGAATTTTACATTTTTATTTGCCAAACCTGTACATCTCATTTTCTTATATTATTTGTTTATATGATACTTCAAATTTATGAAGAGACATTTTATATTACACAGTTCATATGAAAAAGAGAGGAAATCAAATTTCCTTCCCACCTTGTCTCTTACATATACAGTTTCCTCCCAGTGTCAGACAGCTACCAACATGTTATGGGAATTTTGTCTATGCTGTGGTCTGATGGCCAAAGAAGTCAGGCATTGGTTTGAGAGGTAGGGTTCACATTCAGTTGGTTGGAATGGATCATGGAGTTCCCTGGTAGACTCAGAAAAGAGAGGCCCCTGGGAAGAAGAGGCAGGCCTGGAAGGTTGCATGGCCCTTTTGAACTGGGGAGCAGATGGTGGTGTATGTTGCAGTTGCTTGCAATTATCTCAGGTTTTTATTTTTAATATTTGTCTCTGGGTTTTATTTTATAATGAGCAGTAAAAGGAATCACTATGTCTGGCAGCCCACATTGGGCACCATTTGTAGATGGAGGTTTTCATTGGGACTGCTAGTCAGGTCTGTCCCACCAGCCTGAGACTTATTATTAATTATATATGCTTGGCCAATAGCTTAGGCTTGTTACTAACTAGCTCTTACATCTTAAATTAACCCATATTTCTTATCTATGCTTTACCACACAACAGTACCTTTTTTCAGCATGGCATATTCATCTCCTGCTTCCTCTGTGTTTGACTGGCAACCCCCTGACTCTGCCCTTCTTCTTCCCAGCATCATCTCAGTTTGGCTCTTCCATGTAACCTCTTTCTGCATAGCTATCAGCCAGTAAGCTCTTTATTAATCCAATCAGAAGATGCCTTGGCAAAGACACATCTTCAGAATGTACAAAAGATTATTCATAACACTAACATCTTTATAATCTTCTAGAGACACTTTACACATGTACAAGAATATCCCTGCTCTCCCACACCCCACTCTCCACAGCAGCATCTTTGAATATCATTCTGATCATCATCTATCAGTAGTCAGTATTTAGAGATATTACATAATACTAAGCATTATGTAGTATTCCCTCTATAAATGTTTGGGAGTTTGGTCAGTCCTCTACTGATGAATATTTTAATCTCATTGTCTTTATTGATGTCTTTATTCTTTGGGTACTTCCCCTCTGTGATGGAGATAAAGCTGAAGCCCTTGTGTGCTGAGCAAATGCTTTACCTCAGCTATGACTCCAGCCTTATTTTCACTCTTTGAGCATTATATCCCACAGTGCCAAAATTACTCTCAGAAATATGCTGTTCTCATATCTGCCAGGTTATCTCCTAAATAAATTACTTTGAATGTAATTTTTGGATCAAAGGAGAGTTTTGCTTTTAATATTGGCAGACATTGTCCAATAAAAGCCATATGCCTCAATGCTGTTTATCACAGTAGTTTAACATTGAGAAAGTAAAAATAACTGAGAAAAAGTGAGGAGAAATAAAAGCCCAAATATGGCATGGATAGAAAAGAAGATATAGATGAGGACAAGTTCAGAAACTAGACCAAAGAAAATGTGAAAAAAAAAGAGAAAGTGTAGGAGGAGAGAAAAGTTGGAGAATTCTAAAATCTGAAAGACAAATGAAAATGATTTCTAAAAGAGAATTATCAGAAGTGGCAAAGATATTTGGGGAAGTGAGAGGCATGGGTTTTCTGACAGAAGAATAAAACTCTACAGGTGAAGTTTCATAGCACATGAAGGTTCAGAACAGTGGGGAACTTTAGTTTTTAACCCTACAAATCCCCAGAAAGAATACCTAAGCAGCTACAACCAAGCAGGAGCCTGAGCCTCATCACAAGGCAACCACGAAGGTAACAGCAGAGGATCCAGTTCTTCACTGCTCTGAGAGTAAAGTGAATTTCTGACTTACAAGTCTGTGCCTAGCCCTGGACCAATGGCTCAGAGCAACACAACAGCAAACCCGACAAGCAAGGTCTGCGATTATTAATATCTGTGTTCCCTTTACCAGTAACAAGAAAGCATGCTCCTCTTAGGGCAAAGGACATTGTTGCCTGGGAACCAGACTACCCTGGTGTTTCCAACACTATTTTTATACAACCTGCCATGTGTCCTGGGTGGTTCGGGGGGAGGGGCTGAAATTGGGAGAGAGCACACTGGGCGAAAGGTTTCCTTGCATGCTGCATAACCCTTGGTTAGAAATGTGCACCTTTGAGATCCAGGGGGGCACTACTAAAACAGAGCCTGGCACCCCTGGAAGATGGAGACATTCAGCACCTCCTTCATGGAGTGGAGCGCTGCCCGTGTCCATGTCCATGTGACCCTAGCCTCTCTGATGGCCTATGCATCTGTGTCCTCATCTGCAGAGAATCTGAAGGCTTCAGGATCTTCATTTACACTTTAACACAGATGTCCAGCCCGTTAGCTAGACATTAATTCTTTCTGTATTACTAATCAAATCCCGTGTTCACCCCCTATTAGACTAGTTTACACTTAGTTCTTTTCATGTTTTAGAACCTAATCCTTGATAGTGAATTCCATTTAACATGTACAAATATTTTTTTTCATTGCTAGAGATCATACCAGGGGCCTTGTACTTCCTAGGTAGGCACTCACCACGAAGCTGCACCTAGTCCTCACAGACAGGGTTTAGGAGAATTACCATGCAATGAAGTATGCATATAGTCTTACTTGAAGAAACTGAATTTGTGGAGTGACCTGCCTGCCAACTGCACTGCCACACCCACTAGATTCTGCTCCCCCAAGTCCCACTTTGCTGCCCAATCCCACCCACCTCATCATCCCCCCCACCCTGAGGTTGGCACTTCCCTGCAGCTCCAGTAGACCACACAGGCCCAGGCACAGCCCACACCAATAAGAAGAGCAGCGCCTTCCACTGGGCTCCATGTTCTGTTCTACAACTTCAGAAGAAGACTTCAGCTTTACAGGAGGCCAGACTGGATCCAGGCACCCAAGGCCCCACAAACATCGGCAGAGATACCCTATTTGAAGTGAAGACTTGCCTGTCACCAGAACCCTTGGCCACTTAAGCCAGAAGACAAGAGAGGAAACACAAAACAAAGGAACAAAACACCTATCCAACAAAGACAAATGCAAGAATCAACACATACCTATAATCATCCAAAATTCAGATGCCTAAATACCAGTGTAAGAACACATTCAATAACAGAAAGGGCAATATGGCACCACCAGAACCCAGCTATCCTACAACAGCAAGACATCAACATTTCAGTGTAGCTGAAATACAAGAAAATGATCTTAAAATAACTTTATGAAGATGATAGAGGCCCTTCAAGAGGAAATAAAAAATTCCCTTAAAGAAATCAAGGAAAAGACAAACAAAAAAATTGGAAGAAATCAATAAATCCCTTAAAGAATGCCAAGAAGCCAAGAAAAAACCTATCAAACAGGTGAAGGAAATGATTCAAGACCTAGAAATTGAATAGAAACAATAAAGAAAACACAAACCAAGGGAATTCTGAAAATAGAAAATCTGGGTAAGCAAGCAGGAACTACAGATACAAGCATCACCAATAGAATACAAGAGTTGGAAGAGAGAATCTTAGGCATTGAAGATACAACAGAGGAAATAGATTCAGCAATCAAAGAAAATGTTAAATCTAAAAGATTTCTAACACAAAATATCCAGGAAATCTGGGACACCATGAAAAGACCAAACCTAAGAATAACAGAAATAGAAGAGGAGAATCCCAAGTCAAAGGTACAGAAAATATATTCACCAAAATCATAGAAGAAAACTTTCCCAACCTAAAGAAGAACATGCCTATAAAGGTACAAGAAGCTTACAGAACACTAAATAAATTGAACCAAAAAAAAGCTCCTTCACCACATAACAATCAAAACAATAAACATACAGAATTTTTTTAAAAAGGATATTAAGAGCAGCAAAGGAAAAAGGCCAAGTAAAATATTAAGCAGACCTATCAGAATTATACCCAACTTCTCAATGGAGAATCTAAAAGTCAGAAGAACCTGGACAGATGTCATGCACACACTAAGAGACCACTGTTGCCAGCTCAGACTGCTATACCCAGCAAAACTTGCAATCAACATAGATGGAGAAAACAAGATATTTAATGACAAAACCAAATTTAAACAGTACCTATCCACAAATCCAGCCCTTCAGAAAGTACTAGAAGAAAAACTCCAGCCCAAGGAAGTTAGCTACACCCACAAAAACATAAGCGATGCATAATCCCACACCAGCAAAACCCAAAGAAGGAAAACACACACACACACACACACACACACACACACACACACACACACACACACACATACACACACACACACACACACACTCAACAACTACAACAACAACAAAACCCAGAAATTAACAATCACTGAATGGGTGTGAAAACAGGATCCATCCTTCTGCTGCATACAAGAAACACACCTCAACTACCTCAGAGAAAAAGATTTTCCAATCAAATGGACCCAAGAAGCAAGCTGGTGTAGCTATCTTAATATCTAACAAAATCAACTTCAAACCAAAATTAATCAAAAGAGATAAATAAGGACATTTCATACTCATTAAAGGAAAAATTTACCAGGATGATGTCTCAATTATGAACATCTATGCTGCAAATGCCAGGGCACCCTACATTTATTAAAGAAATGTTACTAAAGCTTAAATCACACATCAAACTCCAAACAATGATAGTGGGGAGACTTCAATATCCCACCCTCACCAATGGACAGAAAACAAACAGACAAATAAGATGGTATTTCTTATTTATAGCCATAACTAACAGATGTTATGACTCAAATGGACCTAATAGACATCTACAGAACATTTCACCCAAACACAAAAGAATATACATTCTTCTCAGCACCTCGTAGAACCTTCTCTAAAACTGACCACATACTTGGTCACAAAGCAAATCTAAACAGATACAAAAAATTGGAATAACTCCCTATATCTTATTGGATCACTATTTGTTAAAATTGGAGTTAAACAACATCACAAACTATAGAAAGCCTACAAACTCATGGAAACTGAACAACTCTTGGCTGAATTACCACTGGATAAAGAAAGAAATTAAAAACTTCCTAGAATTCAGTGAAAATGAATGCACAACATACCCAAACTTATGGGACACAATGAAAGCAGTGCTAAGAGGAAAGTTCATAGCACTAAGAGTCTGCATAAAAAATTTGGATAAATATCACACTATTGACTTAACAGCATACCTGAAAGCTGTAGAACAAGAAGAAGCAAACACATATAAGAGGAGTAGATGACAGGAAATAAATCAAACTGAGGAAAATCACTAAAATAGAATCAAAGAGAACAATACAAAGAATCAATAAAACAAAGAGTTGGTTCTTTGAGAAAATCAACAAGATAGACAAGCCCTTATCCAAACTAACTAAAAGATGGAGAGAGAATGTCCAAATTAACAAAATCAGAAACAAAATGGGGCATAACAACAGACACTGAGGAAATCCAGAGAATCATCAGGTCATACTTCAAAAACCTCTACTTCAAAAATTGAAAAATCTAAAAGAAATGGACAGATTTTTTGATAGGTACCACATACCAAAATTAAATCAAGACCAGATAAACTATTTAAATAGACCTATAACCCCCAAGAAAATAAAAGTAGTCATTAAAAGTCTCCCAATCAAGAGCCGGGCGGTGGTGGCACACGCTTTTAATCCCAGCACTCAGGAGGCAGAGCCAGGCGGATCTCTGTGAGTTTGAGGCCAGCCTGGACTACCAAGTGAGTCCCAGGAAAGGCACAAAGCTACACAGAGAAACCCTGTCTCAAAAAACCAAAAAAAAGTCTCCCAATCAAAAAAAGCCCAGGACCAGATGGTTTCAACACAGAATTCTATCAGACTTTCAGAGAAGAACTAATACCAATACTCCTCAAATATTCCACACAATAGAAACAGAAGAAATGTAGAAATGTTACCAAATTCTTTTTATGGGGCCCTAGTCACCCTGATAACCAAACCACACATAGATACAAGAAAAGAAAGAGAATTACAGACCAATTTTCCCAATGAACATTGATGCAATAACACTCAATAAAATGCTCACAAACCGAATTCAAGAACACATCAAAAAATCATCCACTATGATCAAGTGGGCTTCATCTCAGAGATGCAGGGATGGTTCAGCATATCTATCAATATAATCCACAATATAAACAAACTGAAAAAAAACACATAATCATCTCATTAGATGCTGAAAAAGCCTTTGACAAAATTCAACACCCCTTCATGATAAAAGTCTTAGAGATATCGGGGTACAAGGAACATATCTAAACATAATAAAAGCAATATACAGTAAGTCAACAGCCAACATAATATTAAGTGGAGAGAAACTCAAAGTAATTCCACTAAAATCAGAAACAAGACAAGTTTGTCCACTCTCCCATGTCTATCCAATATACTATTCAAAGTTCTAGCTACAGTGATAAGACCACAAAAGAATATCAAGGTGATACAAATCAGAAAGGAAAAAGTCAATGTATCATTATTCACAGGTGATATGATAGTAGACATAAGCAATCCAAAAAATTTTACCAAGGTACTCCTACAACTGATAAACATCTTCAGGAAAGTGGCCTGGATACAAGACAAGTAAAAAAATAATAATAATAACCCTCCTATATATGCATGATAAGTGGGTTGAGAAAGAAATCAGGGAAACAATACCCTTCACAATAGCCACAAATAATATAAACTATCTTGGGTAAACTCTAATCAAGCAAGTGAAAAACCTATATGACAAGAACTTCAAGTCCTTGAAGAAAGAAATTGGAGAAGATAATCAGAAAATGGAAAGATCTCCCATGCTCCTGGATAGGTAGGATTAACATGGTAAAAAAAAAAAAGGCCATCTTACCAAAAGCAATCTACAGATTCAATGCAATCCCCATCAAAATTCCAACACAATTCTTTATAGACCTTGAAAGAACAATACTCAACTTCATATGGGGAAAAAAAAACAGGGTAGTTAAAACAGTCCTCTACAATAAAGGAACTTCCAGATGTAGCACCATTCCTGACCTCAAGCTCTACTACAGAGCTATAATAATAAAAACAGTGTGGTATTGGCATAAAAACAGACAGGTGGATCAATGGAATTGAATCAAAGATGCTGACATAAATTCACACACCTATGGACATCTGATTTTTGACAGAGAATAAAAAATTATACAATGGAAAAAAGAAATCATCTTCAACAAATGATGCTGGCATAACTGGATGTCAGCACGTAGAAGAATGCAAATAGATCCATATCTGTCACCCTGCACAAAATTCACATCTAAGTAGATCAAAGACCTCAACATAAATCCAGTTACACTGAACCTGATAGAAGAGAAACTGGGAAATAGCCTTGAACATATTGGCACAGAAAACCACTTCCTGAATAGAATACCAGTAGCACAGACTCTTAGACTGACAACTAATAAATAGGACCTCCTGAAACTGAGAGGCTTCTGTAATGCAGAGGACATGGTCAATGGGACAAAACAACAGCCTACAGAATGGGAAAGGATCTTTACCAATCCCACATCTGACAGGGGGCTAATCTCCAAAATACATATTTAAAAAAAACTCAAAAAAAAAAGACATCAACAAACCAAATAATCCCATTAAAAATGGGGTACAGATCTAAATAGAGAATTCTCAACAGAAGAATCTCAAATGGTCAAGACACACTTAAAGAATTGCTCAACATCCTTAGCCATCAGGGAAACACAAATCAAAATGACTCTGAGATTTCACCTTACACCTGTCAGAATGGCTAAAATCAAAACCACAAATGACAGCTCATGTTGGAGAGGATGTGGAGTAAGGGAAACACTCTTCCACTGCTGGTGAAAGTGCAAACTTGTACAGCCACTTTGGAAATCAATATGGAGGTTTCTCAGAAAATTGGGAATTAATCTACCTCAAGACCCAGCTATACCACTCTTGTTCACAGCGGTGTTATTTGTAAGGCAGAACCTGGAAACAACCTAGATGTCCCTCAACCAAAGAATGGATAAAGAAAATGTGATACACTTACACAACGAAGTATTACTCAGCTGTTAAAAACAACGACTCAGGAAATTTGAAGGCAACCGTATAGAACTAGAAAAAAATCATCCTGAGTGAGGTAACCGAGACTCAGAAGGACAAACATGGTATGTACTCACTCATAAATGGATATTAGTTATAAAGTAAAGGAGAAGCATGCTACAAGCCCCAGAGAGGCTAGGTAACAAATAGAGCCCCAGTGATTCAAAGTGAAGGGGTGTGAGGGGGACGTCGTGGCCGTGGGGGTGTGAAGGGGTGTGAAGGGGACGTCGCGGCAGTGGGGGTGTGAAGGGGTGTGAAGGGGACGTCGTGGCAGTGAGGGTGTGAAGGGGTGTGAAGGGGATGTCTCAGCAGTGGGGGTGTGAAGGAGTGTGAAGGGGACGTCGTGGCAGTGGGGGTGTGAAGGGGTGTGAAGGGGACATCGCGGCAGTGGGGGTGTGAAGGGGTGTGAAGGGACGTCACGGCAGTGGGGGTGTGAAGGGGTGTGAAGGGGACGTCGTGGCAGTGGGGGTGTGAAGGGGTGTGAAGGGGACGTCACGGCAGTGGGGGTGTGAAGGGGTGTGAAGGGGACGTCTCGGCAGTGGGGGTGTGAAGGGGTGTGAAGGGGACGTCTCGGCAGTGGGGGTGTGAAGGGGTGTGAAGGGGACGTCTCAGCAGTGGGGGTGTGAAGGGGTGTGAAGGGGACGTCTCAGCAGTGGGGGTGTGAAGGGGACGTCGCGGCAGTGGGAGTGTGAAGGGGTATGAAGGGGACGTCTTGGCAGTGGGGGTGTGAAGGGGTGTGAAGGGGACGTCTCAGCAGTGGGGGTGTGAAGGGGTGTGAAGGGGACGTCTCGGCAGTGGGGGTGTGAAGGGGTGTGAAGGGGACGTCGTGGCAGTGGGGGTGTGAAGGGGTGTGAAGGGGACGTCACGGCAGTGGGGGTGTGAAGGGGTGTGAAGGGGACGTCGTGGCAGTGGGGGTGTGAAGGGGTGTGAAGGGGACGTCGTGGCAGTGGGGGTGTGAAGGGGTGTGAAGGGAACGTCGCGGCAGTGGGGGTGTGAAAGGGTGTGAAGGGGACGTCGCGGCAGTGGGGTGTGAAGCAGCTGGCTACACTGCACCCATAGCCTGAGGGCAGAGGGAAGGAAATGCTGGCTCCTTTTCTCTTTTACTCCTTCCAGGACCCCAGCCCGTGGTGCTGCCCACACTGGGGCACAGATTCTCCCCTCAATGAACCTAACGTAGAAACTCTCCCAGACAGAACCAGAGGCTCTGCCTTCTCGGTGACTCTAGACCCTGTCATGCTAACCGTAACACTCTTAGCAGGTGCTCTGGGTCGCAGAGACTCATTGACATTAATTACTTTTTTACCTTTGCATTGGCAGACGCTAGAGGTCCAACCTGACAGTTAAAAGGCTACTATAGCTGGGCGGCGGTGGTGGTGCACGCCTTTAATCCCAGCACTCGGGAGGCAGAGCCAGGCAGATCTCTGTAAGTTCGAGGCCAGCCTGGTCCATAAAGCAAGATCCAGGACAGGCACCAAAGCTACACAGAGAAACCCTGTCTTGAAAAACAAAAACAAAACAAAAGGCTGCTATATCAGATACAGGGGTTGGTGATAAATGACTTTTGAAGGTACTAAACATAGCACAAGATCATTTGGGCTTTCTATCTGCAACATTCAAACTCTCCACAATCATGGAAGTTCTGACTGTAGGATTTCGACACCCATGGCTTCCTCGTCTTCCATCTGGCTCTACCTTGGGACCAGCATCCATCCCTTTAGGCCAGGCTGGGTGGTGAAGCCCCCCTAACCCTGTGGGTTCCTGAACTTCCAGCTGTCTTCAGAAGAAGTGTTGGTACGGATGCTGACCCAGGGCTGCAGCTAGCTTCTCTCAGCTGAAGCAGATCTGTCCCTGCACTTGGGGCCACCAAGCTTCCCTTAGCCAGAAGTAGATTCATGGCCCCACATTAGTCTACAGAGGCCACATTTCCTCATTCAGAATATATTTCCTGAGCTTTCTCCTATGACAAGCACCCCTGAGCACCCAGGTCCATGCCAGTTCCTCCGCCCCTATTCCACGTACACACTCATGGTAGCCCTTGGTCTATCCTTAGTGAAATAAGCTAGTAATGAACAGTGAAAGCTGAGAGCCAGGAAGGTAAGACCCATTCTTCATGTGCACAGCAGAAAAACAAGGCTTAAAGGAGAAAAACCTGACCACTTGAAGATAAGGCGAAACCTCACCGCCCAGCCTACTCTAGGAAGCAGCATTGAGACCAAGCTGGGCCTTATCAGACTGACTGAGAAAGAAGAAGGACCAATCCCAAGCCCTGAGAAAACAAAGAAATGCTCTTCCAGACCACAGCTAGCTCAGGAGTTTCCACTTCTCAGACTCAGAAAGCATGTGCCCAGAGCCAGATCTCTGGGCACGTTCTCAAGAAAAACTACTACTCACATCTATTAAAAGCTCCCTGGAGAGCGTGGTCAGTACTTAGGATCCCACTTCATATATTATGTTCTCATGTTTCCCAACTTGAAATACCACAGCGAACATATCAGCATTACAGTGCAGCCCTCGGTATTTGCCAATGTCAGATTTAATCTGCTATCTCCCTGGCACCTGCAGAAATTGGGAGCCAGGAGGAAAAGACACTTAGCAAGTGTGTGTGCCTTAGGCAGCCTGTACCTGCCTAAGAACTTGGAGATGCTTTTAAGGTATTTATTACTCAGCACCTCGCCTGTGAGAAGGCAGCTGTGCTCTGGAAAACTCAAGGTAGGCCACTTCCAAATTCGTGTCATGTCGAAGTTCATAACTGTTCAAGGTCACAGGGTCATGCTATGAATACAACAAGGGCCAAGAAGTACCTGCTGCATCCTGTCACCCCACGGACAGACAAGAAAGGGGCTGCTTCTCCCTGGAACTTGACTGCTAGAGTGCCCTATGACCTGCAGTGTTTTACACCAGGGAGCCGCAATGTTTTTACACATCTGTGTCTCACCACATAACACAACTGTGACACCTGTTAAAAGGCCACATTCTTTGAAGCAATGCCATGAGCCATGTGCAAGAACCGTGTGTCTTTGTCTGGCTATGCAGCCGAACTAGCTGATGGTGTGAAGCTGCTGGAGAAGCCCCATGAAGAGAACGACGAGGTGGGTGAAAGCGCTTCTTGGTGCCCTGTTCTGGAAAAGAGAGGGGCTAACACCACAGGGAGTGTGTGGTTTGCTGTGCCCATTGATGGAGCTCATGGATGGACACACAGGAGTTAGCGTGGGGTGGGAAGTGAGATCCAGATGGAACCATAGACTCCGCAACCGGCCCTTGTTAGAAATAAATTCTGAGGGTTCGTTTCCAAAGGTGCCTTGAGGCACTTAGATCCAACGAAAAATGATCAGAAAGTACTAGACCTCTGCTAATGGCTGCTGGTCTAGCTTACAACCCTACCCATCCAAACTCTAAGCTACCCCACACACACCCAAACAGAAGTTTGTAGAAAATTACTAGCACCCAAGTTTGCCTGCAAGGTCAAAGGATCTTTAAAATAAACAGGACGTAAACTGCAGAGATGAGTCCGCCATGCACGGCTCTTGTTGAGAAAATGGCAAACCCGACAGAGAAAGACAAGCCCCAGACAAACTGTAAGATTGTCCCCTCCTGGTTATTACAAAAGGGAAGAGAGGCCGTGTGTTAGGGTTTATAGGTTGTTCTCCACACTCGATCAGCGTGCCTGCCATTCTGAAGCTGGCATCCAACTTTGTACGGTCATAAAGCAGACTCTCCTGAGTTCACGGCTCTGTCTGGTGCTCTTATTATGAAACGATAATGCTTTTATTGCGCAGTAAGGGTTATTGTTTCTCACATCCTAAAGAAGCCTTGTGCGCACCAGGCCATGATTCTCAAGTCTGTGCTGCTTCAGGACTGTTCTTGACCTCGGGCATCTCGGTCTTTCTAACTTCCCAGGCATGGCTGATAGAAGGCTGGTCCATGAAGGACCACTGGGCTGGAGTCTTTCCTGGGTAACGGACCCCCAGGAAGAGGGATGTAGTCAGACTCTGGATGGGTATGGTGGCCTGTGTGTGACTCTCCCAGCCACCTCCTTATCTTCTGTTACTGATAGCTCAGTCATCGTTGGCTGCTGTAACAGACTACCACAGACTGGGACTCGGAGGATAACCACTTATTAAGCACATATCTACAAGCTGGAAGTGGGTTGGGTTCCAGCAGGGGCTCTAGAAGGTTGCAGACTGCTACCTCCTTGTTATATCTGCACATGGTAGAGAACACACTGGAGAGCATTCTGCAGCCTTCCTCATAAGGACACAATTCCCATCCAGGGAGGCTTCACCCTTGTGAACGAATCACCCTCAAAACCTTGAATACCACCATCTAGGGAAATAGTGTCAATCTATGAATACACCTGTTCTGCACTGCCTCGTTTACCTCAGAACCTGCCCTCCCTCTCTCTGCCCCACGGCCTCACTTGGGGGTGGAGAGAGAAAGACTGCCCCCCACCCCGGGTTTCTTCTCATCCCTTTGCTCCAGCAGGTTCTGGAAGGTTTCTTATGCAATCAACGACTACAAAAAAGAGGTATACAGAAGACCAGCACCTGCCAGTCGGGGGGGGGAGGAGAGGGGGCGGGGCAGAGGGTGTGTCTGTGTAGTGGACGTGCAGGGGTGACGTTCAGGAAGTATGCCGGGGTGGTGGGGACTCGGCATCTTCAGCGTGCTGAATTACAGGCCTTAAAATAACTTGATGGGCAAATTTCCTGCTACATGTATTTTACTGCAATAAAAACTGCTAATGAGTGAGCCCGGCCACCAGCATTCCTGTCACTTAGCTACAGCAGGCAAGGCTTCTCGTCAAGGACCTGCCTTGCACTGCCTGTGGACTTCCTTCACTTGAGAGAGGAGGACACACATGTCACTGAAGGCACTGTCACCGTAGTGTTGTTACTACCATCCTGCTTCTGTTATTGTATCTGTTATCATTGCTGTTATACAATCATCATTGCTGCTATTATTACTGTTATCACTATTACTATTACCGTCATTACTACCAACATCAACATCGCTATTATTACCTGTCTTAAGTGTCTGCTGCTGTGATAAACACCATGACCTAAGGCAACTTGAAAAGGAAGTGGGTTATTTCAACTTACAATCATTTGTAGTCCATCATACAGAGAATTCAGGGCAGGAACTCAAGGCAGGAACTGAAGCAGAGGCCATGGAAGAACACAGGACCACTTGCCCAGGGATGGCACAGTGAGCTGGGCCCTCCTACATCAATCCTTAATCAAGAAAATGCTACACTGTAGCTCGAATGTGAAAGGGTCTTATTAATTAAAAAAAACAAAAACAAAAAAACCAGCCGGGCAGTGGTGGCACACGCCTTTAATCCCAGCACTCGGGAGGCAGAGCCAGGCGGATCTCTGTGAGTTCAAGGCCAGCCTGGCCAAAGCGAGTTCCAGGAAAGGCGCAAAGCTACACAGAGAAACCCTGTCTCAAAAAAAAAAAAAACAAACAAAAAAAAAAAAAAAAAAAAAAACATTTCCAGATATTGGGGCAAATGCTGAAAGATCAGAGAGACAAAGGAACAAGCCATAGCTCACTTTGCCAACTCCACGAATCCTCTGAGTGTTTCTGAGTTCTCACCCAAAAAGCTTCAGCCAAAAAAGCCTCTAGCTGAAAGGGACACTTCTGTCGAAAAGCCCTTAGTTCCTGTCTCCTCACGCCTTACATACCTTTTCCTGCCCAGCCATCACTTCTAGCATTAAAGGTGTGTGTGCTTCCCAGTGCTGGGATTAAAGGTGTGTGCCACCACTGTCTGGCTCTGTTTCTTTCCTAGACTGAGTCAATCTCATGTAGTTCAGGGTGGCTTTGAACTCACAGAGATCCAGACAGATCTCTGCTTCCTGAGTGATAGGATTAAAGGTGTGTGCCACCACTCTCTGGCCTCTGTGTTTAATCTAGTGGTTTGTTCTGTCCTCTGATCTTCAGGCAAATTTTATTAGGATACACAATAAATCACCACACTACACAGACATGCCCACAGACCTATCTGATAGAGTTTCCATCTTCCCAGATGACTCTAACCTGTGTCAAGTTGATAAAAAAAATCAGCCAGGACATTAATCTTACTGTTGTTGTTAATATCACTATTACTGTTACATTATTATTACTGATGACTATTTTATTAGTACTATTACTGCTTTTATTATTACTATCACTATTATTACTACTATCACTATTATTATTACTATGGATTTTTATGTTTATGTAGCCCAAATGGCATATTAATTGGATATAAAGTTATTGCTGTGCCCTAAAACTCATCTACAGACTAGAAGCCTGGGTACAAAATGTTGGTTTTACTGAATAGTCATGAAAAGTGGAGATAGATATTATACTACTACATAATACATATATTATATTTATTATATTATGTTATAACATACTACATGGATTTCTGAAATTCCCCTCAAAACAGTTTTCTTCCTGCAAGATGCTTTTCCTGGTAGCAGCTGATCAATCTCCATTCTTCCTCTCCCTGCTCCTCCAAATCTCTTAAACTTACTCAGTCTCTCTCTACTCCAAATTTTGCCATTTTGCACACAATAGCCCAGCAGTCTGCTGAAGGCCACCAAGTGTGATGTTAGTGTTAGTGCCAGCATTAGTGCCAAAAGACAGCTTAACAGGTAGTAGACTTACCTAAAACACACGCCTCCAGGCACACCTGCAATGGACTGTCTAGGTCATGTTAGCCTCTGGCTGTGCCTGTAAGGGATTGCCCTTCTTAGATGGAGGAAGTGGGAAGACCCACCCACTGTGGATGGGACAGTTCCTTGGGATGGTATCCTGGAGGGAGAAGGGGAGCGGCACACAAGCACACATTACTCCCTGTTTCCTGACTGAGGATGTGATGTGACCAGCTGTTTCCAGCTGCCTCTGTCTGGACTTCCCCAGCAGGATGGATTGTGAACTGTGAGCCAAAATAGACCCTTCTCCCTAAGTTGCTTTTGTTGAGATGTGTTAGCACAGCAAGAAGAAAAGAAACCAAGACACTGAGTTCTTCCCCCACAGGCTTCAGGCAAGTGTTTGTACTACAGACTGACCCCGAGTCACAGTTTTCTGACTCGAAGGTGGCTTTAAAGTATGCCACACAATCATTCCATCACTTTCGGGACCATTTCCAACACATCTCAGAATATACTCAGTGTTTTCTTATAAAGGGAGGCTTCATGCTGGATGATTTTGCTGTAGCTGTAGGCAGACGACTGTGTTTTGAGCACACTGGAAGACTACATTAACTAAACTGTAGTGTTCTGTAGGATAGGTGTAATGAGTGCATTTCCGACTCATGATATACTCACACTGTGATGGCTTTATCAAGACAGTCCTGGTATTAGTCCAAGAAGAGCTGTGGAACTTCACTTACATACTTTGAGTGGCCATCGCTCCTTCCTTCTACCTCAAATGAGTGCCCTGACTGCCTAGGGCATCTTTGTGTCCCTGTCCCACAGCCCAGCATCTGGCTCCCTGGCACCTGGGGCTTGTTGAATGAATGATAATGGGTAATTCCCTATGCTCTTTCTGATTGCCTCCCTCTCCTTTGCCCCTCCAAAGTCAATGGAATCTCACAGCTCTCCACCAACTAGAGCATGGCTGCACCAAGGCCACACAGTAGAGCATCTTCTGCATCTGACCCGCACAGGGTAGGCAGCATGTCACCTCCTTTCCTTCTAGACAGGGTACAGGGCAGGAGGGACTGACCTCGAGGCAAATGCATTTCTAGGTTTCGTGTTTCTATGGCTCTGTTCTATGCTTTCCTTGGCTTTAACCCAAGCCCCTGGGGCAATTATTTTTGGCTCATTCAGAAATGGCTTGAAGCCAAGTTTTTGTGTCCTGAATACTTGATGTAGGGCTTGTCTGCATGTAGCGTTTGTGGCATTACTGCTGGTTTCTTGGTAGTAAGGCTTTTTGACCCTAACCCAGTTTTCTGCCATGTTCTGAGCAGTCTGCTGGCCCAGCAGGGAACAGAAGAGAGGTGAGTTCTTCAGTGAAGAGAAGTTTCTCAGATCACAGCTCTGGAAAATACTGTCTGAAATGTCCACAGTGTTTGATCTGTCCAGATTAGCAAAAGCCCTTTCAAATCCCTAACAGTGTGGTCAGTGTGAGGCTAGAGAATCCAGTATGTGTCCACTTTCTGTCTCCAGTGGCTGCAGAGTTCACAGAAATGGGACTGGAAATGCATTGCCTTCTGTTTCTGGGCTCTAGCACTCTGTATATTGGCTGATATCCTGGGCTTTTTTCTCTTTTTGTTAATAAGAAAACAAAGACACAGGAGGCTGGTTAGTATGTGAGTGGACTCACTGAGCAAGCATAAAGACCTGAGTTCTAATCCCAAGTAAATAAGTAAACAGCCTAGTATGGCCACTGTGCCTGTAACCCATCAGAAGAGGGGTGGAAACATTCAGATCACAGGAACTCTGGTTTGCACACAAATGCATAGATATGCACGTGTGTGTGTGTGTGTGTGTGTGTGTGTGTGTGTGTGTATGTGCGTGCACATACACACACACACTATACCACACAAAATACATACATACATACATACATACATACATGCATAAAATTGAAGCATAGACAAGTAACTTGCTGTACTGGCTAGCTTTATAGGAACTTGACACAAGCTAGAATCATCTGAGAGGAGGAAGCCTCAATTGAGAAAATGTCTCAATAAGACCAGGCTGTAGACAAGTCTACAGGACATTTTCTTAATTAGTGATTGATGGGGGGAGCCCAGCCCACTGTGGATGGTGCCATCCCTGGGATGGTGGTCCTGGGTTCTATAAGAAAGCAGGCTGAGCAAGCCAGGAGGAACAAGCCAGTAAGCAGCACCCCTCCACGGCCTCTGCATCAGCTCCTGCCTCCAGGTTTCTGCCCTGTGTGAGTTCCTGTCCTGACTTCCTTCAGTGATGAACAGTGCTGTGGAAGTGTAAGCCAAATAAACCCTTTCTTCTCAACTTGCTTTGGTCATGGTGTTTCATTACAGAGACAGTAACCCTGACTGAGACACCATCTAAGTTGCACAGCTCTGCAGAATTAGAATTGGGCTTAGATTCCAGTGGAGGGTACGTGTGGGCAGTCTCATGAACAGTGGCCTAAAGTTACTGTTTCATCATGAGGTCAACTGGAGGAAAACTGATTTAATCTAGGTCGTTTGTTTCCTTTTGTGCTGAAAAAAAGGAAGTTAAATCTCACTGTGAGAAGCCTTTCTCCAATGGAATGTATGTTTATCCCAATCTTAAAGAAAAGACAACTGCATGATACCCACTAAGGAACAATTTTGCAACAACTCTGGACTTTCTGGGTCCAAAACAGAGGACTAGACTCTCTGTCTCCAGCAAAGGAAAGGCTTGGTTCTATTTGTGTATTTCCTAGACCACTTACGTGCTTTCTCCATCACCTAAGGAGACTCAGTGAAAAGCTCAGAGCTACCTGTGGCCGGGGACATGTGCAGTCTTGGCCACTCTGCACTATGGAAACACCACCATTTTCTCTCCCACTGCTTTCCCACAGTAGGTGATCAATACAGTTTAAAGTTATAACTAATAGATAATACAAATGTGTTCTCAGGGTTTGCAACCCACAGACATCTATTCACCTAGAAGGGGACAGCTAACACTAAAAACAGACAAAAGATCACAGGCACTTATCCTAAATAGGTCAATAGATACTGGCTGCCATGACCTGTGACCAGTATAAATAGGGCATTTTCTCCTGCCATCTAGGACTATATGGTGGTTAATCTTGGTTGACAATTTAACTGGATGGGGATCAACTAAGAGGTGTATCTCTGGGTGGATCCATAAGGTCACTACTAGGAAGCATCCACTGAAGTGGGGAGACCCACACCTTGCAGCAGTGGCCCAATATAGAGGTCCCAGAGAAATGCAGTGTTGTCTTTGCCCACTGGTATGGTGATATTTTATTTGTACTGAAATGTGATTTTATTTGTATGTTAATAAATAAAGTTGCCTCAGGGTCAGAGCTAATAGCAAGCCATAGCAGAGCTGGGTGTTTGTGGCACAGGCCTTTAATCCCAGCACTTGGTAGTCAGAGCTAGGTAGGTAGATCTCTGTATGGTCAAGGATACAGCCAGCATTGGAGACACACACCTTTAATGTCGATACCAACCATAGAAGACCTGGAGGTCTATTCAGACAGGCGGTGACGAGGCAGTCATGTGATTGGGTTTACAATCAATAAGAAGGCAGAACAGAAAGTCTATATAAAGACAGACAGGAAGTAGGTCTCTTTCAGAGAGGTGTCTTGGCTGAAGAGGCTAGCTACAGCAGGCGGGTAAGGCTCTTAGCTCTGATCTCTTGGCTTTCTTCTTTGCATTGGTTCTGTGTTTTTTTTATTAACTAAGACAGTTGGTTACATCTACACACTGGTTCATGCACTTGCTGGTGAATGCATCCATGCTGTTGCTGCTGCCGCTGACGCCACCCTTTGCTGACATAAGAATCCACCATCTTCAGCCTTCCAATGCAACCAAAGGCCAGCAGGTTCTATGAATCTCCCAGACCTTTGTGCCAGACTGGGACTACTGAGACCCAACCTCATGGACCAGAGGCTACTGAATTCTTTGTTTTTTCCATATGCAGATGGCCATTGTTAGATTTCCCAGACCATATGATGTAAGCCAATCCAATAAATCCTCTTTGAGATTTATCTGTTGGTCGACAGGTTCAGTTCCTCTATTTGACTGATACAGACTGATTTTTTTTCCCATTGAACCATTTGGCCTCACTATCAGTAAGGAGACTTGGAGTTGGATGTGGTCTCAGGTTACTTCTCAGAACCCTGTGTTTTCAAGGCAGACACTAAACTGGCATTTGATCTACAGACTCCAGTGATGGCCAGATGGCCAGAGTTGCAAACCAGCACAGATGAAGAGCCAGCCGATGGAGGATAGCCGTGATAAAAGCAGGTGCTCTGCCCCATCCCAGCCAAACCAGAAGGAGGGTCATTGTACTCTGGTCTTTCAACCTTGCCCACAGATTCCATTAGCCTGGTAAAGATGACTAGCAGTTACACCACCATATTCTGAGCCATTTCCATGAGGACTCAAGATGCTTCTATAATATATTTCCAGATACTCATGTCTTCATTGCAGGTCTCTGCACTCACCACATCTCCTTTCTGTCCTATAAAATTAGGCAGCATTCTTCATAAAGGATGCACATATCTTTGGTTTGATTGATTGCTCCACACTTAGTTTTGTTCCTAGTGCAATTTTAACAGTATTTCTATGAACTGTATTTTTTAACCACTTACTATTTAGAAGAGGAATTCTAAATCGCTTATTAATTTTAACTGGTATTTCATCTGCAGACACTTTTTAGTCTTCAGTTGTGTTGTGGGTTTTTGTTATCGTTTTAAGCTGATTCCTTTTGTCTAACTGTGCCCCCATCTGGCATCTTCCATCTCCTTTCCACTTGCCCCTTGTCCTACTTTTCCTTCCCGTTGCTGTGATAAACCACTCTGGGCAAAAGCAACTTGGAGGAAAGGGAGGTTTATTTGGCTTATACTTCCAATTCATAAACCATCCTTGAGGGAAATCAGATCAGGAACTCAAGAGGAAACCATGAAGGAAGACTGTTTTCTGGCTTGCTCTCCAGTTCTCACCCTGGCTTATGCTCAGCTAGCTTTCCTATATAACCTAGGTCCACCTGCCCATGGATGGTGCCACTCATAGTAGACTGGGCCCTCCCATATCAACCATTAGTCAAGACAATCCCTTGGAGACATGGCCACAGGCCACTCTGATCAAGACAACTCTTCAGTTGAAATTCTCTCTTCCCAGGTGTATTAGTTAGGGTTTCTATGGCTGCGAAGAGACACCATGATCACAGCAACTCTTATAAAGGGGAACATTTAATTGCAGTGGCTTACAGTTCAGAAGTTTTATCATCATGGTGGGACATGGCAGTATGCAGGCAGACATGGTACTAAAGAAGGAACTGACAGTTCTATATCTTGATCCATAGGCAACAGGAAGTGAACTGTGTTCCATATTGAGCATAGCTTGAGCAAAAGAGACCTCAAAGCCCACCTCCCCAGTGACACACCTCCTCCAAGGCCACACCTCCTCCAACAAGGCCACACCCCCCAATAGTGCCACTCCCTTTGGGAACCATTTTCTTTCAAACCATCACACCAAAACACAAACTCTAGATTGTGTCAAGATGATACCTCTAACTACTTCACCCCTGCTTCTGGGTTTCACTTTTTAGATGCCACATGTAAGTGGGAGCACATGCCTGGTTAATTTCACACAGTACAATGTCCTCCAGGCCCATCTAATGGGCCTGTTTCAAAATAACAAACTCTTTGGGATTTACTACTTAAGACAGTCACATGATTCAAAAACAGCAGCAAATTTGTTTTTCTTCCTGTGTTTGTAACCCGTTTAAATTTTTCTTATATTTGTGCCTTGCCATGACCTGCATCCACTTCCAAATAGATTCCTCCCACCACAGTGTTTTGTTTATGTGCCTTGCTTTTTATTTAAGCTTCTTTCCATTTCAATTTTTTAAAAAACTGGTATATTCAATTTTCTTTAGTTCCCCTTTTCTGTCCTGGCTCCATTCTGGCTGGCATGCATTTCTAACTCTTAAGGCTCCAAACGCTAACTCCTTGTTCACAAGGCATCTGGGAACACTCAGGGCTCTGGAATATTCCACCAGCTCTCAGTCAAACTTCCCTACTTGCCAAAAGCCTCTAATCGGGACAGCAGTTTCAAGGCGCCTCAGTCCAGAGACTGTCCTCTTGGGCTCTTTCTGTGCAGCAACACTAGAAAAGACAAGCAGCCACTGGTTTTCTATCGTGTGTTGGCCCGGTTAGGGTTACTATTGCTGTGAGGAAACACCACAACCAAAAGTAAGTTGGGGAGGAAAGTGTTTATCTGGCTTACACTTCAGCATTGCTGTTCATCACTGAAGGAAGTCAGGACAGGAACTCAAACAGGGCAGGAACCTTGGGACAGGAGCTGATGAGGACATTGAGGGGAGCTGCTTGCTGGCTTGCTCCCTATGGCTTGCTCAGCCTGCTTTCTTATAGAACCCAAGATCACCAGCCCAGGGTTGGAACCAATTACAATGGGCTGGGCCCTCCCCCATTGATCACTAATTGAGAAAATGCCCTACAGGCTTGTCTACAGCCCAATCTCATGGAGATTTTTTTAAATTGAGACTCTTTCCCCTCCAATGACTCTAGCTTGTGTCAAGTTGACATAAAACTGACCAGCACACGTGTGACCTGTGGTTGAATGGTTCCACCTACAAACACAGCTGCGCAGTGCCTGCCAGCGGTTTCCCCTTTCCTCTTTAGTGGTCACACTGCCTTAGTGACAGTGATTGGCAGACACTGGAGTCTAGATCTTTGCTGCTGAACTTCCAGTTTTAAAAAGCATCTAGTAAGTTACTCATGCTATAGCCCATTGTCTCCTAATGTGCAGAGCACATGAACATGGATATTGGCATGCTATGTAGCTAAGTTAAGTGATCCGATTCCTGCTGTCCTAAGATTTGCATCTATGTGGTCAGAATCCTTTGGAGTACTTCTGCTGAAACAAAATTTCTGTGACAAGAATGGGATTTTACCAGACTGAGATGACCTATTCCTGTAATCCCAGCACTCGGGAGGCTGGGATAGAATGATCTCAAATCTGAGGCTAGCCTGGGCTACATGATGAAACCTTGTCTCAAACAATAAAAAGAAAATTTAACTTTGGTAATGGAGTTACAGGTTAATATTCCATGATTTCAGTATGATGATTCCAAGTGTGGACTGCAGTTTCGTTGGTTCAGGTGCTGTGTTTTGAATACAGAACCTTGTACACACTACACAAGTGTTCTACCACCAAACTACACCCAAGCCATGAGGAGTTGTATCTATTCTCCTGACCAAGACATTATGTGCTTTTTTTCAACTCATAGATATGTCTCTCTTAGATTTTCTGCCTTTGTGTCCTTAAACATGTCACCTTTCCTGTCCTCTGCATTCCTTCCTTCTGTAGGACCAGTATAGGCTGGATCACTTCTCAGCCCACATATATTTCTCTCAGGTGTGTGTGCTGAAACTTCTCATTCTGCATGTCATGTTGATCTCTCCCCACTCTGTGACTCTGTGCTGTGAAGCTCCTAACTTCTCTAAACCCACCTTCAGATCAGCGAGTAGGCTCTTCTGTAGCATGCTGCCTATCGTACAGCTTATGGATAGGTAGAGGTTATCCTGGTTAGCTTTAATTGTAGACTCAACACAACCGAGAATTACCTGAGAAGAGTCTTAAGAAGGAATTGGCCCTTGAGCATGTCCTTGGGGATTGTCTTGATGGTCAATTAATGTAGAAGGACCAGAGTATTTCAGATGTCAGCATTGGTGTCAGCATTCCCAAGGCAGTGGTCTGGAACCATAGAAGAAATCCAGCTGGGCATAAGCCGACCAGCCAGCAGGCAGCATCCTCCATGGTTCCTGCCACACTTCTTTGGCTATGATGTGGGTCTTGTGGTAAGAGATAGTTCTGTGTGGACTAGCGTACAGATCATCCTTCAAGTTACCATGAGTTACCATCTTGATTTGCCTTCAGGATGGACTGTGACCTGGAAGTATCAGCCAAATAAACTCTTTCCCCCAACAGTTGCTTTTAGTCAGGATATTTGTTACAACAAGAGACATGAAGCTAGAACATAGCTCTATTTCTTATTTCTATAATTTCTACTCACTAGAATAGACAGGTGTGTTTTTCATTGCCTCTTGTCCGTTGTTAAGATTCAAGGACACATATAAACACTTGATCCAGATGGACTAGGTCCTAGCTGCTGAGTCTAATCACTAGTTCATGGGCATATCTTTATTCACACAATGTGTGAGAGCAATAGAAATGTGAGCCATTTCCATACAATCTAGCACCTACCCTGGCAAATGTAGAAATCTCATGTAGTCCCCTGGGTTCAGCACCACTGGACCAGTTTTATGCCTCAGTTTCTCAGCTTACACAGCACCCTTAACAAGAGGTATCCATTCAGTTCCCATAGTTTCGAGTCTCCCAGGACAAGAGGCAGCTTCTGGCCCTATTCAGATATGCAGGTCTTGTTAGTCCCAGGATCCCAGACAGGCAGTCCTCCAGACTCACTGATGAATGTGAAACCCCAGCTCTGTGCTAAGCACAGTGTGTTCAGTGGTGGAGAACATATACAGACACCCCATCTTTCTTCCTGCAGGTAAAACAAGCGTCCTGAGCATTCACAAGCCATGGAATTTTCCATCCTCGTTCTCATCTGTGACTTTGAGTCTGTTTCATCTTCCACCAGGGAGTTCTCAACAAGGTCTTAATTCCTACATGTTTTGGGTCTTTATCAAGCATCTCCATGGGCTTGGAAGGGGTTATTATGTGAAAGCTTGTCTCCCAACAAGCCCCATCCACCATGATGTATTGACCAAAGTATCTCTCATGGATGGTATCAGCATTTCTAATGGTAAAATAACCAAGTCAGGCTTAAAGGAAGAGGCCCGGAATGGCGTGACTTATGCCAACAGTTCATTCTTGTGGGGGCCACAGAGGCTCCCTAGTAAGGCCTTACTCAAGATCAGAAAGTCTGAGCTTACTTTGCCCAGCAAGGCTGCATTATGGGATGATTTGGCCAAAGGTGTGGTTACCAGGTGTTTTGAAGGGTCTACACTTGTTGGTACTTTATACTTCAACCTTGAAAGGGGGAGGTCTTTTGCCCCTCCTCTTACTGATGTACAAAAAGCCCATTATGAATAAACTTGAGGTGACTCGGTGTTGACCTAGGGCCCTCCCGAAGCTATCCCGTGTCTATGTCTTTTTCTTCATCTATGTCTATATTTCCTCCTATTATTTTTCAATTCCTCACTCCTCCATTCAAGAACCCTTCAACAGGTCGGGTCTGGTCCCTGACACATTCTCCACTCTGAAAGTTGCCACTGTCCCTTTTATAGAGGGGAAATTTTTAAACCTCCTCAGCCTTCTGTCTTCCCTGCCTGTAGCTGCAAAGACATGCCTGATTTTCTCTAATCTGTATAACCTTTTGAAGTGTGTTTTATTTTTTATTCTTTTTTTCCATTGTGGTAAAATATGCATAAGATTGTCATTTTTTATTTTATATAAAAGATTTTTCTAGTCATGTTACATATCAGCCACGGATTCCCCTGTCCTCCCTCCTCCCACCCTGCAGCCTTCCCTCCAACCCACCCCCATCTTAACCATCTTAAGTGCAGTTTAATGTCATTAAGTTTGGCATAAAGTGGTGCCACCACCATGACCCTCCACTTACACATCTCCTTTCAGCCTGTAGATCCTAGACCCTATTCCCACTGAGCACAGGCTAGCTCCTTATGCCTAGCCCATGGCCAGCCCCAGCAACTGTGGTCCTACTTCTGTCCCCCATAACCGCTTTACCTAGAAGTCTTTCGAGATCCAGCTTTGAAATGCAAAGATTGGTACCAGGGAGAAATTAGTCCCTCTGCAAAGTCACGTGCTACCTGAAGTCTTTCCCAGACTGAGGCTCCTGCTGTTCTGTGGATCCTGTCCACTGAACATGTGAACTCAGGAGGTAGAGGAGAGGGGGGGAGACATACCCCACCCCCTATAATCTGGAAAATGAATGCAGAGAATTTCAATGGAAACAGAATAAGAAATGTCCTAAGACATTTTTGTGGAAGAGAAAATTGGGAGTGGATATGATCAAGATATATGGCATACACATATATTGTCAAAGAATAAATAAAAGCATTGTTAAAAGAATGTTCAATACCAATTAAAACATACAAAGTTGGTCCTGGGAGTTAGGGTGTGGGCTGGGTGGCCTGGCAAGGGAGACTTCTAGAGGCTGCCTGCCTAGCTGAACAGGTCAAACGCAGATTTTCCCACCCTCCGCTCTGGGACTCTGGCAGGGCTGCTTTCCCATCTCGTCAAAGCCTCCCATTCATTGGACTACAATGCCTCACTTGATCTAACTGATGACCCAAATAGCTTCAAGTAGCTCTCCATGGGTGGCCAACTAATTATGGAGGGTGTCTAGTTACAGCTGTCCATACCAGGTGCCTTTTCTATCCCATAATGGCTCTGTGAAGGGGGGTGGGCAGTGTCCTGATTACGAAGTTCTTCTGATACCCTCTCTGGGGAGGAGAGGGGAGAGGCCCACTTGTCGGCACCCTGGGCAGTGCAGGCAAGGGGAGGAAACAGAAGGAGAAGCCACGGAGGAGGGTGGCGGAACACCTCTCCCAGGTTCTCCAGCCACTGAGCTGACCACCCTTCATGTTTCCAGTCTGGAGGGGACAGCGCACGCAGGGAAGGAATCCATCCAAACCAGAGAAAGGAAGAAATGGAGAGTTAATTAGACAGACTACAGTATATCCTGAGAGGGGAGGAACCACGACACAGAGACAATTCTAGGGGGAGCTTATATGGACGGGAGCTTCTATGTTGGCACTCAGGGAGTATTTCAGGGCCGCTACGCCCTGGTTGTTCAGGTATTGTCACGTGAGACACCTGTGTGGGCTCATATCTGGATGGCTAGGTAGACATTGCATTGCTTTTATGAGCGATGCTTTGCAGTGTGAGTTGTTTTTTCTTAGGACTAGCTATCTGTAAAAGTCAGTACAAGAACCCAGAGATTATACTCCTGGTGATTAAAACCTGCCCCAGGGGATGCTTAGGCTGGCAAGATGGCTCATTGGATAAAGGTACTTGCCAGCAACCCTGATGACCTAAGTTTCATCCCCAGAACCTACATAATAGAGAGAACCAACTCCCCCATATTGTCCTCCGGCCTTCATACACCCACTATGATGTATGTGTGTGTGCGTGTGCGTACGTAAATAATAAATGTGGTTTTCAATAATTAAAATGGCCTCACTACACCATAAGACTGTACAAGGGTTTGTTAACTATTTATGGTTCTGCCCAGAGGTTAACAGTAGCTCTGAGTCCAGCCTGTGTGAGGCAAAAGCAGTCTTGTTCTGGGGTTAGAGTAGCCCTCATGGCCATCCTAGGAGAGCATCCACATTCCCCACGTCCGCAGGTGCTGAAGCTTGGCCCCCATTGCCTTGATGACACACCCTTTCCTGGGCCAGAGGGGAGTGTCCTCCTTCCCGAGGTTTTACCCGAATTCTGACACCGGTCAGCTCGAAAATTGTAAGGGGAGTCTTGGCCCAAAGGGCAGAGTCTTTAATTAGGTACCTGACTGGAATAAAAGGGATGGGGGCGCGGCAGGAGATGCACGGACCTCTTGGAAGGTGGAGGAGCTGGTAACCGGCCAAGTAGCAAGCAGCTGCGGCTTGCTTCCGGGTCCCCATCCTCCCTTGGAAGGAGGGTGTGGTGGCGTCATCTGGACCCCCACTGGGAACAGAGGAGCACCCGGTGGAGTGGCCTGGATTCTTCTTTCTCTCTTGTAATTATTGTGCACGGACTTTGCCTATTAATAAAAGGTAACGCATTCCCCTGAGTTCCTTCTTTACTGAGGCCTGTGGGGCAGACAGTCTTCCTGCCACGCGGCCACCACGTGCACTGCCCTCTGCTCAGGACAGATACAGAGCAGCTGCTTTAAGCCACACATAGCTCAGTGGCCCGGGTCAGCCTCCCAGCTATCCCTGCACCTCATAAGACTAGAACTGCCCGGGCGATGGTGGCCCACGCCTTTAATCCCAGCACTCGGGAGGCAGAGGCAGGCAGATCTCTGTGAGTTCGAGGCCAGCCTGGTCTACAGAGCTAGATCCAGGGCAGGAACCAGAACTACACAGAGAAACTGTGTCTCCAAAAACAAACAAATAGACTACACCTCGCTGAGTGGCACCCCATCCTCCATCCCAGCTTTGTGTCACCGTTGCCCTGTGAGCCTTTTCTTAACCCAACAACCCTGCCCTCATTCCTCCCCTCCTGCGGTGGGACTCCATCCCAGGGGACCCTCATTTTAGCGCCCCTGGCCTGGGAGTGCACCCCTCGGAGGCAAACACCAAAAAGGCCTTCTCTGCTCCTTCCAGGCTGATGTCTTCCCAGGAACCCAAAAGAAACTAACATAATGGTCTGTGGCCCCGGTGTTCTTGTCTCTGTGTGAATGTGACTGAGCTCTGAGCCACCCCTACGCTGAGGCAGTGCCCAGGCTGCTTCCCTTGAACGCAGCCCAGGGCTGGGCACCAAAGACAGGAGGTGCGGCTCTTCCAGGGCACGTGGTTGTAATCACTGGCAAGACACAGACCTAGGCCACGGGGGCCACGTAAGAATACAGCAAGGGATATGAGCAGCCAGAGAAGAAATCTATGTCTGATCACTCAGATGTCATCCACTGCTGTCAGAAAGGAATTCTCACCTGCACGTCAGACCGCGGAGCTCTGCCGTGAGGTCCTGTTACCATCTACTCATCTTGATCAGGTTCATTTTTTTCCTACTAATTTAAGAATTAAAAAGCAGGAGAATTCTCAGACGCAACAGGCAACAGACTTATCAAAAGTGAAGATCTGTAGACAGCAAGACACACAGAGAGGAAGACTCCCCCAAAGGGCAGAGAGGACACCAGTTTCCCTGGAGGGCTGAGGGTTTTAAGTGGCTTTGGTGGCCTGTCATAGGAACACCTCCCCTAATTCTGGATTGTTCAGCTTAAACAAAGAAAGGGTAACATGTCTAGAACCAGCTTTGACATGGCTGACCAGCTAGGACCCATCAGCCAGGAGGGAAGCCCTTGCCAGAAGAAAAGCCCACCAGGCCTTTATCTCAGGTCAGGAGGGCAAGGAAAAAAGCTGGAAGTTTGCCACCATTCTTATCTATCTGTGGCCCCTTTCCCTGTCTGGGATCTATCGAGTGTCTAGGCCCCAGTCAGTGTGTAAATGCAAGCAAAGATTACCAAGGAAAACCGGAATGATTCAGCAAGGCCCCACTATTATGAAGAGCTCACAGTAATGTGTATGCTGGAAAGAAATCAAATGGTACAGTGGAGAACAATCTATAGTACGCTGACATTCTTTCCAGCCAGAATCCCCAAATAATTGGGCTTGCACCATGGAAAGAGATTTTGAGGCACAAGCAGCATTTAAAACAGGCACTTTGCACCCACCTGCTAAAGGCTCTAAGGTTTAGCTTCCAACAATTTCAACGTGTGTGTGTGTGTGTGTGTGTGTGTGTGTGTGTGTGTGTGTGTGTGTGTGCCCGCGCATACATGTGGGTGTTTTCTTCAGTCGGGGTCTCTCACTGAACCTGTAGCATTTGGCTGGACTGATTGGCCTGCCCCTCCTGTCCCTGCCCCCCCAGCGCTGTGTACCCCACACCCAGCCCCTCCTGTCCCTGCCTCCGCAGCGCTGGGGTTGCAGCTGTGGACCCCACACCCCGCTCCTCTCTGCTTTTCTCACCTCCACAGGACTCCGGGCTGAGACGACAACCCTCATGTCCTCGTGTTCACTACAGGGGAGAACTATCCACCCAGCCACAGAGACAAGATTAGAGCGGTCATTTTAAGTAGGAAAATCAGGCTTGGGAATGTTAACTGAATTTTTATGGAGTGTAATCACCCTCCTCTCTCTATTCACTGAGCTCGCTAGTTAGAAAAACTGTCACATTCAATAAACCTGTGTGACAGCCGCAGCTATGAGACAGGCACCACGCTGGATGCTGGAGACATAGGAGTCCCGGGCTGAGTGATGGGAATGAGATCACAGAGCAAAGACAGCACAGCTCTGCGATAATCATTTCTGACAGACGGCTACATCTGACTCACAGACAGGGAAGACAAGGATGCTCCAATCTGTACTTTTTTTTTTTCAACCACAGCCTATATGACCTGCCAGTCTGCAGCCTTCAAGGCTAGCTGTGCCCTGGATCTTTTCATCAGCACAGCATGCAAGCCAGCAGCCACTCTTCCACGTTAAAGAGCAGACTAGGGGTGGTGCAGCCAGGACGGGAGCTGTCTTCCAGGGGGCCACTGACACATGTCACCATCCAGCCTCGTCCTTTCCAACAGAAACTTGAGCCGTTCCCTGAGACCCTGACTTTCTGCAAGGACTTGTGTGGCTTTGCCCTCCCTGGGGCCTCCTCTTGGCTACCCTAGTCACACAGATTCTTTTCCCTTTGGGAAAGCTTGCAAGGGAGAGAACGCATTCCCACACTCAAGAGGGGACCCAGAACTGCATTTCTAAACCATTGCAAGCACTGGCAGCTCACAGGGGTTTTCATCTTAAATGACTTTATTTGGTGTGAAAGACAAATGTGTTATTCACCCTTTCCTTAAAGAAAAGAACTCCTGTTTGTAAAAACAATCTTTAAGTACCTTTCTATTCGCAGTCTTGATGCACATTTAAAAACCTTTCCTCTCCACCTTCCACCCAGCCCTTGTCAAGGCTTGTAGTGATTTGTAATCTGTGAGGCTGGGTTTCAATAGCTGCAGCTGGGAAGCTGAGAAACGCCCCCAGGTTCACTTTAGGGAGCTCTTACTTCACAGGAGAATAAAATTTCTCAGAACAATGTGACTTTGGGTTAAAGGGGAAAAATAAGCATGTGAAAACTGTTTCCTTTTGAGCCCATGATGCTTGAGTGTAGACATGACCTTCAGGGCATGGGTGACAGCGGTAATTGACATGGGTCTCGACTTCTGTCACTCTGGGCCTCTGGATTAGACACAGAGGCTGTGAGCCAGGCAGATGGAGACTCCACCTTTCTCTCAGGTGACAGTCACATGAGCTTTGGTTTCTCAGACTGGGGAGTCCACTGACAGCAGAGGATGAAGCTGCCTCACCCTTCCATAAGAGCTCAGTGGTCTCCTCAGCTTTACATTGCTCTCACTGAGCCCACAAAGCTCCCCTGCAGTGTGCACAGCTCATCCTGGTTATGTCGGGAGGTAAACTTGCCCATGGTGCGGTTTTTTGTCGTCAGATGAAGGTGTGCTGCCTGCTGATGAATGACCTCAGCAACGATGCCTGAGTCCTAGTCCCATGAGCGAAGACCTATACAGCAAAAGGCACTTTGCAGATGTGATTGCGGATTCTTCTTTTATGCGTTCAATAAATATGTATTGTTTATAATATGCTGTCCTAGTCTACAGCTGGGTATCCAGCCATGAACAAAGCAAACATGAATTCCTGCACTGATGAGACTCTTTCCAAGTGGGAAAAGAGACAGTGAAAATACCAACAATACTAGGGAAAAAGTGAAGCAGGGACAGGTGTAGGGAATGATGGGGAGACTTGAGGACTGAAATAGAGCTACATGGCCACACGACCCCAAAACTATAGTTGAAAGTTTCCAGCCCCATGGTCCCACAGCCACTGATAAAATAATCACTCAGAAGCTTACATTCTTTATAACTGCTCGGCCATTAGCTCAGGCTTATTACTGACTAGCTCTTACACTTAACCCATAATTCTTATCTATGTTTAACCATGTGACTTAGTACCTTTTCTTAGTTCTGCCTTGTCATCTTGCTTCCTCTGTGTCTGGATGGTGACTCCTGACTCCACTCTTCCTCTTCCCAGAATTCTCCTCCTGCTCACCCCACCTATACTTCCTGCCTGGCTACTGCCCAGTCAGCATTTTATTAAACCAGTGTACAAGAGCATTATCTCAAGCACAACACACTGAAGAAGACATTGTTTTGTGAAGATGTGAGGAAGAAGAAAAAGGATTGTAGAAATCTCAAGGCGGGGACACTGAAGGCTTGGGAAGGGGCATGTCTGGCATATTCAGGAAACAACAAGGAAGTGGCCAGTGAGACCAAAGACTGCAGAGACGGAAAGCAGAAGGAATGAAGACATCTTTGCCCTTTCATTCCAGTAAGCCAAGAAGCCCATGGGGGTTGGCTTTTCAATATACGGTATTCATTCTTGGAGATTTTCATACAGGTAGACAATGCAGTTTAGTCAAATCAACCCCACACTCTCCTCTCAGACCCCGTTGCCACGTCCCCTTCCCAACTTGGTGCTCTCTCCTCACAGCCCACCGAGTCCAGTCAGGGATGTCCATATTTGCATGGGCAACAATAGCTGCCACTTCTCTACAGAAAACTGGCTCTCCCTACCCCGGGCCTTCAGTTTCCAATGCTTCTCAGCTGGGGGTGTGGGGTCACGGGCCCCTCACTCATCTGTGCTGGAGTTTTGATGGGCTTCATCCTCTGCAGGTCCCGTTTGGACGACCAGAGCCACCGTGAGTTCATGAGTGCTATGACCCTGTTGTGGCCAGAAGACAGCTTCATAGACATTCTGCCCAGCCTCTGGCTCTGGGTCTGTCTGCCTCCCTCTTGCTCAGTGTTCTCTGAGCCATGTGAGAAGGGGTGTGATAAAGGTGTTCCATCTGGGCCTGAGCAGTCCACAGTTTCTCATTCTCCAAACTCTGACTAGCTGGGGCTCTGTATTAGTCAGTGTCTACTGCAAAAAGAAACTCCTCTGATGATAGTTTAAATGTGCACTAATCTATGGGTGCAGAGATAAGTACTTAAAGGCAGTTTTGATACTGTGTCAGTTCAGCGATAGACCAGTAAGTTCACCCCTCTGGTCTGTGGCCTCCAGGCACCAGTTCTTGCAAGGCTTACAGTACCAAGCATGGGCTCCATGCTGTGGAGTGCGCCATACATTAGAGCAAGGATTTTGAGACAGACAGACTTTCCAGACAACAGAGTTGAGAGTGGGTGTGGCTAAAGCAAGTGAAGGAGGTGGCGTAGCAATGGAAACAGACCTGGGAGCAGTAGGGCCACCATCATGAGACACTCGCTACATCCAGAAGCTGGGGAGGCAAGGAAAGAGGTTGATTCCGCTACTTCACAAAGGAGCCAACCCTGTGACCTGTGACCTGTGACCCTGACCCAGTGATTCTAATTTTGGACTTGTGACCATCAGAACCGTAAGTCACTTATGCTGCTTGGCGCTCCTAGAGGTGTGGCATTTGTTCCGTCAGGCATGGCAGGTGTGGTAGTTTAAACATAACTGGCCTGCATTAGCTCACAGGGAGCGGCATTATTAGGAGGTGGGGCTTGGTTGGAGTAGGTGTGGCCTTCTTGGAGGAGGTGTGTCACTGTACCGGTGGGCGCTGAGTTCTCCTGTGCTGAAGCTACTTCCAGTGCCAGTTCCTGTTGCCTGCAAGATGTAGGACTCTCAGCTACTTCTCCAGCACCATGTCTGCCTTCACTCCGCCATGTTCCACCATGACGATAATGACTGAACCTCTGAAACTGTAAGCTGCCACCTCAATTAAATGTTCTCCTTTGTAAGAGCTGCCATGGACACGGTGTCTCTTCACAGCAATAGAAACCCTAAGACAGGAGGCTAATACAGAGCATGCATATTAGTTACTTTTCTGTTCCTGTGACTAAGCATCTGATAGAAGCAGATTAAGGAAGGAGGTTTTATTTGGCTCACAGAGTGGGACGTGGGAAGCAAGCCAGTGAGCAGCATCCTCCACGGCCTCGGCTTCAGTCCCTGCCTCCAGGATCCTGCCTTGAGTTCCTGCCCTGGCTTCCTTTAATTGTGGACTATAAACTAAGTATAGATAAACCCATTCCTCCCCGAGTTTGATTTGGTCAGTGTTTCAGCAGTAGAAACCTAACTGAGGTACTACATTTATCCCTAACAGACTTCAGGGGCCTTTTGGCCCTTGAAGATTGAGGGCAGGGACAGGATTCTTCACATGGACCAGCCCTACTGGAGGGACTGGGAAAGACAAGTCCCTCCTACGAAAGGGCCCAGTGCTGCCGTGGGTGTGGACTTGCCCACTCTGTCTTTGCCAGTGTCCATTTTAATAGTGGTGGCTTTTCTTTCCCAACTAATTTCTTTGTTTAATCCTCAATAAACCTTCTTTTATTGATTCTCATTTATTTCTTGCAAGGAATTCAAAGGCGGAATGTCAATTTCAGCTTCCAATTGAGAAAGAAGCTTTCTTCAGATCAATACTCCCTCTCAACTTGATGCTGAGCAATTAATAATGACTTGGCACATGATTTCTTTATGAAGAAGCCGGAGCCAATAGGGCTGTAACACAGAGATATAAAACTAGTCATTCCTCCCTCTACCCGGTCTTTTCGTAGAGGCCACAAATGCTGAAAGGAGCAGAGAGCTGCCCTTGCCCCTGTATCCCATTGGCTGTGGATGTCATTATCGCTTTGCCAGTAACTAATGAAGCCCATTTGGCCAGAAGCACTCCATCGCCTCCTTCTGCCAGCTGTGGATCAACATCTCATTTCCCTCTCGTTGATTGCAAATTGACAACTCCACTGTCCACCTCAGCGATTTGGGAGCAATTCACAGTTGCTAGTTGACTTGCTAAGACCCCACCTTACTTGACCAAGGAAGTCTTAGGTGGCTTCTGCTCCAACTGTGCAACCCAGTGACTCTTCCAGGACTTCCCAGGTCCCCCTGTTAGTGCTTTTCTTACCTCACATTATAACCCCTTCCTAGCTTTAGGGACCCTTCAGCAGAGGATGGCAGGGGTTTGTCATGACAGCCCGTCACTCTCACACCACCAGCACATGGAGCTGAGTAGGTTTTCCTAAAAGGTTAGAAGAGAAAACAGAGATTGAGTGCAAATGGGGCAGGGTGTCTTTCCAGGGTGCCATGCAGAACTACCTCTTCAGGGCCAGGAGGCACTAGAAAGAGGCCAAGACCTCAACAGTGTCACCCACTCCCACCTGGAGACAATCAGGTGTTTTCTACACCCTTCCTGCAGCTAGAGTCCCTTTCAAAATATGCATGTGGTGTGCCAGAGTGACCTCGGCTGTGTGAGTGCCCCATACATGCCTGTGGCCTCTTCCTCTACCCCAGATGTTTCTTTCCATGAAAACCGCAAGCTGGCACTGGTAGAAAATGCACACTCACACATTCTCACATTCTCTCACTCATTCACACATGATCACACACTCAAGCATGCTCACATGAAATTTAACACTTTAATACACATTCACATGTGCATGCATACACTCTCAAACACTACCCCACATTCACATACATGCTTGCTTACACACACACATACACACCATGAAACGTGTGCTTCTCTATACACCAGTAATCAATTTTCAAAGAACAGTTACAGTTTACCTCGTATTTCAAACTAAAGTAACTGCCACATATGATTTTTTTTCAAGGAAATACTACCATGGGAAGAAGAGATGGAGGGGTGGATAGATGATAGGTAGATGATAGCTAGCTAGATACAAACAAATCGATGGGTAGATAGTTACGGATGAAGAATAGATGGGTTGGTATACCCCCCATCAATGCATAAAGAGTTAATAGTTACTCTCTCGAAAGCTGACATACTTGAGCCCGAGAATTCCTGTCTCCATCCTTCACTCTCACACAGCTGTTCTTCCAGCAGTGAGGAGATGGCTTCCCTGACAACTTCATTCGCGATCTCAGACCTATGTGTTCCAAGGAAAATCCACACTAGGATTTATTATGGTCCCATTTGGAGCCTGGGGAACAGCAGGGGGAGCAGCTGTCTTCTGAGACCCTTGCCAAGGACCTGAAAATCAGCACAACCCTGACCTGAAGCAGCAGCTTCTCCATCCCCCAATCCCCACAGGAAGTTTTCAAGTCACCATCTGGCACTTCCTGTCCTCCCAAGGCCCCTCCCATTTGGCCCCTGGTAGGGAGCTCACAGTCCTGGGGAGGTTTGAGAACACAACAGAAGATGGATCCAAGAACAAGAGAGAGAGCCAGGACACAGATGTGCTCAAGCACACGTCCAACGGACCTCACACCAGCTCGGGTGGATGCAAAGGGATGTGCGTGCTCACACCTCTCCTTAGAACAGAAAGGATATAGGTCAGATTGCAGTCACCGCTGTCCTCAGAGTTCAGAAACCAACACACTGTCTCAAGAGTCCTCGGGCCAATAAACCAAAAGCAAGCAGCAAAGACTCCAGCAACGGCCTCAGTGGAGCACCATCAGAAAGTCCACCTCTCGCTTTCTTTGCCTGACATACCCGTCTGTGTCTTCTGACTGTTTCTTAAAAGCCTGAGAACAAGACTTCAAAAATTCCATGTCCACCATCAATCTCTCTGTAATAGTAACCACCAACCACAAGCTTGCTCCATCTTTGAAGAGAGAGGAAGGGAATTTAAAAGCCATGTCATGTGTTTCTACTTAGCTTATATTTAAGATACAGCCCTATTAATCTCTGTTTTAAAATTACATTTATTCATTCGTTTATTTATTCTGGAGGATAAACATGGTGTTTGTGAGAATGGATGACTCATGTGCGATATGTTGTATGTATTGGAACATGTATGATGTAGTGTGTGTATGGAGGCCAGAGGACACCTTGTGAAAGTCAGTTTTCTCCTTCCACAATGTGGGTCCTGGGGACTGAATTCAGGTCGTTGGGCATGGTGGCCAGTGCTTCTATCCACTGAGCTATCTTGCTGGCTTCGAGCCTCACTCATCTTTGTTACCCAGTTTTCCTTGCCTCAAGGAAAAGAGAGTAGAAGACAAAACTGTGTAACAGGGACTTGAGAGCTGGCTCAGCCATTGAGAGCACTTGCTGCTCCTGCAGAAGACCCACGTTCAGTCCCCAGCGAACACATGGTATCCACAGCTGCCCGAAACTCCAGTTCTGTGGAACCTCATGCTCTCCTCTGGCCTCTGGGGTCACCGCACACATGTGATACACATACATACACTCAGGTACACACATGGGACACATAAACAAGTAACTCCTCTTTAAAAAGAAAGCTACTTAAAATAATTTAAAAACAATAGCAGAAGGCAAGTTAAAATAGAGCTGGATGACATATTTGGGTAGGTTGGGTAAGTAGGGCCTTAGATATTACACCATCCAGAGAATGGGTGCTTGGTTCAAATATGGAGGTTTTGTTCCCCCGAGAAGAGCATCACGTGCCAGAGAAGCTTTGTGAAGGGTCACTCATACAAGGCTTTTCACAGAAAGCACAGGTAAGGATCACTCCAAGCGAGGTGCTCACTTGCATGTAGGGCAGAGTTCTTGGCTTCCCACACAGGACAGTTCTACACTGATGACCAGAGCAAAAATAACCTCGATTTTTATAGACTAGGATGTTTTTCCCAAGGCCTTGGCCCATAATCTTATTAAACGGAATAGTTCAAAATAAGTTTCCCTGGGAAACTGAGAACTGAGAGAGGCCAGAAAGTCTCTGCGTTAGTCCCTCTGCCGGCCACCTCAGAGTTCAATCCCAGCAGCCCTCTCCAGGAGCATCCGTTTCCTGGAAGTCATGCTCCAATGTGGACAGCCAGCTGCGCTTAGCTTGTTGAAGACTTAACTAGCTGCTGCTCCACCCAAAGTCCACATCTTCAAGAATGGTAGCCCCATCCTCCAGTTCTGGTGGCTGGAAAGCTTGGAGAAGTTCCAGAACTTCTGTCTGCCCACCACTAGCCAGCCGGTAGACTCTCCAGAAGTTGTCCACTCACTGAGCATGCCTGGGAGTCCTTTTAAAGCCTCGTTTTGTCTTCCTGGTGCCTGCAGCTCTGTTCTCCACAGAGCTCCAAAGCCTATCCCCTGTCGTTTCATAAAAGCCCAGTCCCCAGAGGAACCCTTTGAGCTTCCTCCAAGTCCCCCCTCTGCTCCCCACTGGTTACATGTAGCCCCTCCCCCATTCCTCTCATGCCGTGATGGGCCAGCTTCGTGATCCTCGCTCTCTGGACACCCTCCTCTCCAACATCTCCGGCACACTATTGCTTCCTGGCCAATGGCCACCCATTTGTCCCACTCTGCTCCTTCCCGGAGTACTCAGCATGTCTTATCATGCATGCCCTACTCTAGTACATAATTCACTATACATTATGCTTGTTATTCGTTATCTCCCCCGCCCCCAGGCTGCCCGACCCCGCAGTGAGAAATTCTCTCCTCGGAGCCAGAAAAGCCAGTGAGCTGGCCCAGCCTGGGGTACACTTTCTCTTAGCCATCTTGGTTGTAAATGTCCCCTAAACAGTCTAAAGTTCTGCACTCATAAAGTGATTCATCATTACGCTATTCAGGAGTTGAATTTGGCCATTCGCCTTGAAGAGCCTGCATAAATTACTTTATTGTAAAAAGAACATCCTGATTGTTTCCAGGCTCCAAACCACTTAGGGACGATGTAGCTTTTGTGCTGTGCTGCATCTCCCGGGGTTCTGAGTCACCCAGTGAACTGAAGTACGCAGCTCTTACAACTCAGGCAAGAGTTTAATTTTGTATCAATAGCTTTGCCCCTTTGCCCTTCTCGCACATGCTCTCTTGTTCTGAACATCCCTGACATCCCTCGCTGTAGAATTAGGGGGGTCAGTGTTTCTTTCCAAGATGATCCCTCCCCGGGTTAGGCAGGGCTTCACCTCTGTGTAGCATCAGCTCCTGGCAGCTCAGGTCATTGGGAGAGCAGTGGGTTGTAGCGTCCAGAATGGGGTCTCCATCAGGCATGCTGAGTCCACTCCAGTTGTTATACCCTGGCTGGTCCTCAGTCTACAGTGTTACTCTGCCTGCCCATGCCCTCTCCAAGGACATCTCCCATACCCTGCTTGAGTAATGAAGCTTTGCTTGCCACCAGGAGAAACCGGTCTCTTCCAATACTACCCTGGCTACAAGCTCTATGGTATCCAGGCAGATTCTGTCTAAAGTCCTGTTGATGGTGGATTTGTTCTATGTCCTGAGCTCCCAAGCTATGTGTTGACTGATCTGGTACCCCAACCACAGTGCCTGGAAGCTGGGACAGCTGGCTGTTTGTGTGGTATCCTCTTCTGTCTCTGTAGTAGCAGAGCCAGAGGCTGCTGAAGATGAAGGTGGTGGGGGAGCTGGGTAGTTAGAGCCTCCAATGAGCATGAAGGAGCTACCTAGAAACTCAGCGCCTCTGGGTCAGGACTCAGAACCAAAATACTTGTTTCCAATCCATGCATTTTTTCCAAACTCTGGGTTTTCCTCCTGGAAAAGTGTAAGATTGGAGGAGAGCACTGGGCAGAGTCACCATTTCACTGTGACCTGATGACTTAGGGAAGTCACCTGACTGGGGGGACCAGGAGACAAGGAAAATCAAACACTGCTGCAAGAAAGCTGGGATGGGGTGGGCTGCGCACTCAGATGGAGACACATCACCAACAACAGCAGCCCAGAAACTCAGGCAGGGAGGTGGATTTGCCACACACAGCCGAACAGGAGGCCGGTGTAGCTAACCTAGTAGGAGGTCTCTGCAGGGGAGTCATCTCGGGTTGCAGTCTTCCAGGAGGAGGAAGCTGTGGTTGCTAGTTTCTGCACACAGCGATCAACTCTTCACTTGGACCAGAGGAAGGCTTTGGCATCCCCATGATTCTAAGGCACTGGAGTCTCTGACATGGCTGTGCCCCTGTCCATACACATTCACTCAGGACTTCATCCCCTCCTCACAGTCTTTGAAAGGAGCCTGATGGTGGTGGTCTATGGTGCGGGGTGAGATGGGATGGGTTGCACCTTTAAGAGCCTTATAACTTTGTTTTGAACCATGTCTTAGTCAGGGTTTCTATTGCTGTGAAGAGACACCATGGCCACAGCAGCTCTTACAAAGGGAAACATGTAACTGGGTCTGGCTCACAGTTTCAGAGGTTTAGTCCATTATTGTCATGGTGGGAAGCAAGGCAGCGTGCAGGCTGACATGGTGCTGGAGAAGGAGCTGAGAGCTCTACACCTTGATCTGCAGGCAGCAGAGGTGAATGCCTCACTAAGCCTAGCTTGAGCATCTCAGACCCCAAAGCCCGCCCCCCACAACGTCACACTTCCTCCAAGGCCACACCTACTCCCGCATCTTCTATTAGCGCCACTCCCTGTGGGCCAAGCACTAAACACGTGAGTCTATGGGGGGAGGCCATTCCTATTCAAACAACCATCCATCTCACCAGCAGTGCCGCAGCCTTGGAAAGCTGCAAGGCAGAGTGAGTGGGTAGAGACAGCTCTGATACTTAGAGTTGGTGACTTCAGGCAAAGGAGCACAGTTGCTAATGCCCTTGGGAACCCGTGGAAGTCACTAACCCCTCGTGGACCAAACTGTGATTCACAGCGGCAGCATGCCTATGACATGCTCACATGCCTAGCCCATGCTCCAAGCTTAAGCAACGTGAGACCATGTGCTAACATTCCCAGGACCTGTGATGCCATGAGTCGCCAAGAACTTGGTAGAACACTGGCTTTCAAGGAGTGGGGGTTGGGTTTTAGGTCGGACTTTGCCAAGCCCCACTGTAGCCTGTTAAGCATGCCCAGTCTGTGAGTGGTGACATGCAGGCGCCCATGCAGAAAGAGGGCTGGGGAGCGCCTGCCCTCTGTGCCCTCAGGCCTCGGAGTGCATGTCACCCAGTGGTCGGGCTGCACTGCTCTGGCAGATCACTGTCTCCCCTCTGCACACACCTAAGCCCGCATTCCTGGCTGCCAGGAGCTGAGATTTGCACCAACAGTGCTTCTAGATAAGTACTCTAAGCAGCCTGAGCCTGGGGGGTGTTTCTGGTGGTTCCTCCTAAATCCTCTGCCCTGAGGGGAGGAGCATGATGAGCCGGGTAAGAGGAGAGGAAAGTCAGAGGCAGGCTCAGGCCCAGGGTCCGCTCATCGTGGACACAGTCTGACCTAATCTTGTTTCAAAGAGTCAATGAGGAGTGTGTGTGTGTGTGTGTGTGTGTCAGCATGAGTGCACACACATGTAGGAGTGTGAGTGTGAGAACATAGATAATACAGGTCTTTGGTTTGGCCTCTGTCTATGGTTGACGACAGAGACTTAGAGTCTCCTGTCACACTTTAGTTTGCTTTGTTTGGAGAGCCTCACTCTGTGGCCCAGAGCAGCCTGTCAACCCCTCTGTAGCGCAGTCCGTCCCCAGGTATTCCAAGTGCCGGGATGAAAGGCACAAGCCTCCACACCCAGCATTTCCCTGCTGCCACTGCCCGAGATCACAGACACGACGTGTTAGGACGGCATCAGGTTCCCACTGCATCACATTTCCCTTCTGGGAGATGACAGCCTTGCCAGCCTCCAGGAAGCCTCCTGCTGTCCTAATCCCCCGGTGAAGCGGCAAACTTTGCATGTATGTTTACAATAAGCAAGAACACTGATCATGTACACTTTGCCACCAGGACAAGGAAATACGGGCTTGCTGACTTCGTTCTTCCAGTGCAAGCCAAAACAACACTCATTTTTGCTGTGTCTCTTTCCTCTCAACCCTTGCTGTAAAAATTGACCTCTTGTACAATTGACACCCTCAGAGGCAACAAGCCTGAGTGCCCCCAAATGAGTGCTCACAAAGTGCAGTCTGTCAGAGGCTGCTTTTAAGCGTTCCCTCGTGGGCCTTCCTGGATCTTGACGCTGAGGATGAAGCTCTCAACACAAGACCCTCCACAGAAAAAGGACTCTGGAGGCCAGAGGAACCTGGAGGATGTGGGGTCAGAGTCTGTCTTAGCCAGTGTTCTCCTGCTGTGAAGAGACGCCATGACCAAGGGAACTCTTAAGGAAAGCATTTAACTGGGGCTGACTAACGGTTTCAGAGGGTCGGTCCACGATCATCACTTCAGGAAGCAGACAGTCACGGGAGCAGTGGCCCAGGGCTTTACATCCTGATCCAGAGGCAACAGGCAGGGAAAGAGAGACACTGGGCCTGGACATGGATTTTGAAACCTCAAAGCCCACCCCCAGTGACATGCCTCCTGCAACAAGACCACACCTCCTAATCAGCTGGGGACTAAGCAGGCGAATGTGTGAGCCTGTGGGGGGCGTGGCCATTAAACCGCCCCGGGATGACTGAGGAAGGAGTGCTATTCCAGGGCACTGTCCCCTCCTCTCCCACAGACAGCCTCCCTGAGAAGTCTTCGTACCCATGCAGTCACCTGGTTGCTGGGTGAGGGTTTGGGGTGTTTCTTTGTGCCTGGAATAACTAAAATTTAGAGAAGAATTGGCCTACAGATGATTCCAGCAAATGTTTTAAGAAAGATGTTTTAGCCAAGCTTACAATTCAGCAGAAGGAATGTTTACAATAAGCTAGAACACTGATCAAAAGCGCCAATTTAGCCGGGCGGTGGTGGCGCACGCCTTTAATCCCAGCACTCGGGAGGCAGAGGCAGGCGAATCTCTGTGAGTTCGAGGCCAGCCTGGGCTACCAAGTGAGTTCCAGGAAAGGCGCAAAGCTACACAGAGAAACCCTGTCTCGAAAAACCAAAAAAAAAAAAAAAAAAAAAAAAAAAGCGCCAATTTAAAGGATGGTGCAGCTTTCTCAAAATTATACAACCTCTTATTATGCTGCTCACTCTGGTTTCATTTCTCAGTCTTCAAAGAAATGCCAGGACACTGGGCAGGATGAAAGGGGGAGTGATTAAAGAGAAGAGGATGGCACCACAGGAGGGCTCAGAATGCTGGGAGAGCCTGGAGGAAGGTCTGGGAGTCTGAGGCTAGCCTGCAAGTGCACACACTCTGTATTCCTATATGTTCTCCCAAAGATGAGCTCAACACCTGGAAAATGTGCTTTTATAGAGGGGAAACTGTGGCCCTGCTCTAGTAAAACCTTCAGGTCTTCTGTGATGACGGGAACAGAGTCCCAGCTGATGCCTGCCTCAGAGACAGAAGCAGGAGCAAGCACAGGAATTCCACCAGCACTGCCTGAGGGTCAGAGGGAAACACTGGGCATCCTCAGCAATGCAAGGGAAGAGACACAGCCAGAAGAAGGCCCGGGCTTCCCGAAGGAACCCTGGAGCTCCCGAAAGGACGCTGCAGTGTTATGAAGATGCATGATGGCTTCTGGATGTGATAGAATCCTATGTGGCCTAGATCACAGAACCCTACAACAGGGCCCAGCCTTTTGACACTGTGACACAACATTGTCACCTGAACGGTCCATTCAAGAACCAAGCAATCCAGTTACCAAAAACATGCAGAAATAATCTCATTGTTTTTTAACATAAATTTATTATTTTCTTTTTCTTTTTTTTCTTTTCTTTTTTTTTTTTTTGTTTGTTTGTTTGCTTGTTTGTTTTTCAAGACAGGGTTTCTCTGTGTAGCTTTGCACCTTCCCCGGATCTCGCTCTATAGACCAGGCTGGCCCCAAACTCACATAGATCGTCCTGGTTCTGCCTCCCGAGTGCTGGGATTAAAGGTGTGCACCCGGCAGGCAAATTTATTATTTTCATTGACACTGATCTTGGTCCAGCCCCTTTTACATTTTCAAGGGGAGTGTCGTTAACAAACTGCTGAAGCCGAGGTTCATCAGAAATACTACAGAAGAGCTGGGAAGATGGCTTACCTGGTAAAAGCACTCGCTATCTGTATAAACTGTCTACAGGATGTTCCAAGGCATGGTTAAGGGTTTCAGGTCCCTCTGGACCTGAAAGAGTCCAGAGGGAAGACAGAGTAGTAGACTGCATATGGCCACTGGACCTGGCCAGGAGAGAAGCAGAGTAGAGGCGGGAGGGGGAGGGGTGAGAGATGGAGGCAGAGAGAAGACTAAGAGGACAAAGGGAGCCACAGAGGAAACAGCAGGGTTACAAGGAGAATGAGAAGCTGTGAGTTCCAGGGAGATCAGAGGCTGGTGGGCAGGCTTGGTAGTGTCAGGTCCAAAAGGAAACTCCATTTCCCCAAATTCTGACCGTTAAACAAAAGCCAGCATCCTCCGGCTTGGTTCCCTTGATGGTGGTACTGGGAGGAGGTGGAAATGCCAGCAGGTAGAACCAGTTAATGGAAAAGGTCACTGAGTGCATGCCCTTGAAAGCTATATGGAAAGCCTCTCCTCCTTCCCTCTAGCTTCCTGTCCCTCAAACATCTTCCCTCTGCCCTGTGCTCCCGCCATGCTGTGCTGACCTGTCACAAGCAACCAGTCCTAACAAGCATGGCTGAACCAAACCTCCAAGACGAAAAGCCACCACAAGCCTTTCCTTCCTGTCCGATCTCTTGTCACAAGGACAGGAAGCTGACTAACACACCGTCATCTTCCGTTGGGAAAATGGGCAGGCAGGGCTGTACCCTGAAGGTCAACATTCACTAAACAGTGGAAATAAAATGTACCTGTTTTCTAGCAAAGAGGAGCCACTTCATTCATCTCCATTGACAACAGGTGATCAGCAGTTTCTCAGAAGGCAGAAATACAAGGAAACAGTGCAGAATACATGCTACACTAATTATCCTTGTGTAAGGGCAGGCTCATGAGGACTGGGAAGAGGGATCAGCTGATAAACTAATTGCTCTGTGTACCTAAGGACCTGGGTTCTGTTGCTAGCACCCCAGTAAAGGCCAGGCATGCCATGCACGCTTGCAGCTTCTGCACTGGGGCAGTGGAAAAGGGAGAAGCAACCCTGATGCCCACTGGTCAGATGGCTCGCCTCAGTGAGTTCAAGATTCGGTGAGAGACCCTGCCTCAAAAAGCAATGTGAAAAAGCAATTGAGATGGGAAAAACCAAATCCTTTTTTTGGTCTGAGAAGTCAGCTGTATGTCATAGCAATCAATAAATCTTTACCTCTCTGAAAAAAAAAAAAAGGAAGCAATGATACTGAATGTCAACCTCTCTGGCCTCCACATACATGTGGATGAGATCACACACACACACACACACACAGAGAGAGAGAGAGAGAGAGAGAGAGAGAGAGAGAGAGAGAGAGAGAGAGAGAGAGAGAGAAAGGGAGAGGCAACTCCATGAACACTAGGCAAAGTATATGCACGGCACAGTAACCAAAGAACTGACACAGAGCTACTATGAGGACTTGGCCTCACCTGTGCTATAGGAAAGAAAACGTGTTGTGTTTAAACTAAATCTCAGTCTTACAATTTTAGCAATAAAGACTCAGAAGTCAGATGCTGGGGTGAAGACCTGCCATCTCAGAGAGGCAGAGGAGCAACCAGATGACCTTCCTCCTTTGCCAGCATCTCAGAAAGATAGCTTCTCTTCTGCGTCCCAAACCAAAAAAGACCGCCAAACTCAAAGGCCCTCCCTCCTACTTCCTGTGTGTAGCAGGAATCTTAAAAGTTCTTATTGATAAAATCAAACCCGGAACCAGGTATTGGGGTGAACTGGAAGATCAGAGAACAAGCCACAGCTAACCTCACCTGGCCAACTTCTCAGCTGGTCTTGTTTCCTCAGACTGGAGGCTTCTGTGTCCTCATCCCAATGGCTCTCAGCTGAACTGCTGCTCGAAAGCCTGAAGCTTAACCAGCCAAATGTTTCTAGTTTCTGGTCCTCATGCCTTATATACCTTTCTGCTTTCTACCATCACTCCCTAGGATTAAAGGCTGGCTTTCTGGGATTAAAGGCATGAGTCACCATGCCTGGCTGTTTCCAATGTGGCCTTGAACTCACAAAGATCCCAGATGGATTTCTGCCTCTGGAATGCTAGGATTAAAGGCGTGTGCTATCACTGCCTAACTAGTGGCTTTTCTGTTCTCTGACCCCAGATAAGTTTATTAAGGTACACAATATTTTGGGGAACACAATACTACCACACCTGTGCATTTCTCTATCTGTTTTCCAGACTCCCTCTAACTCTCTAAGGCTACTTCCTGTCAACTAATTGCTGTCTCTGCCTCTTGATGCAAGGTTGGTTTTATTTAGTTAATGCAATCTTGGGGTTCACAGTGTGATCAAATATCCCTCGGCAAAAACTAGAGACCCGAGTTGGCCTTTCCTACCCAGCAGATAATAACAATCAACTAATAATTTATAGTCTTGGTGAGAATGAGAGGAAAAGCAACATTTTTAACCTTTGTGGTGAGAAGGGTGAATCTTCCCAGAAGAGATTATCTACGCTCAAGGTGCACTGGGCACATTGTCAGTGAGGGGATGGGCTTGCCAGTGAGATTGAGGGCAAGCAGGCAAAGAGCGGAAGCTTCCTTCTCCATGTCCTTATATAGAGGCTGCCAGCAGAAGGTGGGGTCCGGATTAATTGTGTATCTTCCCACCTTGGAGGACCTGGATTAAAGGCGGGCCTTCCCACTTTAAATGATTTAATGAAGAAAAATCCCTCACAGGTGTACCCAGCCACTTGGGTTTTAGTTAATTCCAGATGGAGTCACATTGACAACAAAAAAAAGGCTATCACAGGTAGTTATTCTCACTGAAACCAGATGGCCTGACGGGAAATGAGTGCAGCCTAGGCACAGGAAAACCACCAAAGAGATGGATGCATGGCTGCTGTGAAGGATGCATGGCTGCTGTGAAGGATGCATGGCTGCTGCGAAGGATACATGGCTGCTGTGAAGGATGCATGGCTGCTGCGAAGGATGCATGGCTGCTGTGAAGGATGCATGGCTGCTGCGAAGGATGCATGGCTGCTGTGAAGGATGCATGGCTGCTGTGAAGGATGCATGGCTGCTGTGAAGGACGCATAGTTGCTGTGAAGGATGCATGGCTGCTCAGAAGGATGCATGACTGCTGTGGGATGTTAATGTATGTCCTGTAGGAGCCCTTCTTGGGTTCCTTGTGGCGTTACCCAGCAGGTTTGCATAGAGGATGATTAGGACCATGGGCCTGAGTGCAGGTGTCTGAGATGGTCTGCACTTGGCTGTACTGGGGGATGGTCTGTATGACAAGTTGCTCTGATTGGTCAATAAATAAAACCTGATTGGTCGTGGCTAGGCAGGAAGTATAGGCGGGACTAACAGAGGAGAAATAAAAGAACAGGAAGGCAGAAGGAGACACTGCCAGCCACTGCCAGGACAAGCAGCATGTGAAGATGCTGGTAAGCCATGAGCCACATGGCAAGGTATAGATTTGTAGAAATGCGTTACTTTAAGATATAAGAACAGTTAACAAGAAGCCTGCCATGGCCATACAGTTTGTAAGCAATATAAGTCTCTGTGTTTACTTGGTTGGGTCTGAGCGGCTGTGGGACTGGCGGGTGACAGAGATTTGTCCTGACTGTGGGCAAGGCAGGAAAACTCTAGCTACAAATGGCGCCCAACGTGTTGGCAAGAGTTTCCACCTAAAACCTGAGAAAAAAGATTCTAAAACAGAGCTAAAAACAGTTCCTAATTGTCTCTCTCAAATGAGCGGCAGCTGCCGGTTTGAGTTACTGGCGGGTTCCTGGCGTGTGCGCTTAACCTGCAGTAAGGCGGAAATGAGGCCTCTGCAAGTGGCACATTAAGCTGCGTGGTGGATTTAGCCTTTGCTAGTTACAAAACAAAAAAGGTTTCTGGGCTACACGCTGCTTGGATAAAAGCATAGACTCATGATAGCTCCCAGAGCTGGCGGTAAACGTACCACCGCCATGTTGGGAAGCTGAGGTGGGCAGAGCCAGCAGCCATAGCGCTGTTTCAGTCTTACAAATGCTGCAGTTTAAAGCAATAGATTCACAATAAGACAGATTCAGATGGAACAAGACTTTAAATGCTTTACAATGTGTGTAAAAATGTACATAGGCTTGGAAGAGAGAGGAAAAGGAACATAGACAGTTATATAAAGAAATAGAAAGTTTTAAAATAATAAAGTCTTTAAAGAGAAAGTAAAAGTAATATAAAAAATAAGCCATGTAAAGATGGATATCACACAGAGAGTCTGGATTATTTTGTCTTTGGGATTTTTAACTGCAGAAAGACATTTGATTGTAAAGACTGCTCAGTTAAATCAATGTGTATATTTTAAAGGTATTTCAATTTTGAAGTTTAAGGATGTTTTGCTTTGGAAAGGAGGCTCTGCTTTTGTTTCTACAGAAATCCAGAGGCTATGGATTTGTTCCAGATTAAGATACATCAGATTTGACCAGCCAAGACCAGCTGAAAGGTCTCTGATGACACCATGGCCCAGATGATTCAACATCCAGAATTGTTTCAAGGCAACTGGCTCAGACGATACAGCCTCACGGACTACTCCATGATCCTTAAATATTCTTTGTGTCCCCATAAGATACAGCGCCCCCCTCCAGCAGGAAGTAGTAAGAGAAGCTACGCCCAAATTCCCAAATATACCAAGCTGGCTTTGGAGATGTGTAAAAGTTAAAACCTTCCTTTTTAAAAAAAAGAAAAGGGGAAGTGCTGTGGGATGTTAATGTATGTCCTGTAGGAGCCCTTCTTGGGTTCCTTGTGGCGTTACCCAGCAGGTTTGCATAGAGGATGACCATGGGCCTGAGTGCAGGTGTCTGAGATGGTCTGCACTTGACTGTACTGGGGGATGGTCTGTATGTCAAGTTGCTCTGATTGGTCAATAAATAAAACCTGATTGGTCGTGGCTAGGCAGGAAGTATAGGCGGGACTAACAGAGGAGAAATAAAAGAACAGGAAGGCAGAAGGAGACACTGCTAGCCACTGCCAGGACAAGCAGCATGTGAAGATGCTGGTAAGCCATGAGCCACGTGGCAAGGTATAGATTTGTAGAAATGCGTTACTTTAAGATATAAGAACAGTTAACAAGAAGCCTGCCATGGCCATACAGTTTGTAAGCAATATAAGTCTCTGTGTTTACTTGGTTGGGTCTGAGCGGCTGTGGGACTGGCGGGTGACAGAGATTTGTCCTGACTGTGGGCAAGGCAGGAAAACTCTAGCTACACATGACTGCTGTGCAGGCAGCTTTGCTCCCCTGCCTCACTAGCAGAGAGTCACCAGAGGAATTTTTGTTCTGTTTCGGTCTTTGGTTTCATGGTTTCGAGTGATTTGAATATGTAGCCCAGCTAGTCTGGAACTCACTGTATGGCTCTAACTGACTTCCCACTCATCATGTAGCTCAGGCTGCCCTCATATTTGCAGCCTCTCAACCTCTCCTTCCTAAGTAATAAGATCCACCACACCCACCTGAGAGACGTTTTTCAATGAAAGTGACTTCCGGCTCCATCAGCCTCTGCCCTTGGCACAGGCTGCATCTTCAAATGTCAGGAAAGGGAAGCCAGGTAGGTGCGTGCATGCGTGCGTGCATACATGTGTGCTGTGGAGACACACGTTCTTTCCAAAGCACTTTTCTCACGCGCACCTCCTGGATGTCGGAACCAGAGCGGCATTTGCTTACCGACTTCAAAACACCAGGACAGCAATTTGAGCCTCTTTCTATGTTGGTTTTAGAAAATTTCAGCCAAACTCCAGCACATCCAGATGTTCAAGGAAGAGCTTCCCAGTCAAGTTTTGGAGTAGCCGCCCCTTCCAGTACCTGGGGTGACGTCCTGGTCATGCATTCTGGGTCCTCCAGAAGAACCAGCCAATGGGGTGGAAGCACAGGGTAGAGCCCTCTGGAGACAAGCCTGATGGACATCTAAGGGGAGATGCCTCGATTTCTGTGAGGAGCTGAGAGTCCAGCCGTGTTAGCAGTGTTTGTATTTTCACTATTGTGTGATATGGGCAAGACACCCACTCAGTGACCAGCTCTGGGTACTCAAACAGCCTGTGATGTTCATGCAAGAGAACAGGAACACTGTTCATACGAGTCAGCCGTAAGTTAACAGGCATGTGAGTCCAGAATCCTTTCGTCAAAAGATCATGTTAGTGCTAGCCAGGATAAACCCTGAAAATTGATTTCTGACCAAAAGATTCAGAGTAAAACAAGCTGGTTTTAATTAGGATAAAACTCTTGAAGACAGTGTTTTGTCTGTTGAGTGTTATTAAAACAAATATTTTCTCCTCATGAGTATGGTTGCTCAGTCAGGTTAACAACAGCCAGTCTCATTTGTCACATTAAAAATATTGAACATGGGGTGGGTGCTTAGCTCAGTGGTGTAGTGCATCCCTAGCATGCCCAAGGCTCTGTACTCAGTCCCCAGTACTGCAAAACAAAACAAAAACCTAAATACTGAAAACACCATATTTGTTTATTATATTACATAAAAGCAGTATTTTGAAAGGTTTAAACACTTTTTAAAAAATGAATTTCACCACAGTTTAAGAACCACTGCCTTAAAAGGAATCCTCAAGCAGAGTGTGTGTGTGTGTGTGTGTGTGTGTGTGTGTGTGTGTGTGTGTGTGTGTGTAAATGGGTAGCTAAAAACAAGCAGAAAGCGATGCTACTGTGTTGGGTGATTAGATACTGCATAGTCTCCACAGCCAACAAAAACATTTATTTCCATTCGGAATTAAATGAGAATAGCTGCTGGCCAGGAGGCTGGGGCCACGAAGGAAGACCTGCCATTCCTGTCACTCCCAGTGCAGAGGCAGAGCATCAGTCCACAGGTAGCTAAGCCCCGAAAGGAATCCCAGAGCTTCAACCTCCCAGGCTGACTCACACCATCCTCCTCCCTCTGACTCTTCCACACCATGGAACCCACCCAGCCCCAGGGGAGGAACAGCTGCCTTGGATCCTATGGGGAAATGGGAGCCTTGCTCGGCAGGCCAGGCCACCTGTGAGACCCCGCTAGCCTGAGCACCTTGGGGTTCCACTTACTTCCGCCAGAGTGACCCACAAACTGAAAGCAAGACTTCGGGTACGGGGTGGAGGACATCCTTTAAGAAAGTCAGCTTTGTCTGGCAAATTGCTGGTGAGTGGGATGAGGGGGTGGGAAAGGCAGGGAACTTGCACCTCCAAACAGCCTTCAGGGTCATAGCATCAAGGCTGGTGTGATCTCTGGGTGTCCTGGATCCTCTCAGGATGCAGCCTGGGTGCACAGTCCTGAGAAGAGCATCCATAGGAGTTAGAGCGACAGTTCTCTGGATTGGAAAGGTGTTATGTGAAGAGGAAAATTTGAGGTGTCTGTCATTTTGTACATGTTTAAAACTTCAAATTTTGTTTCTCTTTGTAACACCTTCCAAATTCTCAAGACATCACATCTTTCTTGAGTCCCCTTCTACTGAGACTTGTAGAGGTTGGGTTCACTGTGACACAGAGGTCCCTGTTCTGAGCAGAAGCAAGATCCTGCTGAGTACAAGGCTTGCTAGTTCCACCCGGTACTCTCTGTTGGGGAGCAACACAGCGTTGGCCTGCTTTGTGTGAGTTGGCCATTGCAGAAGACCTTTATCAAGTCCACCAAAGAGTGTACGGCACCACAGCATATCCTGATGCCCGCGGCCAGGTCTTCAGTCCATTGGCCCAAACACACTGCTCCCCAGTTGTTTGTGGTCAGAGATCACCCCAGCACTCTACTTAAACTGTCTCTGTAGTGGCAAGACACACTGTGTTCTGCAGACACGTGGTCCCTGCTTAGAAGGAAGATTGTAATGCGTGGTAAAGTGCTCCTAAAATTCTACAAAATGAAAAGCACTAAAAGCTGCCACTCCATATACTCTCCAGTGCAAATCATGCTCCTGAAGACACAACTTTTTATTGCATTTAATTACAGGAGAAAAGTAATGCTTCTCTGCCAGCAAGATTCTTAGAGGGCACATTTAGAAAGCCACCCCTCCACACAGGCTCCGCATGCCCACACTTAACTCACCTCCATATGTATACACCCTTGTATATGCACACACGCCTGGGTATACTCAACATTGGTTCATCCAGATTCACAGGCAGACTGACTCATTCATGTGCATATACACACACATGCAGGAACACTTATAACTGTGGGACTATTGTGCAACCCACTCATGTGCACACAAGCCCATGTGTATTTACACACACAGACATACTCATATATGCACAGTACACATTCATATATACAAACACGTCCACACACTCATGGGTGCACACATATGCACACACCTATTTGCAGACACGCTCATCTGGACACTCACACTCACACTTTTGCTTGCTAGTGACTACAGGGAGCAGCTGCCTTTTGTCTCTAATGGCCAGGTACACAGAGGTTTGCACACCAGAGACTCCACAAGTCAGATACTCCGAATCTCCTCCCTCTGTTCGCTTTTGAGTGGCAAGACAGAAGTCAGCACCAACCCAGATCGAACCACCAAGCTGGGCAGGAGCAACCGTGGTCCACATCGCAGCCCCAGAAGGGGAAGTCCATCGCACACTCCGGAAGACCGCGGTCAATGGCGCAGACAGCGCATCTGCATAGCAACAACAGGAGAAATCACTTGAAGGTCACGTCCTCTGTCCACTCTTGATGATGAAGGCAAGAAAGCCGCTACTTCTCCACCCCCTGCAGCTCTCTCAGAGTGGCCTGCAGGAGCCAACGAAGCTTCCAGAACACACTGGAGGAGGCAGTCCAGGAGTTCCCAGAGGGGCCCCCGTGGTGAGCACACTCCTGAACAGCCTGCTGCAGCTGCAGCCGAAGCTGGGGGGAGGCGGCAGGACTCCTGTGAGTTGAGGAGAACCAGTGTCGAAATATTTTATCGCAGATGACCTGAGGGGGGAAAGTGAGAGGTTGATTCGGGGAAGCGAGTCATTCCAAAAGAACTGAGCATATTTCCAAAGACAAAGCAGAGCCGTATAGCTAGAGTTTTCCTGGTCCTGCCTGGCCCACAGTCAGGACAACTCTCTCTCACCCACCAGTCCCACAGCTGCTCAGACCCAACCGAGTAAACACACAGAGACTTACATTACTTAAACTGTTTGGCCTAATGGCTCAGGCTTCTTGCTAGCTGTTCTTATATCTTAAATTAACCCATTTCTATTAGTCTATATGTTGCCATGTGGCTTGTGGCTTACTGGTACCTTAACATCTTCTCATGGCGGCAGCTGGCAGTGTCTCTCCACCTCAGCCTTCCACTTCCCAGAATTCTCCTCTCTCCTTGTCCCACCTATACTTCCTGCCAGGTTACTGGCCAATCAGTATTTTATTTATTAACCAATCAGAGCAGCACATTTGGCATACAGAACATCCCACAGCAGAGCTGAGTCTCAGGCAGCCCTCTCAGTGTGAGGAGTCGGCCCCTCTGCAGGTCTGAAAGGACTGACCACATTTCCGAAGAGAAATCACAGCAGAGTCATACATAGACAGGAGCTGTCAAGTAAGGAGATGGCCCATGGCAGGGCAGCGGGCAGCCTGCTCTGTCTGTCATCTAGATGGACTGATCCACTCACAGCGGGGTAAAACAATAGCTGCCTACAGCAGAATCCTGAGAGTCAACAGAACATTAGTAAAGAGTAGCATGCAAGTGTGAGCTTTTATCTTTACAGTCCTTGGAGGCCCAGGAGGAAACGAACATTCCAGGGAGAAGCTGTGCAGGCACAAGGCCCTGTAAGGAGCTTTTGAACGGCTTTATTTTAGGGAAGGAAGAAAAAAAAAAAGCCACAATTTCATAGGCTTTGCTGCTAATAGGCTGTGAAATCCAGTGAGGAACGGAGCTCTTCAGACTCTTCACACATTATTTGCCTACAGGTTTCGAGGTCCCCAACCCCCAGTGGGGAGCACTGCTTGGGAGCGGCACAGAGAACATGCTTAACTCTCCTTTACCTCGGTCAGCCTCATTACCAAACACCTTCACATTCAAGCAGCACCTTTATACAAAGGGTCCAGGACAGCCAGGACCGTTACACGGAGAAACCTTGTCTCCAAAACAAACAAACACACCCTTGATTCTTATGTTCCTCTCCTGGCAAAGGTGTTATTTAAAAAAATATTTTTAATTCTCTTTTGACTAGAAATCACCCTTTTCCTGTGCAAAATTCTAAATTTCTAGGAAAATATACCATAGCTCTGTCCTCTCCAGCAGAGTCACAGGCAGGAGCTTCTGAGCAACAAGTAAGCCCCAACGCCAGGCTCCCCTGAGAGGGTATAGCTCCTCTGAATGTCCTCAGAAACTGAATCAGAACCCATCAGACATGTAAACAGAGTACATCTCAAGTGTGCCTCAAAGGCCCACACGCTGAAGGCTTAGGCACCAGCCTGTGGTGCTGCTAGGATGTGGTGGGGATCTGAAGAGGTGTGAGGAAATGAGGTCACTGGTATGTGCTTTGCAAAGGATCCTGGGATGGAGCTCTTTCTCTTCCGCTTGGCTTCCCTGCCTCCTTGAGGCAAATAGCTGTTCTTTGCCACACGACCCAGGTAGGATGCTGTGCCCCACCACTGACCCAAAAGCAAAGGAGCTATCGGACTGTAGACCGAAACCTCTGGAATCATGACCCAAAATTAAATTTTCTTCATCATAAGCAGATGGAGTCAGGCATTTCATCACAGTGACTGAACGCTAACACAACCAAGCGCATCTGTCTTTCTAATAAAATACTATTTAGTAAACACAATATTGTAGTATAAATGCTGGCTGATAACCTGATTCTTTCTGTGTAGTGCTCTATACTACATCACAAAGAAAGCACATTTTCACCTCTGGATCTGTATTCAAAGACAATAGTTACACACAGGAGTGGGTGTGCGTGATCCAGAGCCACAATGCAGTATCCCGCTAAGGGTGGAGGTAACTCATTTAACTACCTGAAGCTTCAACTATTAATTAATAGCATTTTAGTGACTATTCCCCACTGGCAAAGGCATATTGTTGTTGAGTTTTAATTATCGTAATTTTAATTATGTCTTTAAATGAGATAAAATAATTTCCTAAATCCTTCAGCTGTTTGGATTCTGTCCTCTCCCTCCAGTTTTCTTTGGTTCAAAGTTCCACTTGCTTCTCAATGTATCTGTAAGAGCCCTCTGTGTCCTAAGGATACAACCTTAGTTCTCTGCTCTTTGTTTAAATTTATTTATCTAATACATGGTGTGTGTGTGTGTGTGTGTGAGAGAGAGAGAGAGAGAGAGAGAGAGAGAGAGAGAGAACAGCTTGCAGGAGTCAATTCCCTCCACTGTGTGAGTCCCAGCAGTAGACACCACAGCTGGGCTTGGCAAGTCTCTGTACACACAGAACTGTTTCTGCCCAGTCTGTAGTTTCTCTTAATGCAAGATGTGTGGATGAGATCAGAGACGGTGGGGACGCAGGTGAAAACCATATTGTCTGCATGGTTCAAAGACAGGGGCCTCACAGACCCATCAAGGGGTAGCTCCACACGGAAGGGGCTGGGATGGCACCCCAAAAAGCCACATCCCCGATGAGCCTTCCGAAAGTGGAAGCACCCAGTTATCCTGGCACTTGGTGCAGCAGTCTGAGTAGCCCCCGGTGTTAGAGCCAGGGCGTCTCCCTGACCTCGGCAGATCCACCAGATTAATAACCCTGCTGCCTGGGTCTCATCTTCATGGCACGAAAGCCCCACACTGTGTTTTCCTGAGCAACCGGCTTAAACTGTTTTGCTTCAGGTTGGGTCCCATCAAGTCCCCCCTTCACACACACACACACACACACACACACACACACACACACACACACACTCTCTCTCTCTCTCTCACACACACACACACACACACACACACACACACACACACACACACACACACCCTGAGCACCTTGGGAGGATGGACTAGAGGGAGGTGTGGCTGGGGGAGTGGGCTGAATGATAAACTTAATAGAATTTATAAGGTAAGAGCACAGAAAAGAGAGTGAACGTGGCAGGCAGCCGTGAGGTAGCCCACCCTCGGGAGCAGCTTGGACATCCTCTGGTTACACTCAGCACCTGGGCACCTGGGGGCCCAAGTTCACACCCACCCACCTGAAGGCATCAGATCAGGGTAGAAGGGGATGGTTCCTCCAAAGAGAAGGGACGGTTTCCAACTGATGGGAGAGAAATTCAGCCCTGGACTGCAGTCTCCCTACCTGCAGACGCACTGTGACTGACAAAGCCAGAGGCAATCCCTACTCGTCTCCTCATCTCTGACCTCCTGGACCCACATCTTCAGTCTCCCTGTGATAGGCCCTGCCACCTGTCCTGCCTGTCTGTGATGATGTCTGTCCAGCCTCCCCTTTGGCCCCCTTCCTCAGAACTGCCTTGAATCGTGGGTCTTAGCCTCCCTGGCCTCAGCTCTGGCTCCCATTCTTTCTCTCTGTGTGGGAATTTACAGACACTGGCAGAAAGAACAGATCTCCTTCTGTGGGAGGGCCATCAGGCTGAGCACATTCCTCCTTGGGGATCGCCAAGGCTGATGTGGCTGCTGGCTGGCTAGGCGAGTGTCCCCTTCCTGTTCTGGCACTCCACAGGCATCCTGCTTGCCACTGTACGCTGGTCAACCGTCCCAGAGAGAAGGAAGATCGTTCTTTGACTAACGGCTTACAAGTAGCTGCATTGCCCAGCTAGAACCTCCAAATGATCTCTCAGAAGCATCCTCAGGAGGAGCTGCAGAGAGGAGAGAGGGAGCAGCCCTCAGGGGGCTGTGCTGGGACCTCCACCCACCAGACCCCACTGGCCACTCCGGCAACCACCACCCAGACAGTAAGAAACAAGGAGTGGTGAAGAGCTCCCCCATCCTGCCCTGGGGGAACACAATGAACCCAGAGACACGCAGACACAAACGTCACCTCCCCGGCTCTCAGGGCTGTTCACCTGTAGGTTGCTGTTCACGCGCTGGGATCCACACTTGTTCACCCTCAAATCACACTTGGAAAAACAGTCAAAGAAATTGCAGTCTTCGTCTCCTGTGCAGTTTTGTTCAAGGATTTCCCTCATCTTAGGCTCAAAAAACGCCATGTCTACGTCGATAGCTACCACCTGAAATGAAAGAGGCACGGGACAATAAGGACAGCAATCAAACAATAGCACGGGCCCTGTAGGGGAACCCGTCCATGGCTCCTTTTCCTGTCCTGATGTCGAACCCGGGGTCCACATGACTGTGACCACGGAGTCCACCTGTCGGGAGGCCATGCCCAGGCCATGCAGGAAACAGCTTATTTCCCCAGAGCCTTCAGAAGTGCTTCCTTTGACACAAGCTGGAATCATAAACCATGTCCCAAAGTTTGACTGTGAAAGATCCTTGGTGTCACTAACTTGAGCCTAGGACTTGGGACTGTACCCACCCATCCCACCTTCATCTTTGGACCTTCCCTGGACTTTAAAGGTAGACTATGTACAATAACTTAAAATGGATTTTCTTTCTGTAGCTTTTTTAAAGTTTGTTTTTATTTGTACTTAGTGTGTATGTGTGTGTTTGCACACACATATGCCACAGGTGTGCAAGTACCTGTGAGGCTGAAAAAGGACATTGGCTCTCCTGGTGCTAGGCTACAGGTGGTTGTGAGTCACCTGACCTGGGTTCTGGGAACCAAAATCAGGTTCTCCAGGAAAGCAGCTGGCACCCTCAGCCACTGAGCCACCTCTCCAGCCCCCTCCTTCTGTTTCTTTTTTAACTGTCTATGAAATTTGTCAACATGAATAACAAAACAATCAGAGAAGTTCTCCAGAGAAAACTGACATTTGAGACTAAGACAGCCAAGTGTTGCCACAGTAAGACACGGGTAAAATATAGATGGGCTCACTTACAGAGGTCGGGGAAAGGGGAAGCTTCAGAAGTCAAAAATGAGGGAGCTGAAGAGACACCTCAGTCAGTAATGTGTACAGTAGGACCCGAGTTCAATCCCCAGAACTCACGCTTATAAATAAGTAATAAATAAATGAATGAATGAATGAATAATAAATAAATAAATAAAAAGCATTATAATTCCAGAGCTGCGGAAGCAAAACCAAATAGATCCCTGGGGCTCAGTGGCCAACCAGCCAAATCTACTTGGTGAGGTTCAGGCTAGAAGGAAATCACATCTAAAATGATGATGATGATGGTGGTGGTGGTGATGATGAAGATGGTGGTGGTGGTGATGATGATGATGGTGGTGGTGATCATGATGATGATGGTGGTGGTGATGATGATAATGATGGTGGTGGTGGTGATGGTGATGATGATGGTGATGGTGGTGATGATGATGGTAATGGTGATGATACTGATGGTGATGATGGTGGTGGTGATGATGGTGATGGTGATGATGATAAAGTTTTAAAGGTGCACAGCTCCTGAGGAATGACACTGGACTACACACAAGCATACACGCATTCACACACGCACACATGGGCAAACAACCCAACGCATAAGACAAGAGTAAGGAGATTAGCATCAGAGATTTTGAAGCAATCATCCTTGGTCACAATGATTGACAACAAGCATTGCATCTGTCCAAGGGTAAACACGCAGTAGTGGGACAGACGTCCTTGTGTCCTTGCGGATGTGTCCTGTTGAAGCCTGTGCTGGCTTCTGTGAAAGACTGGAGATTTGTCAGAGTCCATGTGACAGTCACTATCAGGCATCAGGCACAGCCCCTTTGTGGAGGCCCACAAAGGTTTCCTAGTGAGATCTGAGCTTGCTTTACCCAGCAGAGCTGCATTAGAGGATTGCTTGACCACGTGCATGGTTACCAGGTGTTTAAAAGGGTCTGCACTTGGCTGTGCTAGGGGAAGGTCTTTTGCTCCACCCCTTGGCATTCCTATAAATAGCCCTTTAGCAGAGACAGAGGGGCCAGTGGATAAGGATCCAGGCCCTCCCAAGGCTATTCTGTGCTCTCTCCCATCTATCCTTCTATCTAAATCTCTTATCCCTCACTCCTCAAGAGTATCCTGGGGTAAAATGTGGGAGCTGGTCTCCCAGATGGCCTCCTACATCCCTTCCCCCACCCTTCCACTTATTTATGTTTATGGTGAGAATTCCTTTTGACTCTGCTAAGTTTCACATTTCATCACACCTGAGGGTAGGGATTATAAATGCCATGAGAGACAGATAATTGAGCCCCAAGATTATGAACAATGGCAGGCTGCTCTGTTTATGGCACATCTGGTACCCAAGTCAACTGACCAGTCAGATGAGCCATGGGAAAATGGCAGCTGAAATCAGATTCAGCATGTATAATTCAACAGCATCAACCACGAATTCCACTGTCAGAGGAAGAACTTGGGGACTGCTGGAATTTCAGATGTAGCCTTCTGGCTTCCAACCAAATAGACTTCAAAAATCAAAAAAAAAAAAAAAAAAAAAAAGAACAACTTATAAATTATGCAGATTTTCCTCCGCCACCTGGATCCAAAAAAAAAAAAAAATGAACTCAAATCTTCTTGAATCTGGAGTCTGCCCAAGTTCAACAGCTGATAGCCTTGAGATAAGAAGTCATTACAGAATGTGACATCTTTGATGGAACTGGCATCCCACAAGCCCTCACAGGCCATTGTGAAGTATCAGCCCCCCACCCCCACCCCTGCCCCCACCCCCGGCTCCCACCCCTGTAGCATCTCTGAGAGGGCTCGGTTGGTTGCTGGTATCATTCAGCTTCAGAACGCATGTTCATTGATTCTACTTTTGTTTTTTTCACTCAGGATCGATGCTGGAAGTGGACTGGCTTCCCAGGGACTATCAGTAGAACAGCAGGAAGGACATAAATTATTTAAAAATGTGTGCAGAATAATGAGAACAAAGCACAGAGAACTTCTCCCGTTTTGATGATCTTTACCTGATGATCAACTCAGGCATGGCAAACAATTCATTGTTTTTGCTTGTTTTGAGAGAGTTGATTTTTTTTTCAAATTTTTCATAAAATCTTTTTATTTAGTCTTTGACAAGTTCATACATGTGTACTATGCATCTTGATCATATCTACCCCCACTTCTCTCTTCCTACACACACACACACACACACACACACACACACACACACACACACACACTAACATTCCCCCTTCCCACCTGGTGTCCTCTCCTTTTGTTGCTATTTTGGGGAGATACTGGGGAGCCCAGGGGCAGCACAGAAGCCTGATAATTCATTCCACCAATGAGCCACACCCCTAACCCTATTAAAAGTGGGTGTTTTGCTTTCCTTTTTTTTTTCTTTTGTGATGCTGAGAATTGAACCCAGGCCTTTATGCACACCAGGATGAACCCTACCACTGAGCTACATCCCAAGCCTATACAATTTATCAATCTTTCCTATCATTATTTGGTCGACATTAATAATTAATCTCATCACTTAGCTTGGTTAAAAACACTAAAAATTACTAAGAACTGGGGGTGGAGAGATAGCTTGTCAGTCAAGAGTACTTGTTTTTCTCTCAGAGGACGCAGGTCGGTTCCCAGCACCCACATAGTAGCTGGTAAACATCCATAACTCCGGTTCCAGGGAACCTGATTCCTTCTTCTGACTTCCATGGGCACCAGGTACACACATGGTTCACATACATACATGGAGGCAAACCACTCACACACCTAAAGTAAACAGCGAAAGATTTTAAGTGGTACACAGACATACATCAGGCAAAACACCCATACACATAAAATCGCAACTCAAATTCTAAATGGTCTTTTAATAAAAACCCGTAGCCAGAGTATTAGGGCAAATGCCGGAAGATCAGAGAGACAAAGGAGGAAACCACGGCCACCACCTCTTACCTCAGCCTGAAAAAACTCTAGTTCTGTCTCCTCGCACCTTATATACCTCTCTCTGCCCAGTCATCACTTCCTGGGATTAAAGGCATGCCCAAGCAAAGGCATGAGATCTCAAGTGCTGGGATTAAAGGTGTGATCCACCACTGCCTGGCTCTGTTTCTCTCTTAGACTGAGTCAATCTTATGTAGTCCAGGATGGCTTTGAACTCACAGAGACCCAGACAGAGCTCTGCCTCCTGAGTGCTAGGATTAAAGGTGTGAGCCACCACTGCCTGGCTTCTATGTTTAATCTAGTGGCTTGTTCTGTTCTCTGATCTTCAGGCAAATTTTATTAGGGTACACACTATATCACCACATAAGATAATGTAATAACTTAATTTTTTAAATTAATGAGAGCTATGCTAGTGAACCTACTGTCTCTATAATTTATTATTAGGGCAAGGACCATTCTCTCTTGATTTCTGGCACTCTCCCCAGCCTCGGGGCTCCTCCGCCCCCCATTTGTGACACTGTTCCTCTCATCTCCCAGTGAGAGGCAGATTTATTTTTTAATTTATACTATGTAGCCTAGAATAGATTGCTGCTCCTGTGTACCTAAAATAAGAACAGCAGCAAAATAAACAGGGGACCTTCCTAAAACTTCTCAACATCAAGAGAATCACAGACTTCATCCTGAACAAAACGACCCAAGTAGTGTCCTCTGCTCACACCTCCTCCTCGGGGCACCAGATTGGAAACATTGGTGACAATCCTCTCTTGAGCAGGAAGCATCTCACCGGCTTGAAAGGCGGGCCTGTGTGATTTGGGGTCATCTTCATTTCTCAGTTGTTCATTTGCAAAGACTGCATAAGGCCTGAAGGCCTGCGTTGCGTGACTTGGAATCTTCCGTTCTCTTGCCCCATCTATAAGACCCCCTCCCTCTCCTCAGGGCAGGAGGTCAGCCCAGGCTCAAGAATAAAACCGACCTTCTGGAAGCAGGAGTCGGGGGAAGGAAGGTCTCAAACTTGAACACAGACCAGAGCCGCTGGGAAAGTGTTAGCTTGCTTGCGTGTTTTTGAGACAGGATCTCATCATGTATGTAGCCCAGGCTGGCCTTGAACTCACCATCTTCCTGCTTGGTCTTCCTGCGTATTGGATTGGATCATAGGTGCTGCCTCAACCCTCTCCAGTGTCTCAGATTCAGCAGATCTGAGGTGCAGTGTGAGAATTTACATTGTGGAGCTGGTAAAGGCACTTGTTACCAAACCTAGGACCTGAATGCACCCTACCTACATGGTATTAGGGACAGAACCATCGCCCACAAGTTGACACTGAGCCTCTCTGCATTTGCTGTGGCCTTCATGACTCCCACATACAAAATAAATAAGTAAATGTAACAGAAAATGGAATTTGCATTGCTAAGTCTTCAGAGAGGAGTGGGCCTCCCAGTAACAGTGTTATTCCTCACAAGCTCCTCCCTCCCCTCCACTGTGGGTCACAAATGGACCCAACATTGTTCTCTCGTGCAGGTAATCACAGCTGTTGAGAGCTCAAGGAGACAATGGCTATGTCGTGCCCAGAGTACAGCATTCCACATTACGATGTCCCCAAGACTCAGGTGGTTATATGCCGCACCTCAGGTGGCTATGTCCCCAGAACTCATAATGGCTATATCCATGCCGCAAGTGACTGTGACAGGACTTTGGGAAGTGGAGGGTACCTGCTCATCTTTCTGCTGCAGGCTTCTGCTCACTGACCTGGTGTCGTCCCCAGTAAGACCACAGAACTCCTCATGCCTCTCTAGACGTCCTACCGCAGACTTGGAACTGACTAGAATCTCTCCGGAAGAACACTGTTTGGAGGCAGTGACTATCTCAGCATCCAGGTGCTGTGGACCCAGAATGCCTGGCCTGGAAGGGGCTGTTCTCCCCATCTGCTGTCCTGGAAGCCTACCCTCCGCAGACCACACAGATCCTGTGCTGGCACTAACCAGCCATCAAAGCTGCCCTCAAGAAAATGAGGCACTTCCTCTGCTTCCTGCCTGGCCTCTGCCTCCTGTGGGCTCCTTCACTGATGATTGGGGCTATTTAAATCCTCTTGTCTGCCTGGCGAGGAAGTGGTCTGGAACGGGAGTGACCAGGAGCCACAAGGCTGCCCGAAGTTACACTGGCCTCCTTCTGGAAGCTGACGCCTCATTCCCTCCCACACGGACAGACCAGAGTCTCTTCTCTGCCCCGCAAACATGGCAGCCTGCTTCCACTTACCGTGAAGTCCCTCTTGATGGCAAAGTTCTCAGGCTTGACGTCACAGAGGTGGAGGCGGTGGGAGAAGTCACTGTCGAAATGGCTCACCATGTCCAGGAAGCTGAGAGCAATGTGGCTAATCGCCTGCGCCTGGCCAGCATCACCCAGTGGGAAGAGAGCCCTGTGGTGAGGGCTGCCGGCAGCCAAGTACTCCACGGCGTAAAAGTGGCCGCAGGACCCCAGCACGGGGAGGATGTGGCGGCTCAGATCTGGCAGCAGGCTGAAGTACACGTATTCCTCTTGCTGGAGCAGTGACCACGCACTGGCCAGCTGTTGCCGCCAGCCAGGGCCCTGCCGGGCAGGCCACAGGGGAACTATGCTATTGTTGGTCAGCTCCAAGCCCAGCGCGTTCTTGACTTCGCCAGCCACCATCAGGAGCAGCTCGGCCTCGGGGATGCTCGGGGCACCTGGCCCCGTTTCCTCCTCCAGCAGATGGAGGGGCGGGAAGCTGGAGAAAGCCTCCCTCTTGGATTTGAGGACCACAGTCCGGCCTCTCCACTGCGCCTGCAGGACCTTCTTGCCGCGCTCATAATACAGGCAGCGCTGGTACAGCAGCTCCCCAGCCACGCACAGGTCCTCACACAGCGCGCCCGTGAGCCAGCCCCCGCGGTAGTCCTGGCACTGGAACGGAGGGAACAGTGGGTCACAACAGGGCAGGGGTAGGGGGCAAGGGGCAGCACATAATGGCATCCTTCACTCAAGGCTTGGTAATTAGTAGAGGGGAGAGGCTGTCCAGATGAAGAGTGCTGGAGGCCACTCCAAAAACATCTACAGCATATGAACCCCCGTTCACCTTATTCCTGATATGGTCCTAAGACAGGAACAAAGTCCCACAGTGTCTTTTCTCCCTGCTTTGCTTATTGTAACATGCCTGAATCCACGGTGGACACCATGCAGCGTGGCACTGTGGACAAATCCCTGGACCTGAAGTCTGACCTCCCCCGGCTGGGCTGCGGTGTGCCCAGCGCTGCCTCCCTGACCAGGGCCTCGCGCCCCCTCTGTATCTTACTGCTCTGCCTCCCTTGCACAGTGAGAGGCACATGAAGAGATTAAAAAGGGTGTCCCAAGGCCAGGCCTACAAGATGGCCTTTGAGCCACACTCAGACATGTCAGCAAGTTCTTCTCAAAGATGGCCTAGGGTTGTTTCACATCAGCCAGCTTTATTGTTCCTGAGTCGCTTATAAGATGTGCCTTAAAGTCAAGAAAATAAACTTCTAGTGCTTAGACACAAATAATTTTGAAACCAGAAACTGTCTGGAAACCACAAGCTCTCCTGACTCATTTGGCCACATGTGGTGTCAAGAGCGGCTGAGATGATGAGGCATTTACAGCCCGTTTGATGCTGTGACTGCGTACATCTGGCTAAGAATTCCTAATCTGCCTGATGAGTGCTGCTACCCTGTCCCTGTACCATGCAGAGTGTGAATTCCAAACCCTACAGAACCACTGAGGGCTCCGTAAGAACTGTGGACTTTCATGAAAACTGAAGGCAAAGTGTTCAAAGTGCCTGTTAACGAAGAACACATCTGTGCGTTGGTCCCTGGTTTGTTAGGCCACCTTATCACCTGAAGCCTCAAGGTCTGGGCTGCCCTCCCCAGTGGCTTCCTGCTGAGAGGTCTCTCCTGCTGTGGTGGACTTTAGAACTCTCTGGATCACAGAGACAGAAGACCAGGCTAGTCAAACACCAACTTACTTGCCTTCTTACCACAGTTCTACAGATGGAGTCTGGGACCCAGGGCTGGAGCGGTGGTAGCTCACAGTCCACCCTTTGCCTTGCCGAGGACCCGGGTTCAGACTCTGGAACCACATGGCACCTCACAGCCATCTGTGACTTCAATTCCAGGGGCTCTGACTCAGACATCAGACACACACGGAGAAGGTACATAAATGTAGTCAAAGCTCGTATAGATGAAATAAAATTTTAAAGTAGAAAGAAAGCGCTGGCCCTGATCTCCGAGCTAGAGAATGGCACCATATGCCCAGAGTTTCGTTGGTGGCTGTGGTGGTGGTGGTGGTGGTGGTAGTGGTGGTGTGTGTATGCCTATGGATATAGAGGCCAGAGGTCAACTGTGGGTTTCTTCCTGTGTTACTCTTTACCTTTTTTTTTCTTGAGACAGGGTCTCTCAATGAACTGGGAACTCACTACTTTGGCTATCCCTGCTGGCCACTAAGGCCCAGGCTCTGCCTGTCTCTGCCCTACCCCCAGTGCTGGGGTCACAGGTGCGTGCCACCACGCCTGACTTCCAGTGAGGATGTAAACTCAGGTCCGCCCACTTGAACAGCATGCACTTGCCCGCTGAGACATTTCCCCAACACCCATAATGCAACTGTACCAACGTAACCAGGTAACACTGTTTAAAATGGTCTTGCCTGGAGTTTGCTCAGGTGCTGTCCTTCAGCCTCAACTCTGGGACCTCTTTCCAAGAGGTCACGGGGGCAGGAAGTGAGCATGGGAAGGCTGGGAACCTTCGTGTTAGTCACTCTGCTTATGTGCTCCCAAAGCACTCTGGAAGGAACAGCCAGTCAGGCTCCTCAGAGGCCTTCCCCGATGGTCTTGGGAAGGGTAGGTACTGAGACGATCGGTGAGTGAGAAGATGTGGTCATACAACTGTAAATGTTATTCAGTGTGTGTGTGTGTATGTGTGTGTGTGTGTGTCTGTCTGTCTGTCTGTCTGTATGTATGTGTGTCTGTCTGTCCGTCTGTCTGTCTCTGCCTGTATGTATGTCTGTGTGTCTCTGTGTGTGTGTCTGTGTCCTGCTTTATCTGGCATTTACAGTTTCACATCACTATAAGGAGCCAGATAAGAAAATGCAACAGTTTCTTGAGTCTCTTTCGAATTAAACAAGAGAAACTGTGTGATACCCAAACGTGGCTTGGATCAGTTCCACAAGCATTTCTCTGAAGTCACCGCATTAGGAATTTAATTGAAAATGCTCTTGCATGAAGCACGGGGCAGAACTGAGAAAGAAGGAGTGGTGGGTGTGGGGAGGGAGAGGACCTGAGCCAGGAGCTGCAGAATCTCCCAGCACAGCAAAGGGGCGTGAGAGGAGCCAGTCCCTGGGGAGCCTAAAGAGACCCTGGAGATGAGGTCACAGGTAAGACCGCAGCCAGGCCACCGAGCTGGTCTCCTTTGCTTACGTATTAAAAGTGTGTGTGGCAGGGGAATCTGACTACCAGGACCCTCACTCTTCTCATCTAAACTGTGGCTGTCATCTCCATAAACCAGGAGTTACACCCGCAGATTCCGGAGCCAGCGAGTCCCACCAAGACTAGTCTGGAATAAGGCCTTAAGGCTTTGTCCCCAGCTTGCCACAAACAAATTAACACAGACGACTGTCCAGGTTAACCCATCTGTGAGCGAGCTCTCACGGGACCACCTTCCCGCCACCGCAGCTCCCAGACTCAGTTCACAGCAGAACCTTCGAGGCTCCTGAGTAACCGCAGCACACAGCGTGAGCACAGCTGGTCAGCTTCGGCTCTGCCCCTTACGGGCTGTGCAGCTTGTACAATCAGGACAATTGTCCAGCGTCACAGGAGGTGTCACAAGGTCCAGCCGTCGGAGGCACCATCCCTAGCATGTGGCCCTGGGCAATGCAATCTCCCCCTCCAGCCTCCCGGAGCCGGTTGTGAGAGAGTGGGGTCAGGACTCCTTCTTGGAGGCCAAGGGCTGACCTCAGTGCTAACGGTGAAGGAGGCAGAGGGTGGTTCTGTGACGGCCCGAGTGAACGGGTGCTTCAGAACAGAGAGCTAAAGTTAAAGCATGGACCTGAGGCCAGACCGGAAGAGTCCATCAAAAATGCTATCCCAGGGCCTGGAAGATGGCTTAGCGAGTAGCATGCTTGCTGCACAACCGTGAGAGTCTGAGTCTAGATCCCCATTAGATGTGTTAACACTCATCTGTAACCCCGGTGCTCCTACGGCAAGGAGGCAGAAACGCGAATCTTTGGTATACCTGGTGGTAACCAGTGAAGAGACTCTGTTTCAAACAAGGTAGAAAGTGAGGACCAACTCCCAAGGTTCCACTCTGAACTCCACACATGCTCTGTAGGATGCATGTACACACACACATGCACACACTCATACACACATGCATGCACACACACACACATGCACATACACACACATATACATGCACACACACATGCACACACACATGCACACACTCATACATATACACACATGCACACACACATGCACATACACACACATACACATGCATACACATACACATGCACACACATACACATGCACATGCACACACACACACACACAGAGAGAGAGAGAGAGAGAGAGAGAGAGAGAGAGAGAGAGAGAGAGAGAGAGAGAAGAAAGTCTAAAATTTTGCTATTTCAAGCTTGGCACAGTTGATCCTAGCTCAGGGAAACTGGGACAGAGGACGGCCATATTTTGAGGCCAGCCTGGTCGGTAGTGAGACATGGTCTTAAATAAACCTCACCTCCAGAAAAGTCCTTTTCCTGTCCCCATCTCACTGACAAGCTTCCCAACCCGCTTCTATCAAATTCTCAGAAAACTTCCTCACTCCTGGCCTCTCTCTCTGCTCCCAGCTCTCATTAAACTGCTATGTGAATGTTATCTGTGTTGGGCCCACCAGCACATTGCTTAATATACAGATCGGTTCCAGCAGTGAAATAAAACAAAAGCCATTGAAATGTCCAGGAAATTCACCCAGCAAATCTGAGTCGGGAGACACTTTGAGCGATGACGTCATTACTGAGTTTGTAACAGCCTCCGGTGTTGAGGGGTGGCGGGCATGCCCGCTGCTTTCTGGAGATCAGCGCATTGGCTTGCTGGGAAGCCCAGTGACAGAAAGGGCAGGGTGTGAAGTGGGGTGACCAAAGGCCCCCAAGCTTGCCAGCTACTACAACTTCCCAATGGCCAAGAAAGAGAAATTCACATTCGAGTGAGTGCTCAGAAGCATACGTGAGTGTGTTTATTGCAGAGCGGCCACTGTAACTTTATGTCTGATGCATGCTTTGCACACAAGTGCACTTATTGCCCAGCAGCTTCTGTTACTTTGTGTCTGGTGCATGCTTTGCACACAAGTGCACTTATTGCCCAGCAGCTTCTGTTACTTTGTGTCTGGTGCATGCTTTGCACCTTAGCTCCCACACGTCTTCTATGGATGGAGAGCTCTCTTGCCTGTGACTGGCTAGTTACTCGTGCTAAACTACGCTCTCTGGAGCTTGGCATGCCTGTGTCTACTGGATACAGAGAGAGACAGTACAGCAAATAAGAAACCAATAAGCTCAACATACAAATTGCAAGCTTAAAGGGTAATTTGGAAACTTTCCTTACGTGAGTGCTATTGGCTGGGTTCTTTTATTAGCAGCATATCCTACTGTTTCAACAAAAGTTGCTTAAGTCTATATTAAAAACCGGACTGTTTCTCTCCCTCCCCATCTCTAAGATTACAAGCCTTTGCCACCATGGCTGGCTTTTTAAGTGGGTTCTGGGAACAGAACTCAGATCCTCAAACTTGTGAGGAAAGTGCTTTACCAACTGAGCGAATTTCCCTGACAGCTCGGCTGGCACAGTCCTATGGCAATAAAACACACAGCAAGTCTGTGTTTCCCGTGGATGTGCACAAACACACGCCGTCACATCCCTCCCCCTCCAACTCCTCTCATGGCCCCTTCCCAAAGTTATGACCTCTTCCTTAAATATTATAGTACATATGTAACATGTGTACACAACTCACTGAGTACATTTGGCGTTGCTCATTTACACATGTCCAGGGCTAACCACTTGAGACTGGATCACCTATGAGGCTAGGAAGCACTAAGTGCCTACGTAATTAACAGCACTCAGACTTCATGAGGATAGTCCTCCCCCAAAAAGCTGCCCTGAGTGTTGCAGATTCTCAGAAAGAAGCCCTCCACTCCCCACCCCACCCCTGCCAATCATGCCAACCCTCCTCTACAAATGTGGCTGAAGCTTTGTACAAAGGGCTGCTCACTGCTATGAAATCTCCCTGGGCAGAGGCCCAGGCTGCTGGGTCCCCTTGGGGCTCTATCATCACACAAAAAAAGATAGGCTTACCCTTTTAAAAAGAGAAAGAAAGAAAGAAAGAAAGAAAGAAAGAAAGAAAGAAAGAAAGAAAGAAAGAAAGAAAGAAAGAAAGAAAGAAAGAGAAGGGAGGGAGGGAGGGAGGGAGGGAGGGAGGGAGGGAGGGAGGGAGGGAGGGAGGGAGGGAGGGAGGGAGGGAGGGAGGGAGGGAGGGAAGGAAACCCTTACCATAGGCAACAGTACTAAATCCCATAGCACCTAACTAGTCCCGAGACAGTTAAGGTTTCTGAACACCACAATCTATGGGGAGATTGTTGAGGCTTTGAAAACAGCAGCTATGTAGAGTGAGGAATCCCCTAAGCTGCTTCTCAGGGTTTGCCATATACAGGCTTCTTACCACCTCGGGGTTTCTACTGTCGAAGACACAGAACAGCGTCTTGGACCCTCAACACATCTACCTTATCAAGCAGGACAATGTTATGTCGCCTTCCCAGACTTAATTTTCCATCTGCAAGATGGGAGGTTCCAATAGCGAATACTTCATAGAGTTTGTTGAGAAGATTAAGTATAAGAATATGGCTTGTACCACTGAGCACGCTGCTGGGCAGAGTGGACATAGACAGGTACCAGTTGTGAGCATCTCCGCTCTTGTTTCTGCTCTGGAGGGTGCTTGTCTGCAGAAGCTAGGGTATCGACGATTATTCTCTCCAGCCACCTCCCAGCCCAGCAGAGCCGCAACACACAGCTCCCTGGAGAAATAAGGTTTCAACAACCTCACAGCCAACCCAGAAGGAGCACCCCTTCCTCAATTACAGGGTAACTGAAAAGTCACACAAAGGAAGCAGGGAGGACTCTGGAAATCCAAAGGACCCAGGGCTTGAAGCTGTCAGAACAAGTCAAGCTGGCTTTCCAAGCAACTCTTGTCTTTGCAAGTGCAGGGGACCCTAGGGGGACTTGCAGACCCTCACCCCATCCACCCTCCAACCAGCTTTTTACCGCCTGGTTGCTGTCTTCTGCAGGTATGCTTTCCTTACCGCTGGCAATGCCACCTGCCACTCCGGGGCCTGGGAACACAGGCTGCCAGCATGGGAGACTCACCAGGACTCCGGGCTCTGCCAGAGAGAACCTCCCTTTGGCTCTAAGGTCTTGTGTGCTCTGGGTACTCAGAGTGAAAGCTAATGAGAGTCTGGAGGCCAGTCAGAAAAATAACAACCGGTTTTATTATGTAGGATGAAAGCCAGGCAAAATGCAAAGTGCTGGCGGAGCCAGGACACAGAGGCCCGATTCAGATCCAGCCCTCAGGAGCCACAGTGCCAACCTCTGCTTGGCAGCCGCCTGGCTGGAATAGCATTCTAGTCTGCCCTAATTTAGGGTCTTAGGTAAACGTTGAGTCAGGGTACTTTCTCAGTTTTGCCTCAGCAGATTCAGAGTGAAAGCCCCGAGAAAGGAGGTGCAAACGTAAGGAGAGACGTTTGCTGTGTGGAGAATTCACAGAGGCATCCACAATGTTCCCCACAGCAGTTCACCTGGGACTCCAGCAAACTTGGGGCAATGGCTTTGGGAATTTGGCAAGAGTTAAGATTGAGAGCTGTCAAAGACAGGATCAATCTTTTCAGCTCTCTGTCAGACTAAAAATGATCCCATATGGCTGCACTGAAGACATATTGGTAAAGCTTCTAAACAGAATTGGTTTTAATTTACAGCCTGGAATGCTGGGAAAGTTATGACTACCAATTACTTAAATTATATCAGTCAATTTAATTTCCATTAGGCCTTTCTCAGCATGACCAAAGGTAAATAAATAAATAATGGGCTTTGTGTCCTATTTTAATCTAAAAGATTATATTAAGTTTGTAAACGGGACCTGGGTCTTAGCCAAACTATTAAATTTTGTTGTCTTAGTCAGCCAGCTTCACCAAAATAGCAGGGAAAGATCTCTACAAGGGAAGGGATTTTTAGATGGTTATCAGGAAAAATCAATGAGATCTTGCAACTTAAAACTTGATAGAAGTTCAGTTAAACAGTAAGCAGTGGACAGAAAGTCTATGTCCCTGTGTCAAGGAAGCAGGTTAACAGGGTGACAGCAGCACCATTTAGTTCAGAAACATGCTTTGGTTGCTTAATTTTTTTCAATCTCCTTTGAAAGAGCCTTAAAAAAAATACTTAATACGTTTTGAACTGAAAACAAAACAAAAACCAAAAAACTACCTTTATAAGCAAGTGCACTGAACACCACACACACACACACACACACACACACACACACACACACACACACACACCAGCGTTTCTTCGAGGGTTCAAACCAGATGAGCAGGTGGTCACTATTTTAGGACGTGAATTGTCACCGATTGGAAGCAAGTACAGGCTACTTTCTCCTCCTTTCTAAAGGCCTGGGACGGCTGCCTGTGCTCAGGTCTCCCTTAAGCATAAACTCCCAAGCAGAATACTGGGGGAGTGGGGTGGGGGTGAGCATTTTACTTCAGGGACGAAGGCCCAGGGCATTCAGCAGTCCACTGATGAGATGTTTCTTTCTATCCACCACAGCTCCGGGCCAAGTTATGGAGCAGCTTTGTGAGAATCCTCTGACCTGCTCGCTTTAGGGGACCTGAACAGCCAAAGGCCTTGTCTTTTAGGTCACTGGGAGAAGGAGCCCAAACAGCAATCACGAGGTTTGAGCAGGTGGGGGTGATCCCGCAGCCCAGCTGGAAACACGTAAGGGCGGTGGCCTAAGGGGCGAGGTAGCCCAGGAAGGAGGCATATCCTCCAAACCTGGCCACCTGAACTGGTTGTAGGCACCAGAGACCAGGAATCACCCGCAAACTTTCTTCTGGAGCCGAGGTTCAGGGTGTCCCGCCGGAATACTGTCCCGGGGTGCAAGACTAATTTTGGAGAAAAGGGGAAGGATGTCCCGGATCCCTGCAGCGGACCTCTAGTCCTTTGCCTCGGTATTTCAGGCACGTGTAGGGACCTCCACTCCTCTTGGCAGGTGTCCCCCGGCCACCCCATTCCCTGGTTGGGATGGTCGCTACGATGCTGCAGCATCACAGGTGACGCGGTGGCCGAGGACCCGGGGGAGGTGTCTGGGAACCCAACCCGGACGCGCGACAGTGGGCAATGCGGCGGCGGGACCTACCAGCGCGGCCAGGATGCGCCGGCTCTTCTCGTCGGTGCAGCGCTCGGAGAGGACGCTCGGGTGCGCGCGGAGCAGCAGCGCGGCCGCCAGCACCCAGCCGGCGGTCCAGGCGGCGAAGGCGAGCAGCGCGCCCCGCCGCCAGCGCCCGCATCGTGCAGCCCGGCCCCGCGCGCCCGCCGCCCGCGCCATCGCCAGCCCCGCGCTCGGGTCGCCGCTCCGCACTCCAGGGGCGGGGAGGGGGAGGGGCGGCGGGAGGGGAAACTGGCCTCGGGGGCACAGCCTCGGAGTCCCGGCGCTGCGTGGGGATCCGCTCCCGGCTTCTGCGACCTACCCACCCTGGTCACCTTTTCCACTTTCTTTTCCACTTTTCTTCCCCAAGACTAAGCCTCTGGCTTCTCCGCATGGCCTCTCCTCCTCCCTCTCTCCTAGACCGCCGCCCTCTGTCTAGCCCCAGCACTTGCCCCCTCCCAGGACCCCGCTGGATCCCTCCACCCTCTAGGCTGCTGCTCTCTGCTCATCTCCATCCTCTCCACCAAATCTGACCTCAGTTTAGGGTCTCTCCCGGCTCCAGGAGTGAGATTTTGAGGTGTTGGGAGAAATGAGGACAGTGAGGGACCACCGTCGGCAATACCCGGACCGGCCTTCCAGGGAGCGCGGGATCAAACGGCAGCCACTCCGACCGCGGGACTTGAGGGCTTCCTTCCTGGGGTAAAAAGGGGCGAACTGTCAGCGTTAACGCAGCCCGGAAAAGGGTTCACCAAAGCGTTTTCCCCAGCTTGGGTCTGGGTTGCGCCTGTTGGTGTGTTCCTGAGCCCCTGTTCTCCAGACCTTTCTCCGGAGCAAAGAGAATGCACAGCGGGCGGTGTGCTCAGAGTCCTGCCTGGTATTGTCCCCGCTGAAGGGCGCTGAAAGAGAGGGCCTCGGCTCAGGCATTCACCAGACAAAAGCGTGTTCAGCCGGGTTGCTGGAAGCCCCATCCCAGGCTCCCTCCAGCTGCCCTGTCCCCTAACTTCTCAGGCTCCATTTCTCACCCTGACTGGGCATTCTCTAATGGCCTCTAGGAAACCAGCGTCCTAACTTGGTCTGTTCTGCAAGTGTCTACTTAAACTTCGCTTTGTGGCTGGCTCTGGGTTAGCTGCCTCCCAGAATTTTAAAACAAAGTGAATACTCAGCTTTAAGACGCACTTCGGATATACCACAAACAAGTATCCCCCGAATACATCAGACTCTGGGGATTTGGGACCACCCAGTCAATCACAACACTACCTCATAAGCTCCCTCCAAGTGAGTCCTCACCACCTTCTGCTTCCCCAGGACACATGTGGCCATGTGAATGTTCTCAGAGGCAGCCATGTGGAAAGATCCCATCTCACCGGTGGTTCCGGAGAACAGAACCAAGAGTACAGGCTTCAGCCCCTCCACAGTGGTGGCATGTGCGTAATCCCACCTTCAGGAAGATGAGGAGGGGGCATGGGGAACCTTGGAGCAGACCATATAGTGAGGATCCCCCTCCCACCCACCCCACCACCCCCTGTCACAAAGGAAATGCAGAACAAAGGTGTCACCACTTTTCTTAGGAAGAGGATGAATTGTGAGACTCAGGAAGTTTTCAAAACTTACAAGACTCAGGAAGGCGCGTCCCTGGGACCGCATAACCCGGCAAGCAATTGCTGGGACAGAGGAGACAAAGACACAGTTTTTAAAAATAAATTTTTGAGTTTTTCTTGTTTTTTGAGATTATAACTATGTCTTTTCCCCCTTCCCTTTTCTCCCTCCAAACCCTTCCAGATACCCTTCCTTACTCTCTTTCAAATCCATGGCCTCCTTTTTTATTAATTATTGTTGCTGTTGTTGCTTCTGTGTGTGTAAGCATATATTCCTAAATACTCTGCTCATTCTGTATAATGTTACTTATATTATGTTTTCAGGCCTGACCATTTCATATTGAATAACCAATTGGTATGCTCTTTCCTGGGGAAGAGTATTTCTCCCAATCTTTTTATTTTATTTTTTTAAAACTAAAGAATAAAAACTAAGAGGAATGGAGGCAGGGCATGGTGGTGCACATGTTTAACCCCAGCATTCAGGAAGCAGAGACAGGCAAATCTCTGTGAGTTCAAGGCCTGCCTGGTCTACACAGCAAGTCCAAGAAAGCCAAGGCTACATGGAAACCTGTCTCAACAAACCAACCAACCAACCTATGGAGATTGGGAAGCAAACCTTTAAATTAAAATTAATATTAAAATTAAGTTTTACTCTGTGACTTCTAAAATATATTACTAAGCAAACTTGGCATTTTATGAAGTATGCAAAACAAAAAAAATGCAATTCCACAATAAAGAGATCCATTTAACATTCAACCTTGTTTGAACACAGCAGTCCAAGCGTTCTTCAGAGCCTTAGACTAAAGGCCCTCCACAGAACTGCTATACCGCTGTGCACTTTCTACCCACACAAAGCCAGAAAAGGTGAAGTCCATCAGCGCTCAGCTCACTGTACCCTTTTCCTGGGGGCATCGATTCTGTAGAATTCAAAATGACTGATGGGCCTGATGAGGACAGGTGATGAAGGTCTAGGGGTCGGAAATAGTGTACGATATCGACAGTGCGATATGGGGGGTCGTATCAACTTGACTTAAACAGGTTCTAATTCCTTAAAGAAACTATGAAATCTAACCTACCGCCCCCCACCCCCTTACCACAGGGCAACACTGGAGTCGGATCACTGAGAATCAATGGGACAATAACTCCATCACCATAGCAAACTTCCTTTCCGCAGATCTTCATGAAGTCCTTTTCCTTTGCCTTAAAGACAATGCAAATTTAACTCCGTATTTCCACCAAGACACCCCCAGATCCTAGAGTTCAGTGCTCATGGCCCACACCCGAGTCTCTATCATTCTGTTAGTTTCATCGCCGTGACAAAACCTGGAGAAAAACAATTGAAAGAAGAAGAACTTCTTCTGGTCCCTGGTTTCAGAGACTTCAGTCCACAGTCACCTGGCTCCATGAGGCAGACTATTACTGTAGCAAATAGCTGTTCTGCATATGGCCCCCAAAAAACAAAAGCCAGATGGGAAGGGGAGGGGATAAGATCAATCCCCAGTGACCTACCTTCTCCAGTCAGTCCCCTACAGCCCTCTTTCTATCACTTTCCAATACCTCCATCAGAACATCAACCAGTCAAAGGATTGATCCATGGACTAACCCATGACCTAATCACTTCTCAATGATTACAGCTATCAGCTAGGGACCAGGCCTTCAATACACCAGCCTTTTGGGGGATACCTCATACACAAGCTACACTAAGGGCTCCCTGACACTCAACAAAATGAAAACATCCTGCTTCTGAGATGTTCTGTTTCAATTGAGCATCCCTGGCACAGCCTTGATGCAGCATGGTCACTGAACTGCAGATCCTCAGTGGTGGGGCTGTATCTTACTGTGTTCTATAGTCCTCAATATGGTAAAATGTAAAGTAAAATTCACCTTGGCATGCCTGATGCACAGGACAGTAGAATTCAGGGCTAGCATTTCCTCCAGAAGACCAGAAAGCTTTGAGCACCCTGAAGAATTTTTCTTGAGAATGCACTTCGAACAGGTAAACATTCCTAGCTGATTTCTGGAGGCTAAGCTGAACAGTGCAGACACATTGCAGGGTGAGGGATGGGTTTGAACATATCCTCTGGGGTCTGAACTTGTCCCTTGACAGCTGAGCTTGTCACTCAGGGCAGGGTACAAATACGTTGCAGGTAGGCCATGACTGGAAGAAACTAATTCTGCAATTCTCTAGACACGTGGGTTTACTAATTCTCATCCTCCTAAATTCTACAAACTTAAAAACACTCCTAAAAAGTTTCTGACAACAAGAACGCTCACTTGCAACTACAAAGCGCTTTATTTAATTGTATTCATTAGCTCGTTCATGGCTGCTGGAGACACAGATGCATGGACTGAGGAAGAAGTGGTATCTCATGCAGGGTGAAGACCTTCTCTATTCTCTGTATGATTGTCAGTGGAAAGGACACTGCTAGGAGCCTACTTACTCACTGCTCAGTTCAATGTTCTCAATATAGATATAGATAGATAGATAGATAGATAGATAGATAGATAGATAGATAGATAGATAGATAGACTGCTGTTGAAGTGAGCATGGAAAATACTCTGGACAATCCACTTTTCATCACTATGACAAAAATCCAGAAGCAAATCAATGCAAAGGGGGACCCTTCACACACTGCACTTGGAGTGCCAGCTAGTCTACTCACTGTGGATGTCAGTATGGAGGTTTCTCAAAGAGCTAAAACTAGATCTACCAAGTTTGCCACTCTTGGGCATGGACCTGAAGGACATTGAGTCAACATGTCACAGCAAGATTAATTTTGAGCACTAGTGTCAAAGGTCTTAGTCTGTGGCTACTGGCTGGTTCTTTTGGTCCCTTGGTGAGATAGCACATCATGGTGACCACATAATGTGGAGCAAAGCTGCTCACTTCATATGGCCAGGAAGCAGAGAGAGAGAAAGGAAGAACTAGGGACCAAATAGACCTTTCAGGGTCACACCCTAGTGAATTACTTCTGCAAACTAGGCCCTACATCATGGTTTCTACCATTTCTTAAGATTTATTTATTTATTATGTATACAGCATATGTGACTGCAGGCCAGAAGAGGGCACCAGATCTCATTACAGATGGTTGTGAGCTACCATGTGGTTGCTGGGAATTGAACTCAGGACCTCTGGAAGAGCAGTCAGTGCTCTTAACCGCTGAGCCATCTCTCCAGCCCCCGGTTTCTACCATTTCTAAGTCGTGCTTTTATATTATAGACCTACCAACCCATTGATTAGGACAGAGCACTCAAGGTCCAGACACTCACAAAAAGTCCTGCCCCTGAGCGTTGCAGCAGGAACCAAGCATATATCTAAATGACCACACTCTATCCGCATCACTGCTGACCACACTCTATCACTGCTGACCACACTCTATCACTGCTGACCACACTCTATCACTGCTGACCACACTCTATCCACATCACTGCTGACCACACTCTATCCACATCACTGCTGACCATACTATATCTGTATCACTGCTGACCACACTCTATCCACATCACTGCTGACCACACTCTATCCACATCACTGCTGACCACACTCTATCCACATCACTGCTGGCCACACTCTATCCACATCACTGCTGACCACACTCTATCCACATCACTGCTGACCACACTCTATCCACATCACTGCTGACCACACTCTATCCACATCACTGCTGACCACACTCTATCACTGCTGACCACACTCTATCCACATCACTGCTGGCCACACTCTATCCACATCACTGCTGACCACACTCTATCACTGCTGACCACACTCTATCCACATCACTGCTGGCCACACTCTATCCACATCACTGCTGACCACACTCTATCCACATCACTGCTGACCACACTCTATCCACATCACTGCTGGCCACACTCACTGCTGCTGACACAGGTATCTTGCCCCAGGCTAGGACATTTCCAACAGTTACCATTTTTGCCAGACATTTGCAAGTTTGGATAGAACAAGATTTTAAGTTATGCTACATTTGCTCTGTCCTCTTTGCTGTGGCGGCAGTGGCTACCACATACCTATGGGGCAAGTGCAGGGACAGAAGAGAAGCAAGTTTCTGGCCACCTTGGAGGGGGCAAGAAAGCCCAGAGAACATCAGAGCTGGTAACACTGTCACACCCCAGGTATAGCCCAGGCACTAGAAATGTTAATGATGTCATCATTTGGGGATTACTTTTCCTAATTCTTACTTTGCTTTCCATTAAGTGAAATGGGTCCAATTTTAAGAATGAGATTTTTGTCTGATAGTCCATGGCTTGTCTTGGTGAGGTTCCAAACTGTGGATACTGAGGGTTTGGTATACCAGATATCTTAGAGGTGAGAGGAAAAGTGGACATGCAGCACTGCCAGGGAAAGTCTAGAACCATCCAGTGTGCAAACCCTGATAGCTGCTCTGCAGTGACTTGAGCGTGGGCCACGCTTGGCATCAGGCTGTTCCTTGGCATACAGCTGATAATAGCACAACACTGGAAGCGACCTGAATGTGCACAGTAGGGATTAAATAAACCTTAGTCATCCATCTGCCAAAAGATATGGCATAAAAATTGTGGCAGAGTGTGTTTCTAGGAAAATATTACAGGACAAATCTGTCATTCCTGGGAAAAACACACTTGTTCCCCGGCTACCCCGGTGTTTGTCCACTCTACAAATTCGAGGTGAACTGTGATAAGCCTGTAAGGGCTTCACATCTCCCAACCACGTGGCTGGTCAGGGCAGCCTCGGCACACGAGGCCAGTCAGAGCCAGAGGGACGCTCTCCTCAAGCTTTGCAGAACTGTTGGGCAAGGCAGGCTGTGCTTGATTTTATTATTCCTGTAGCCATTTTGTACTAGGATCATATGACAGATGTCTGTTGTACTGGTCTCCTTTCCCTAGCCTTCCCCAGGTTCCTCTGTGTGGTAACATATATCAACACTTCATTTCTTTTACATTACAGTTAAGTCCATCGTAAGAATATAGCACTGAATGTTTAGCTCTTTGCCAGCTCATGAACATCTGAACGTTTCCACAGTTTGGCCATTGCACATGGTGCTGTTATGGAAATTGGTGAACATGTCTTTGTGTGGATGTGTTTTTATTTCTCCTGGATTCTGGAATTGTTAGGTCTTATGGTGATATTTTATTTGTGCTGAAATGTGATTTTATTTGTATGTTAATAAATAAAATTGCCTGGGAGGGTCAGAGCTAATAGCAAGCCATAGCAGAAGCCAGGCAGTGGTGGCACATGCCCTTAATCCCGATCACATGACAGGTAGATCTCTGTATGTTCAAGGATACTACCAGCATGGAGACACACGCCTTTAATCTCAATACCAACCATAGAGAACTGGAGGTCTATATAGACAGGCAGTGACGAAGAGGTCATGTGGTTGGGTTTACAACCAATGAGAAGGCAGAACAGAAAGTCAATTAAAAAAACAGATACACAGGAAGTAGGCCTCTTTCTCAGGGGGAGGATGGCAGTGGCAGGAAGGGTAAGAAAGGGTTTTTAGTATCAGCTCTTAGCCACTGCTCTGACCTCTTGGGCTTTTAACTCTGCATTTGGCTCTGTGTTTCTTATTTAATAAGACTGTTACATCTACAACGTCTTATGGTAAATTTATATTTAAGTTGTATGTGCATCTGTGTGTGCCTGAGGGGGTATATGTGCTCATGTGTGTGTGTGTGAGGGGGTATATGTGCAGGTGTATAGTGTATGTGTATGTGAGAGAGAGGTGTATGTGTGCACATGTGTACATGTGGGGCATGTGTGCATGTGTGTATGAGGGGGTATATGTGCATGTGTGCATGACAGAGAGGTATATTTGTGCGGGGGTATATGTGCATTGTGGGGGGGCTGTATATGTGCAAGTGTGTCTGTATGTGTGCAGGTACACCTGCTTGAGCGCGGGTCAGAGGATGATGTCTATCCCCTCTTCTAAGACTCTCAGAGTTACTCCTTTGAATCAGGGTCTCTCCTTGAACATGGAACTCATAGGTTTTGGCCAGGCTGGCAGTTCCCAAGCCCCAGCCATTGTCCTAACTCTTTCTTCCACAACACTGGGACAACAAGACGCACTCAAAACCGTGCTCAGCACACTAGCGGGAGCCAGGATTCAAACTTAGGTCCTGTGGTTGCACAAGTGTTTTTGACCACTGAGCAATCTCTCCATACCCTGGACTTAACTTTCTAGGAAACCGACAACTCATTTTTCCAGAACGGTTGCACCATTTCCCACTTTCATTGGCTTTATCAAGGACACCAGTTTCCCTGTGTCCCTGCCAACAGGCATTAATTAAATTGACTGTAGACAGTTTAGAGGCAATCCAGTGGCGTGTCCTGGGATTGTGAAGTGCATTTCCCCGTGAATAGTCATTGCTTCTATTTTTGAGGGTCAGAAGTGGCCCTACAGCTTAAACAACCAGTTCTGTGGTCCCACAGTTAGGTCCATCTGTGACAGAACTACAATATAGGAGTCCCAGTTCAAGTCCTCAAGCCTTACAGGGCCCAGCTTGTCAGAGGCGAAGTCTGTGAAGGGAGAAAAGCATTGGCCAGTACGGGTCCCGGCACGGTCAGAATGTCGGGCCAGCTCCTGGGATTACGAGGGATTACCCTTTCTTTGGTCTCAGAACACCAGCAACACTGCTGAAGGCCCAGAAGCTGCGAAAGAGTAGACACTTCCTGCCCATTTCCTCCTTGTTGAGGAACTCAGAGGGAGTCTGTTCATGAAGCTGCTGCTGTTCTGTGTAGCTGGTGCCTGCATTGTTTGCTGAACTTGACCAGAGTGCCTTTCACTGAGTGAATCACTTGGCTCCTTCTGGGCCTTAGTTCAGTTTGATGAGCCTCTGGGGTTTTCTAACCACCCACAGTTGAGCTGAAATTTCTGTGACTAAACTTTAGAAAATCTGTAACCTTTTCTTGGCCTGCCCCTGTATAAGGTTTAACTGCATTTCCCATCTGCAGTCTCCAGTTCACCCCGACCACAGCTGCTCCATTGGATTCCACTCCAGCAAAGCGGAGACCTAAGTCACCCTCATGCTAACCTTCGAGCATGGGTGTCTTCCTGAGAGCGCTTGTCAGAGATGCACATCAAGCCCACTAGGTTCACACGAGAGGGATGCACAGGGAAAGAATGTGTCAAGCCACTTGGCGTTGAAATGCTTATGCAAGCATCCTTCGGAAAAAGTGACACCCCAGAATTGTCATTTCTCATTTGGCAATGGTATGAAACTCATTGCCAAGGTCTGAGCTCAGCCATAAACCATGCCTTGAAGGAGTTTGCAGCCAGGACTCTCCTGGTGAGAGTTGGCCCTCCAGCATCCTCTGGGCCTAGTGTGTGAAGTCAGAAAAGCCTAAATATTTTTCCTGTAGCTGCTTCTTCAAATAAGTGGGCTTTGAAGTTAAAGAACTGGGTTCTCCTTACCAAGGGATGAGGGGGCTGTCGGGTGGCAACATGAGAAGCCGATGTCATCCCGCTAACCTGCTGGAAGATGCTGTCAGCCCTGATAGAGAAAGACTGCTTCAGAGGCTGAGACGGCTGACAGAAAGGCAGCTGTGCGCAGGCTGAGTGTGATCCTGAGTGTGAGCCCCAGAACCCAGGTTAAAAAATGCCAGGCAGGGTGTGTGCTTATAATCCCTGTGCTGGAGAAGTGGAGATAAGCAGATCCCGGAGCTCACTGGCCAGCCTAGCATACCCAGCAAGCTCCAGGCCAGTGAGAGAGGCTAAGTAAAAATACAAGGCATATGCCCCGCCCCAGAGAATGACATTGGAAGTTGACCTCTGACCTCCAGAACATGCACACATAGATGGGGGAGGGGAGAGTGCTTTATTAATTACACAGAAAAGTCCATGCTACTCAGGACCAGGTCTCACGGTCTTTCTAAGTTCACGTAGTTTTGATCTGCTCTCCTACAGCACACTCCTGGGGTCCCCGAAGCCCCCAGTGATCATAGTAAAGTCCCAGTCCCCAGAGCATCCTTTCTACGATCTCTGATAATGCAACAGCCCTTTTTTGTTGTTTGTTTTTTAAATGAACTTGGTTCTGGTGGGGGTGGGGTTGTTCTTTTATTTTGCTGTGTTTTGTTTTGAGACAGATATCATGCACCCCAGGCTGGCCCTGGACTTGGATAATGACCTTAAACTTCCATATTTCCTGCCTCCACTTTGGATGGTTGGGATTACAGAAAAGTGCCACCGCACCAATTTTAAACTGGGGGGGAGGTTGTTATTGTTTGTTTGTTTTTGAGAAGCGTTAGCTTTATAGTACAAACAAGAGAGACAGATGATTTCCTACCCATCCCCCCACCGGCCTGGCCCACTGTATCTTCATCCTCCACGATCACCTCACACAGGTCCACACCGGGAAAGGTACTGACGCTTCAGACTCTAAGAACCATTGAACATGAATCTTTTCTATAAAACTGTTCTATGACAAAGAATTCAAATCTTTTCATCTCCCCCAGCCCATAAAACCTTTGTTTGCACAAAAGGCCCAGAACATTCTTGGGTTAAAGTGGCCGATCCCTTCTCCTTCATCACTTTGTACTGATTCTCTTTAAACTAGCCAGAGACAAGAGACTGTGAGGTGGGACACAGGCTACGGGAAGGGATGAATAAAAACTGTGTGTGCTCCCTGCCCTGGTGTGCTCCCTGCCCTAGTGTGCTCCCGCGCTGGTGTGCTCCCTGCTCTGGTGTGCTCCCTGAGCTGGTGTGCTCCCTGAGCTTGTGTGCTCTCTGATTTGGTGTGCTCCCTGAGCTGGTGTGCTCCCTGAGCTGGTGTGCTCCCTGAGCTGGTGTGCTCCCTGTGCTGGTGTGCTCCCTGAGCTGGTGTGCTCCCTGTGCTGGTGTGCTCCCTGAGCTGGTGTGCTCCCTGAGCTGGTGTGCTCCCTGTGCTGGTGTGCTCCCTGCTCTGGTGTGCTCCCTGCTCTGGTGTGCTCCCTGTGCTGGTGTGCTCCCTGAGCTGGTGTGCTCCCTGAGCTGGTGTGCTCCCTGCTCTGGTGTGCTCCCTGAGCTGGTGTGCTCCCTGAGCTGGTGTGCTCGCTGAGCTGGTGTGCTCCCTGCGCTGGTGTGCTCCCTGTGCTGGTGTGCTCCCTGTGCTGGTGTGCTCCCTGCTCTGGTGTGCTCCCTCAGCTGGTGTGCTCCCTGTGCTGGTGTGCTCCCTGAGCTGGTGTGCTCCCTGTGCTGGTGTGCTCCCTGTGCTGGTGTGCTCGCTGAGCTGGTGTGCTCCCTGAGCTGGTGTGCTCCCTGCTCTGGTGTGCTCCCTGCTCTGGTGTGCTCCCTGCTCTGGTGTGCTCCCTGTGCTGGGCTCCCTGAGCTGGTGTGCTCCCTGCACTGTGCTCCCTGCGCTGGTGTGCTCCCTGTGCTGGTGTGCTCCCTGCTCTGGTGTGCTCCCTCAGCTGGTGTGCTCCCTGCGCTGGTGTGCTCCCTGTGCTGGTGTGCTCCCTGCTCTGGTGTGCTCCCTCAGCTGGTGTGCTCCCTGAGCTTGTGTGCTCCCTGAGCTGGTGTGCTCCCTGTGATGGTGTGCTCCCTGAGCTGGTGTGCTCACTGAGCTGGTGTGCTCCCTGTGCTGGTGTGCTCCCTGAGCTGGTGTGCTCCCTGTGATGGTGTGCTCCCTGTGCTGGTGTGCTCCCTGAGCTGGTGTGCTCCCTGTGCTGGTGTGCTCCCTGTGCTGGTGTGCTCCCTGAGCTGGTGTGCTCCCTGCTCTGGTGTGCTCCCTGAGCTGGTGTGCTCCCTGTGCCGGTGTGCTCCCTGCTCTGGTATGCTCGCTGAGCTGGTGTGCTCCCTGAGCTGGTGTGCTCGCTGAGCTGGTGTGCTCGCTGAGCTGGTGTGCTCGCTGAGCTGGTGTGCTCCCTGTGCTGGTGTGCTCCCTGTGCTGGTGTGCTCCCTGCTCTGGTGTGCTCCCTGAGCTGGTGTGCTCCCTGTGCTGGTGTGCTCCCTGCTCTGGTGTGCTCCCTGCTCTGGTGTGCTCCCTGAGCTGGTATGCTCCCTGCACTGTGCTCCCTGCGCTGGTGTGCTCCCTGTGCTGGTGTGCTCCCTGCTCTGGTGTGCTCCCTCAGCTGGTGTGCTCCCTGAGCTTGTGTGCTCCCTGAGCTGGTGTGCTCCCTGAGCTGGTGTGCTCCCTGTGCTGGTGTGCTCCCTGAGCTGGTGTGCTCCCTGTGCTGGTGTGCTCCCTGTGCTGGTGTGCTCCTGCTCTGGTGTGCTCCCTGAGCTGGTGTGCTCCCTGCTCTGGTGTGCTCCCTGAGCTGGTGTGCTCCCTGAGCTGGTGTGCTCGCTGAGCTGGTGTGCTCGCTGAGCTGGTGTGCTCCCTGAGCTGGTGTGCTCCCTGTGCTGGTGTGCTCCCTGTGCTGGTGTGCTCGCTGAGCTGGTGTGCTCCCTGAGCTGGTGTGCTCCCTGCTCTGGTGTGCTCCCTGCGCTGGTGTGCTCCCTGAGCTCGTGTGCTTGCTGCTTCCAGTGCAGCCTCTCCATCAGGAGAAAGTTTTGCCTGGACAAGACTCTTCAGATGGAGAGGTTCTCTCTCTCTCTCTCTCTCTCTCTCTCTCTCTCTCTCTCTCTCCCTCCCTCCCTCCCTCCCTCCCTCCCTCCCTCCCTCCCTCCCTCCCTCCCTCCCTCCCTCCCTCTCTCTCTCTCTCTCTCTCTCTCTCTCTCTCTCTCTCTCTCTCTCTCTCTCTCTCTCATTTCTAACAATACTTACCCAGCGCCCATGGTTCCTGGGAAGGTCCACTCTGGGTATGTTACAAAGGCATTGTGCCCTGGAACCCAAAATGCAGATGAGGTTCTCAGAGACCGGGTGATCCTCTAGTCACTCCACCCTCCCCCGTAACCCCTGGTAACCACTGACCTCACTGGAATCAAGCAATATGTAGCTTTTCAAGTTGGCAGTGCGGGTCACCTTTCTTCTATGTCTTCCTGTGGCTTGAATCCTCATTACCTTTAGCACTGAGCAGTATGCTATGACGGAGATGGACTAGTCTATACACTTACCTGTTGTGAATGTTCTTGTTTACTTCCGAGTTTTGGAAACTATGACTAAAGCTGCTGCAAACATCCACGTGCAGATTTGCATGTAGGTATACATTCGAAGCTCAGCAGTTTCTCAACGCACTTCCCAGGCCACTGCACCATGTCGCAGCCCCAGCAGTGACGGCAGACTCCCTCACTGCTCCCTCTTACTGCGTTTGGAGGGGAGCAGTCTGGCATCTGTGCTCCCACGGGGAGTGTCTCTCACTGTTTTAACTTGCAGCTCCCTGACAACACATGTTGGTGGATCTGTAATGAGCACTGTGGGCACGAGCTTAGGGAACAAAGACAGCACAAAAACAAAAGGCTTGTTGAAAGTATTCTAAATAATTTGTTTGGAATATTTCATGAAAAGCAATGAAATTGTCACCACCAGAAACCTAAATGTTAGACTTCCTTTGCCTTGATCTATTTTAAGAACTATTTTATGTTGACTTTGGGCTGGCCCTCTCTGGCCTCACCTCCAGTTAGCAAGTTCTGTCCAGGGCATCATGGCAATACCTCTCCCTCTCTTAAGGACTACCACTAGCTCGCCCTTGCATAGTCTCTAAATTCAGTCTCTTCTCTCCTGCCTCTGCCAAGCTCTGAGCTGCTACCTGGGGAAAGGAAGCTAGGAATCTTTGACAGTCTTGTAAACAGCTCAAATCGGGGACCATTCCCACCTCTCTTGGGCCAGGCTGGCAGTCCCCACAGTACCCATGGGTCCCTCAGGCTCTAACACTGTGGAACCCCTGGTCCTCTCTGGATTCTGTGACCATGCCCTTCCTGACAAACTCCTGGTGCTCTCCCCTGACTCCTCCTATCCCCACCCCTTCATTTTCTACCACCTGTGGGGTGTGTACGTGCGTACGTATGTGTGTGTGTGTGTGAGAGAGAGAGAGAGGGACAAGAGTGCTTCTTGAAGACAAATACAATGCCTCCTAGCACATCTCAAGATGTTATTGAGAAGAATGTCCTTCCCGCCCTTCCCCCTCACCAGCCTCGAGACTCAGAGCCATATAAACTCCCCAGAAGAACACTGGACCATGAAAATGGTAAACTTGTGGGAGAAAACATCCCCAAGGAGGAAAGGAGGTAAAATCTGCTTCAGTGGAATTTATATTGGGCCTAGTGGGACACACTTGTAATATCAGTCTTAAGATGCTGGGGCAGGATCGTAAGTTAGAAGCAAACCTGGGCTACACAGGGAGACCCTGTCTCACAACTAAACAAACCCAGGGGCTGGGGTGTAACTTAGTGACAGAGTGCTCATCTTCTAGCAAGTGACAGTTCCTGGGTTCGATCCCAAGCACGGGTGGAGTCCAGAAGAAAGGAAGGGAAGAGAGAGTAGAAACAGGAAAGGACAGGGGAAGGAAGGAGACAGGAGATAAGGGGAAGGCAGGGGAGGGGAAGGTACAGGAGGGGAGGGGAAGGCAGGGGAGGGGAGGAGGGGAGGGGAGGGCAGGGGAGGCCTGACAAAACAAGTGGACAGATCCTGAGGTATATAGATAGCATCAATGGGAGATGATCTCCACCCTCTATGTGCATGCATAGGTACACACACACACACACACACACACACACACACACACACTTGTCCACTGAAGATAGCTCAACAGTTAAGAGCACTTGCTGTTCTAACAAAGTACCCCCAGATTTAGTTCCCAGGACCTCATTGGGGGGTTTGTAACTTGGCTGTAACTCCAGTTCAAGGGAATCTGATGCCTTCTTCTGGCCTCTGTGGGCATCTGCATACATGTGGTGCACACACAAACAAGGAGGCACACACACGTACACATAAATTAAAATAATTTATTTTTTAAAAAATGTTATGCTAGGCATGGTAGCCCACATCTTTTGTTCCAACACTCGGGAGACAGAGGCAGATGGATCTCTGTGAGTTCGAGGCCAGCCTAGTCTGTATAGAGAGCTCCAGGACAGCCAGAGCTACATAGTGAGACCCTGTCTCAAAGAAACAAAAAAAATGAGTGTGACTGCACTGGTCCTGTGCTGGTCCTTAAGACGCCTCTGTGGCTCTCAGAGCACGTCAGCTCTCTGCCGTTGCTCTGTGGCCGTCAGCTCCCACCCTAAAGCTCATTACAGTTTCTTCTTGACCACCAAGCTTTTTATGAGGACTAGGAAAGCCCCTCCCAGCCACTCCCTGATTCCATGTGCACTGTGCTAAATCTCCTAAAAGATCCTGGCACTGAGACAACGAACAAAGGATTAAAAAAAATCATCACTGAAAGATGAACTGTGAAAGCAGTTCATAATAGATTAATGATATTATATATTTTCCTTTGTTGACATTAATATTTAATGATAAAGCAAGTGCCTGAGAGAGATATAGCGTCCCATTATAAAATACAAATTTGCATTGTATGCATAAATAACATTAGATTTACCATGCTATCAGTTTAAGTAGCAATGGCAGTCAATATGCTCACACTCCAGCAGCCAAGGCCATCCGTCTTCCTCATCTTCCCGGATTCAAACACATTAAGAACTAAGTCCCATTCCCACATCCATATCCCCTGGTAACTTCCATTCTGCTTTTTCCTCTGTGATTTCGATAGTGGAAACATAAACAAGATCTCCTGAAATGAAACTGTATCTAGGTTAAAGATTCCACAGACCAATGGACTGATTGGAACCTCAAGATTGTGGAAAACTGGAGTATTGCAGATCATGAGCCAAATTATCTTGGCCTGGCTTTAGTTCTGTGAATAGACATTTATCACCAGTATCTGTGTTTCATCTACTATCCTTTTGATTATCATGTAAAACCTTTGGAATGTATTAATTAGCAATTAGTGGACCACCAGCTTTCATAGCCCCCAAGCTAAAAATGTCACCAGACAGTTCTGAGACTTACAGCAGAGGTATACCTACTGTACTGGGACCAACCCACCTGATGTCCCCACCAGTGTGCTTGGCAGCTCATTAAGTTACTAGTGACTTTTGTTCTGAGACTATGAAAGTTCATGTAGCCTCTTACTTGGTGAGAGGTGACTTCAAGTTTCTGGGCCATGGTGGCAGAATGAGCTGACTCATTCTATTTGGAGCAGGACCTCTTTTATGTTGACAAAAGCTAAATTATAGCTTAGATCTTAAGTGTCACTCAAAGTCACACAACATGTTCAAGGCTTAGCCCCCACCTTGAAATTACGAAGGTTGTAGGACCTTGAAGAGGCAAGACCTTGTAGGCGGTATTTAGTCAATGGAGGTGTGCCCTCCGAAGGTATGGTGAGACCATGGTCTCTTTCTGGGTTTTGCTCCACCATATGCTCCCTACATCATGAGCCACTGGCATGGGAATCAGCTACCATAGGAAGTAAGGTAAGGATTCATAGTGGATCATGAATAGCCATGCAATCCAAGAACAAGGAAGGAACGAGAGAGAGAGAGAGAGAGAGAGAGAGAGAGAGAGAGAGAGAGAGAGAGAGAGAGAGAGAGAGAGAGAGAGAGGATAAAGTTGACCCAACTCATAACCACTTCCCTGCCTGGATGAACAATGCATGATTGCCTTCCTGTTAATGGTGGGGTGGGGGTGGGGGTGAATGTGAAACAGATTCGGCCCCTCTGTGGCTATTTGAAAAAGTATGGCCCCTGTAGGTTCATATATTTGAATGTTTGGTTTCCAGTTAGTGGACAGTTTAGAAAGTATTATGAAATGTGGCCTTGTTGGAGAAAGTGTGTCACTGAGAGTGTGCTCTGAGGTTTCAAAGGCCTACACCAGGTTCTCTCTCTCTCTCTCTCTCTCTATCTCTATCTCTATCTCCTCCTCCCCCACTCCCCACACCATCCTTTAAGTTTCAGATAAGATGCAGCTCTCAGACACTGCTCCAGAGCCATGTCTTGCCTCCTGTCACATGTCACCCATGATGGTCATGGACTAACCCTGTAAAACTTTTATGGACTAACTGTGAAAACTGTAAGCAAGGTCCTAATTAAATACTTTTACTTTTAAGTTGCCTTGGTCATGTGTGATTGATATATTGTGCACCCCAATAAACTTCTCTGGGGGTCAGAGAAGAGAACAGCCATAATATTAAACATTGAGGTTAGGCAGTGGTAGCACACATCTTTAGTCCTAACATTCCAGAGGCAGAGATCCATCTGGATCTCTGTGAGTTCAAAGTCACACTGGAAACAGCCAGGCATGGTAACTGATGCCTCTAATCCCAGGAAGTGATGGCAGAAAGCAGAAAGGTATATAAGGTGTGAGGACCAGGAACTAGAGCTGGTTAAGCTTTTTGGCTTTTAGCAGCAGTTCAGCTGAGATCCATTTGGATGAGGACACAGAAGCTTCTAGTTTGAGGAAACAGGATCAGCTGAGGAATTGGCAAGGTGAGGTTGGCTGTGGCTTCTTCTGCTTCTCTGATGTTTCGGCATTCACCCCAATACCTGGCTCAGGTTTGTTTTTATTAATAAGAACTTCTAACAATTTGTACTATGGTCATGGTTTCTCTTCACAGCAATAGAACAGTAACTAAGATAGACTCTTGGTTCAGCCCTTGCTGTGCTCAAAGACTGACCAATCTCAATAAAGATTACCCAAGTCTCCATCCAGTTCCATTAAAGGCCATTAAACAAGGCAGTGTGATGGTATCCCCTTCTTGGGATTACTCTCTCTCTCTCTCTCTCTCTCTCTATCTCTCTCTCACACACACACACACACACACACACACACACACACACACACAGAGAGAGAGAGAGAGAGAGAGAGAGAGAGAGAGAGTTTTTCTTAATTTTTAATTAATAAAACTTAATTTGGCTTGCTCACTCTTCTCTGTACATACTTATGTCCTGTTAACATGAGACAACAAATCCAAGAGCCAGTGGCAGCTGACCATCTGTCACCTTAGACCCTGAGTTAAGCCAACCAAACCTAAGGAAGGCTCTGCCACACAAAGAACCCACACTACCAGAACAGGCCCAAACAGCAGACTGATCATGGCCTGAACCTCCAAAACTATGGGTCAAAATCAACCTTATCTCTTTATAACTTATCTTGGGCATTTGTTATAGTAATGAAAATCTGACCGATAGCAAGAACCTCCTGTCAGTAAAATTATATAGCCCTTGTCCTTTTCACTGAGTGTAATGTTCTCAAGGTTCATTCCCGTTGCAAGAGTCAGAATTTTCTTTTTCTTTTTTTTAGACAGAATCTCACATAGCCAAGGGCGACTTGAATCTCTGATCCTCCTGCCACCACATCCTGAGTTCTGGGGTGACAAGTGTACACTGCTATGACTGATCTTTCCCTTTGAGGATGAGTAACTGTATTACCCATCATGGTTTGTAGCCATTACTCACAAGGTGGACATTTGGATCGCTTTGCCTTGGGAACAGCATGACCATAAATACGTACCTAAACATCTCTCTGACTCTGTTAGAAAACAGATCTTTTTAGTAGAGGAGAAAACAGGCAGTGAGAAAAGTTTTCTGATAAACCATTTGTGTGTCAACACAAAAACCACAGTTCTCATGCAAGGGTCAGGAATAGGAAGAAGACAGGAAATGATAGGAATACAGAAATAAAATAATTATAAGCTTAAGAGATGAAAGCTGACAGCCATCAGCTTTACCAGCAAATGGGGATTAACCTTTAACTAGACCTATCTTTATTTTATGATGGGCAGCTCTGTCAGCAACCCAAATGTTAGTTTTTACAATGGCTCTCTGCAATTTGGGGTTAGCTAGTCTCAATTAACTCCCTTATAGCCGACAACTGCCATGGATCAAAATGAACTTTTAGTAGTTGTATCTACATGGCTCCTAGCATGCATATCCTGCCTGATGCTTACTTTTTGCTATAAAAAGGGGTTTGAAACCCGCCCCTTTGCCACAGTTTTCAGAATCTCGGACTCTGACTGTGGTCCCAGTTAACTGGTATTCTCTCTTTCCCTGCAATGATTTTTGGAATAAAGTTTGCTTCTGGTTCAATAGACCTTGGTGGTCTGTCCACATTCTTTGCATGCCCTTGGTCCTAACATTTATCTTAAAGAGAATAAGAGGTAGTTTATTCTGGAGCCATTTTGACTGACCATGGCTTGGGAATACGGGTATAGGCCACCTCAAATTCCATATTCCAACATGGAAGCAGTTTCATGAAGTTTTATGGTTTTGCCGAACAAAGAAAGGCATAAATCACAGCAACCTTAAAATTTATTGGTGAGCACATAAGAGAAGAAGCACAGCAAGGTTGGAAGAGCTTTTCTACAGGCCCAAGATGCTGGCTCTGTCTATCTGCCCTGGCTCTGTGAACTTGATGTTTTTTATGTCCACTTGACACAAGATAGCGCCATCGGAGAGGAGGGAGCCTCAACTGAAAACATGCCTCCATAATCAGGCTATAGGCAAAGCTGTAGGGCTTTTCTTAATTAGTGATTGATGGGGGAGAGCCCAGCTCATTGTGGGTGGGGCCATCCTTGAGCTTATGGTCCTGGACTCTATAAGAAAACAGACTGAGCAAGCTGTGAGGGACGACCTAATAAGCAGCACTTCTCTGTGGTTTTTTTTTTTAAGTTTTTTAAGACAAGGATCTGCCTGCCTCTGCCTCACAAATGCTGGGAATAAAGGCATGTACCACCACTGCACCTCCCAGCTGGATGTCCTTTTTAAGGCAGAGTCTCCATGGTCTCTGCATCAACTCCTGCCTCCAGGGTCCTACCCTGCTTGAGTTCCTGCCCTCAGTGCTTTTGATGATGGATGGTTATGTGGAACTGTGAATACAATCAACCCTTTCCTTCCCAAGTTGATTTTGGTCATGGTGTTTCATCGTAGCAATAGTAACCCTAACTAAGACCCTAGCTGATGACAATTCTTAGCTTTGAGGGTGGTGGAAGCCAGTTCATCTGCTAAGTCAACAGACTCCAAAGGTATGATCCATTAGTCTCAGTATGTTAACACAGAGATGGGCAAGCAGTGGCTGTTCCTGGCCTCTGGACCTGCAACATTCCAATCTCTCCAGTCTCCGAAGACAGCTTCTTTTCAGGAGTTTTTGTTCCCAGGTGTTAGTTTTCCTTACTATGAAATCAGAGAACAATTTACCTTCAAGACATGCCTAGAGATACTTGATTGAAACTAATTTGTAGAGTCACGGCTTAGAAAAAATAGCTACAAAACTTTCTGAGCTTGCCAAGGCCCAGGATTACAGACGCGTACAGCATGCGACCAGTTGACGCACGAGAACAGTGCTAGCCAAACAACACCACAACAAAGAGCCAAAGCTCGTGTCATCAGTGCCGACCAATTAAGGGCACCCAGCTTCCTTTCCACCCTCGCTGCCAACTCCTTTCATTCTGTCATTCTTTCCTTCAGGACTCCTGAAGCCACATGCGCGTCATTTAAGAGACTCCAGGTTTAATGGGAAAGCCTCCCATTGGTGGCGTCCACCCCAGAGGGCCGGGAAGACAGTGCTTTTCCTACTTTGAGTTGGGCCATTTCCTGCGATTGCAGCTTCTCTAGCCTGAGAGACTGTGGAGGGATGTAGGGGAGACCAGGGGGAGTGTCCACAGCAGGACCTGGACACCTGGGGTAGGAGACAAGGTGACAAATGCTTGGCTTCTCGTGGTGTGACCAGAAAGCAGGTTTCTGTCCCGTAACACCTGCTGCGTCCAGTGCCCTGACCCTGATATTTTGGCCTTGCTCATAGCCCAGTCACTTTCGTTGCTAAACAACAGCTCCTTTTTTAGATGGGAAGGCAGCTAATCCAGAGTCTTTAGGAATGTACTCCTTCCCAGACTCAGGTCAACCTCAGACCAGAAGATCTGTCTGTAGGGAAGGCATGGGAGGCTCCATCCTCCACTACTTATAAAGGATGACGTTTTCATGTTTTTCTCTCCAGCCCTTATGTCTTTAATTATTTTTGGAAACTCTCTTGCAAACTGTTTAGCAGTAGAACTAGGCATCCATGTTTTGTTCCTTTGTTATTTTTTCCTGTGACTAAATAAAATACTTTATTTGTTCAACATAAGCAAATATGCAACCACCATAAAAAGCTTTAAGGAGTTCTGTAGAAGAGTCTTGTGAGCCCATCAGCAGAAATGCCCTTATCGCTCTTAAGGGCCCTTCTTCTTCCCAGAGCAAAATGCATATATTAGCCTCTACAACTTTATTGGTTGATTGATTGATTGGTTGGTTGGTTTTTTGAGCTCTGTAGCCCTGGCTGTCCCAGAACTTGCTCTAGAGACCAGGCTGGACTCAGAGATCCGCCTGCCTCTGCCTCTTTAGTGCTGGGATTAAAAGTGTGAGCTACCACCTCCAGTCTTTACAACTTTATTTTTAAACCAACATATGGACAATTAGCTATGTGTGGCTCTGCTGTGTTTTGAATTATGACACATGCATAGATTTATGGACCCATTATCCCAAAGACTCCTTTTCTGTTTGGGGGGTAGGAGGGTAGGTGTGTCTGTGTGTGTGTGTGTGTGTGTGTGTGTGTGTGTGTGTGTGTGTGTGTGTGTATTCATGTATGAGTGCCCTGGCTGTGGAAGGCAGAGGTCAACCTCAGGTTGTTCCTTAAGAACTCTCCATCTTATTTGAGTCAAATCTCTCTTTAGGGCCAGGTTCTAAGTTGCTCAGCTGATTCCTAGTACGCCCTAGAGATCTGTTGGTCTCTGCCAGCAGCAGGCTGAAAAGTGTGTGCCACCAAACCTGGCTTTTTGTGTGCTTTCTGGGGATCTGGCTCAGGTCTTCATGCTTGTATGGCTAGCACTTTCCGGTCAGCCATCTTCCCGGGCCCCTCTCTCAGCTTCTCTCATAGTCACTTCCTCCACTGTCACCCCGGGTTGGGTTGGCTCCACCCCATACATTTTACCTGCTGTGTATTTGCTGCGGTTCATCTCAAGTGTTTTCTAATTTCCCTTGTGATCTTTAAAATCCTGCCCATTGTTTATGAAAGAGTATATTCTTCCATTTTCTGCATGTTTGTGACTTTCCCAAACTTCCTTCATTTATTTATTTCAATTCCATTTCATTGTGGTCAGAAGAGGCTGTGTATAAATTCTTTTAACTTGTTATGGCTTGTTCTGTGGCTCAGGATATGGTGTATTCTAGAGAATGGGCTTGAGACAAGAACATGTTATGTGTTTGCCAAACTGTTCTGCATGCCCTTGGGCTATAGTGATGCTCAAGACTTCTGTTCTCTTACCCCGATCTTCTGCCCAGCTGCGGTCTCCACTGTTGAGAGTGCAACCTCAGAGGCTCTGTCTGTTACTGTTGAATTGCCTCTTTTGCCTTTAATTCCATCAATCTGTGCTTCATGTCATCAGGGGCTCTGTTGTTAAGTGTGTATATACTTATGCTTGTTTTTCTGAAGTCTTACCCCTGACCATTATAAAATGTCATTATCTGTAGCAACAATTTCATGAAGTCTGTTGTTTTGTCTCAATAGAGTTAGTTTGTTTCCCTTTTGGATATTGTTTGTGCTGTATAGTTTCTCCTTTCTTTCCTTTCATCCCTCTACATCTTTGAATTCAAGGTATGTGTCCTCTAGATATGTCACAGTAAAAAAAAAAAAACAAAAAACAAAAACGGAATCTACCTCTGGGTGGAGACCTGCCATTGTTTGCTCCTTTGAGAGTTAGTCCACTTGGGCCATTCAATTACCTGGCCAAGGGACCACCCCTCAGGGAGGTGGGTCACATGAAGCCACCTGAAGAGATAGGAGGAATATTTATCCCTTTAATTACCTGGACAAGGGACCACTCCTCAGAGATGTGGGTCACATGAAGCCATCCTGAAGAGATTGGAGAAATACTTATCCCTTTAATGGGAGGTGGGTCACATGAAGCCATCCTGAAAAGATATGAGGAATATTTATCCCTTTAATGGGAGGTGGGTCACATAAAGCTATCTTGAAGAGATGGGAGAAATACTTATCCCTTTAATGGGAGATGGGTCACATGAAGCCATCCTGAAGAGATTGGAGGAATATTTATCCCTCAAATGGGAGGTGGGTCACATGAAGCCACCCTAAAGAGATTGGAGGAATACTTACCCCTCAAATGGGATAATGTCCCTTCCCTTCCCAGAAAGCCTGCCATTTTTGCACTTGCTTCAGAACCACCATGAGGTTTTGTTGGGACATTCTGCTTCTCTGAGAAAATCATGATTTTCTCTTTTCTAAGCATGCTTCCCCTAACACCAGGGCTTCCTCCTTTCTCCAAAGCTCCCCTTCCCATGTGTCTGCCTGTCCACCGCATGGTTAAGGTCCATGCTGGATTAAAACTCAAATTGAAAGGCTTTATTCCTTTCTCCATCACGCTCCTTCGGGCAGCTGCCAAGATCTACAGTTGGCTCCCATCTCTCTTTTGAACTGTGATAGAATTGTCCTGGAGCTCTCATGTGACTCTGCTTTTAAATTATTTTATTAACAAGACTAAGAATCTCAAGTAGGGACCCAGACTTCCCTACTCTGCAAGGACTCCCCAAAATCTCCAATAACAGATACATTTTATAGTTGGGTCAGTTCGTCTCACCCACTCTGCATTTGTAAGAACAGTTAGTTGATTTGCATTTAATAAGCACTGATAAGGTAGACTCTACATGTGCCATTCAGCCACTGGAATTCTACGTGTTGTGGCTGCTTCTTCCCATGATTACCTGCGTTCATATTAAATGAAACAATTTTTGTTGTTGTTTTTTGTTTGTTTGCTTGTTTGTTGAGACAGTGTCATATATAAAATGAGGACATGGCTGCTCCAGGGTATGACAGAGAAGGTTTTTGTAGCTAGAGTTTTCCTGCCTTGCCCACAGTCAGGACAAATCTCTCTCACCCGCCAGTCCCACAGCCACTCAGACCCAACTAAGTAAACACAGAGACTTATATTGCTTACAAACTGTATGGCCATGACAGGCTTCTTGCTAACTGTTCTTATAGCTTAAATTAATCCATTTCCATAAATTTATACCTTGCCATGTGGCTCGTGGCTTACCAGCATCTTCACATGCTGATTGTCCTGGCAGCGGCTGGCAATGACTCCTTCTGCCTTCCTGTTCTTTCTTTTCTCCTCTCTGTTAGTCCCGCCTATACTTCCTGCCTAGCCACTGGCCAATCAGTGTTTTATTTATTGACCAATCAGAGCAATTTGACATACAGACCATCCCACAGCAGGTTTTCATTGTAGATAGGAAGAGAGCAGCCAGGGGTGTCCGAAAGAGTCCAGAGCAGAGAGGTGAAGTAGTACACTGAACAGGGCTGTGGTAGGGAGCAAGAGAGGGGGAAGAGAGCTGGGGTGAAGAGAGAGCCAAGAGCTGAAAGAATGAATGATCAAAACGGCAGGGTATAGAATGAGAAGTTAGGGGACAGGGTAGGGGTGGGGTGAGAAGAGCGGAGGGAGCCAGGATAGCTGAGTGGACTCTGTAGCAGGTACTTAGTGAGATGCTGAGAGAGCATGGAGGCCAGGATGCCACTTTGGCATGCTAATTGGACCACAGTAAGCAATTTGTCCCCATTTTCTTCCAGACCTGACAGGTCTCACTATGTAGCTCTGGCTGTTCTGGAATTCACTCTGTAGACAAGGCTGGCCTCTATCTCACAGAGATCCACCTGCTTCTGCCTCCCACGTGCTGGGATTAAAGGTGTGTGCCACCACGCCCGGCTTAAATAAATATGTTCAGAGTGTCATTTTAGTTTTCTGTCAGAGTGCATCACTCAACCCTGGGCTCCATTAATATGCCTTCTTTTCCTGTCTTTGCCCCTTTTCATTGGCTTCCTTCAGATCGTTCAGGCAGAACTAACTGGACTCAGGAAGATATTAACAATTTTTTAAAGGGTATTAATCAGGTGTGGTAGCTCAAACACGTAATTCCAACACTCAGGAGGCAGAGGCAGGCAGATCTCTGTGAGTTTGAGGTCAGACTGATCTACATAGAGACTTCCAGGCCAGGTAGGACTACAGAGAGATCTTATCTCAAATTTAAAAAAAAAAAAGACATGAAGTTGAGAGGGAGATGGGTTAGGAGCATGTAGTATATCATACATACACAAAATAAAATAAGTAAAACCTAATATGCATAGTTACATAGTATCATATAATATATAAACCTAATTATATATATATATATATATTTCACAAAACTTTTAAGGATTGAAAAATATTTAAAAATGAAAGGCCAGAGACTGAAGAGATGGCTCCATGGTTAAAAGCACTCAGTGCTCTTGCAGAAGATCAGGGTTTGGCTCCCAGCATCCGCATGGTAGCTCACCAACATCCAGGACGCTAGGTCTAGGGGATCCAATGCTAGCCCCAAAGAAAGGAAAATCTCCCTGTGTGATGCTTATGTGCAGGTCCTGTCCCTGGTTTCTCCTTTTGTGCTTCCTTTGTCAGATTGCTATTGCTGCTAACACACAGGGCCCTTGATATGCACAGAAACATTAGGTGGTTTCAATTTTCTTATGTTTATCAAGAGTTTTATCACTATTTACATTCTGAAACGGGATAGTGGATTTATAGCCCCTTCCTATAAAAAAGAAAGCTGAAAAAATAGTTTCCAAATGACAATAAAAAGTATGCAAATGATGAATGTTTTAAAATCCCCAAATACACTCTTCACTTCTCCAATAAGAAAATGAAGTGCAGGGCTGGGGATGTCTCGGGAAGTAAAGTGCTTGCTGCACAAGGACCTGAACTCAATCTCCCAGCACCCGCAGGAAAGACCAGGTGTGGCTGCACACACATGTGACCCAACGCTGTGCTGGAGGCAGGATCAACAAGCCTGGCTCAGATTCAGTGTCTCCAAAGAACACAGCCAGAACGATGTATCAGAACACCTGACATCTCCTCTGGCCTCCTCACAGGTGTGTGCACTTGAACACACATGTGTACCTATACCACACTCAGAGAGAGAGAGAGAGAGAGAGAGGAAAGATGGCAACTAGCTAGTACATGCCTGTACTCCCAGCTCTCAGCTTCTGGAAACAGAAAGATCAAACTGAGGTTGAGGCTGGTCTGGTCTGTATAGTGAGTTCCAGGCCAGCCAGGGATACACAGTGAGACCCTGTCTCGAAGAAGAAAGGAAGGAACCTAGCAGAAAAGAAAACACAGACTATCATTTCATAGCTGTCCTTAATAAACTGCTCCAACTTATGACTAAATAAAGATGTTTCAGAAAAAAAAAATCACAGAATGTCACATGCACTATCTGAAGGTTGTTTTGGCAGAAATTCACCACAGACATTGGCTAAGGAGTGTAATTTTTGGCGAGAGCACGTATTTCTATCATGTTTAATTCCCTGTATTTTTCAGTCTGAAGTGAGCTGCAACAAAAGTAATTAAACTCAGCATCTGGCTCCTCTTGACATAACTGATGCAGAATGAATTTGAAGAAGTAAGTGTGTGTGTGTGTGTGTGTGTGTGTGTGTGTGTGTGTGTGTGTGTGTGTGTGTATAATGTATAGATGCATGTTCTGGATGAATTAGTAAACATAATGTTCAAATATTTGCATACTTTAAAACATAAGAGACATGAAAAAGAGCATTTTACAACATCAGTAGTTAACACAAACCAGGCCTGGGGGCACAATATTGTAATCTAAGTACTCAAGTTTGGGGCATTGGGATATCAAGGTCAGCCTGGGCTACAAGGAGAGTTCAAGGTCAGCATCTAGAGAGACCTCCCCCCCATACACACACACACACACACACACACACACACACACACACACACACACGAAGACATACAGCAAGCCAAGGACATTTCCACAGGGACCAACTTCCTCTTCCTAGGCCCCTCCCCACAAAGTTTCTACAACTTCCCAAAATAGTCCCACCACCTGGAGACCAGCCTTTCAATACAGGAGCCTTGAGGGACATTTCACATTCAAACTGTAACAGGTGATAAATCCCAATTAGCATTGTTCCTTGTAAGGTTCCAAAATTAGTTTGAAATTGTTACAATTTCAAACTCAAACACAGGAGCAGAGCAGACAGACAGACAGACATCAGCCACTAAGAGGAAGAGCAGGCCTCTGTATTCCAGCTGATGTTCCCAGCTGATGTTCCCAGGGCAGGCATGCATGGAAGCTGAATCCAGTGAGTAAGCCTAACGAATAGCACTCACCTGGAGTGCTTCTCGGCTGCTCACAGCCCCAAGGGCCTCCAGCCCCTGCCAAGGTGCCTCTGTCAACCCTAGTGTGCCTACAGGTCCTTTTATGTCACAACTTGACTTCAGTTCCTGTCTCTCACACACAGAAACACTCTGTAAGGAAAAATGAAGTTATCATTTTCTCTATAACTTTTCATCATGGAAAAAGATGAAGAGCTCTGTGAAGCTGTACTTAGAAACGCCCAGTGGGAACAAAGCTACTTTTGGGAAACGCTGTGAGACTGTTTTGAACATTGCTTGCATTTTTTTATCCCAGAATGAGACAAAAATTCATGAGTCCATTTGACTCTCAGGAACTTGATATAACCTCGAGGTGACATTTGCACTACTATGGACACTCTTCCCAGCTACCCCATGGCATCCCAAATTTGGCACACCATGAAGTCAATGGGAAGGTCAGCAGGATATAGAGCAAGACCTCATGACACTCAGGAGAACCAGGCTCAGGAGCCGCTCAGTCCTCCCAGTCCAGTGCTGTTCTGAGAGTCGGTCCTTGGTGAATCTGATTAATAAAGGAAATCTGAAGGGAGGCTCTTCTTTAAACAAAAGAGGTTTAATCCAAGGATCAGTGTGGTGGCTGTCATTGACTGTCAACCTGACTACAGCTGGGATTAACTAAAACACACACAAGTAGCTGGGCAAACCTGTGAGGGATTTTTTTTTCTTAATTAAATCATTTGAAGTAGGAAGACCCACGTCTAATCCAGATCTTTGAGGTAGAAGGATCCACCTTTAATCTGGGCCACACCTTCTGCTGGAAGTCTATGTAAAGGACATGGAAGAAGGAAGCTTGCTCTCTTTGCCTGCTTGCTCTCATTCTCGCTAGCAAGTCTATTCCTTTACCAGTGACTGAGCCTACTTCTTCAGGATTCTGGTGTCTGCCAAAGACCAGCTGAGACATCCAGCCTCCTGGACTGAGCAACTACTGGATTTTTGAACCTTCTGTTGGTAGACAGACATTGTTTGACTAGCTGGACCAAAGTCTGTAAGAGTGTGTGTGTGTGTGTGTGTGTGTGTGTGTGTGTGTGTGTGTGTGTGTGTGTCTGTTCATTCCATAAGCTCTGTTACTCCAGAGAACCCTGATTAATGCAATCAGTGGAAAGGTAGAGCCGCTGAGACTATTCAAACATTGTCACCAGGTGGCAGCAGGTCTCAGGAAGAGGGCTCTTTCCCCTTTATCCAAAGACAGTACCTGTAGCAGAAATTCTGTTTGTGTTAAATTTGTCAGTGTTATGGACTACGGTCCCCCACTGAACCCAAACAGCCATTGCCTCTTCATCAGAGCAGCTGCAACTCCTGATGGGGGATTCTCAAGATCAGGCTTATTGATGTTTTGTCATAGAAAGGGGAGTGGGGAGGGTCGGCACACTCACTCTCACAGGAGGGAGATCTGAGCTTCTCCTGAATTTCTCTGTCAGCTGCACATGGTCTCTTGGCATGAAGAGTGTGGAAGGTTGAATGGACCTCCATCTACACAGCTATGGGAAAGTTACCATCCATGCTGGAATGAGAATGCCCAGTGATGGAGTTGTTTAGCGGTCACCCATGCTCCTGGAAGGAATCCTTCACTTACACTCGGTAAGCAAAACCTAATGAATCCACTGGTTCCTCCAAGCTGGACTGCGGCAGGGGTTGGTCTGTCCTTGGTGCCCCATTGGGGTAAGTCGGTCAGTGTCTCCCCAAGAGCTCACATAACAGGTGGGGTTGTGCTGTACTGCCTTGGATGGAATTGTCCCCTTTGAGGTGAGAGTGATTTCTTTCCATTGACAGAAGAAAAGAATCAAAGAATAGCTTAATTGAATCATTTGTTCACTTATTCTTCAAAAGCTTAATTGAGCATGGCCCTAGGCTAATAGAACATTTCAGAACCTGAGATCAAAGGCCATCCCACAGCCTAGGGGCCATATGGCTAAAGGATAGATGTAGTTGGTTGTTTTTTTGTTTTTTGTTTTCACTCTTTGCTCTTTGTGGACCCACCACCCAGCTCCCAAATAAATATGGAGACTTATTCTTACTTATGAATGCCCAGCTTTAGCGTGGCTTGTTTCTAGCCAGCTTTTCTTAAATTATCCCGTCTACCTTTGCCTCTGGGCTTTGTCTTTCTCTACTCTACACATCTTTCTTTACTTCTTACTCCATTGCTGGCTGTGTAGCTGGCCCCTGGCATCCTCCTCTCCTCCTTTTTTCTCGCTCCCCCTCTCTCTTCTCTTCCTGTTTATTCTGTCTGCCTGCCAGCCCCATCTATTTCTCTCTCCTGCCTCGCTATTGGCTGTTCAGCTCTTTATTAGACTAATCAGGTGTTTTAGACAGGCACAGTAACACAGCTTCACAGAGCTAAGCAAATGCAACATAAAAGACTACAACACATCTTTGCACCATTAAACAAATATTCCACATCATAAACAAATATAATACATCTTAAGTTAATATTCCATAACAGATAGATGTGTGTGAAGCCCAACACAAAACAGCACACTTATTTATAACATTTTAAGGTGGGGGCTTTTTTTCGCACTTTTTTTTTAGATAGCTCAATTGCTCAGTTCTTGATCATTAACTGTAAACGACAACACCATACCATAATATCAAAAGGTTGGATATACCTATGAGAGCTTTGTGTTGATGTGACAAACCCCTGATTTTCTGAAGGGTCTTTCCCCAAAAGTCATATTGTGAAGATCCATGTGCCGTGATGCACTGATAAAGATCTGAGAGTTAAGAGGCTGGGGATACATATAGCTCTGCGTTGAGGACCTACCTAGCACATGAAAAGGCCCTGGATTCTATCCTTAGCATCACAGAAAAAAGAAAAAAGAAACATACAAACAAAAAGCTTAAAATATAGAAGTCAGGCTAGAAAGATGGCTCCGCAGTTAAGAGCACTTACTGCTCTTATAGAAGACCCAGATTGGGTTCCCAGCATCCACACTGAGCAGTTTACCACCACCTGAAACTCCAGTTCCAGGAGATCCAGTGCCATCTTCTGACCTCCAGGCACCTGTACTTACACATCATCTCCACACACAGACACATGCACAAACACATAGTGGATGTTTCTTTTATGTAAAGAGGAGCTGGAAAGAAGGCTCGGTGGTTAAGAGCACTGACTGCTCTTCTGGAGGACCTGAGTTAAATCCCCAGGACCCACGTGGTAGCTCACAACAGTTACAGAACTCCAGTCCCAGGGGATCTTATACCCTCTTCTGGCTTCTGTGGGCACTGCATACACATGGTGCACAGACATGCATGCAGGCAAACCACCCATACACATAAAAATAGTAAATAAAAAGATGTTCAAAAAACTTTAATGTAAAGAAAGTTTAAAAACAGATCCATAAGTCAGGCACTAGGGGTACACACCAGAGGCAGCAATGGAGGAAGAGTTCTTTCCTGTTAAGACCTCTGTTTAGGCAAAATTGAGATTCTTGACTTCAACACAAAAGGGAATTTTAGAAACAGCCAAAAAGAAGCAGAGTCCGGGCTTGGTTTTTTGTTTTGTTTTGTTTTGTTTTTGTTTTGTTTTGTTTTAATTAAGATAGACCTTAGACAAAGGGAGAAAAAAAAAACCATGCTCCAGTGTTAATAGAGACTTCTAAAGGGAGAGCCCAGCGTGCCTTGTCTATTCATATGGGCCCAGGGCTTTCTGAGCTACATTGCTAGAAGTGTAACTTACAACAAGGTCTAGAGGTGAAAGACTTTTCTTTTGTAAATAAAGTTAGAAGATGGACTTATGAGGGGTGTTGTTTAGATTTAGGAACGGAGGGGCGTACTGAAACTCTAGACGGCAGATGGTTCTGCTCTGAGCAAGCGGTCCTTGCCTTGGACGTCTTCGTTTGTCTGTAGGAAAACATGCAGCGTCTCCGTCACACACACACCCATGACTGCAGGTACCTGCATGCGTCAAAAGGACGTTTTGGATCCACCGGAGCTAGAGTCCCAGTGGGTTGCGCGCTGTCCTGCGCAGGTGCTGGGAATCGACCCTTAGTGATTTGCAAGAACAGCAAGCCTTCTCGGCAGCAGGGCCCTCCCTCTAACCCACTGGTGCTTTTGTAAAAAAGTGGTTCTTGCGAGGTTTACTGGCACAGACTTTTAGTCTTAGAAAGCTCAAGGTCATCCTTTATTCTACTGGCTAATCCAATCACAGGCCAGCCCAGAGTCTCAGGAGTTAAAGAGGGTAAGCCAAGCTCTCTATAAAGCTGTAATGTCATAGGATGGAGTGCTTGTAGGCAATAGTGCAGTGGTCCATGCTAGCTTGATAATTTTTAATTAAGATCTGAGACAGCTGACTTTTACTACTAGAGATAAAATGTCCTGCTCCTCCTCCCCCTCGGCCTCCCCCTCTCCCTCCTCCTCCAAAGTTGCCCTCTGACCTCCAAGTGTGCACCATACCTTCATCAGAAGGTTGATGTTTAGGCAGAAAGGCAGTATAGGGGTATTCGTTTTCTGGCAGTGAATTATCACACTTGGCAATTTAAAACAACCTTTTTATTTGTTTGCTTATTTTAAAAAAAAGACCTCAAATCCCAGATTGGCCCCAGCTGGCAATCTCCTTGCCTGTATTTCCTACTTCCTGGGATTACAGGTGTATAGCACCATTTCTGCTCTGCAAGATAGTTTTATGCCAACTTGGCATAAGCTGGAATTACCCTCAATTTAAAAAATGCCTCCATAAGATGGGGTGGTAGGCAAACCTGTAGGGCATTTGCTTAATTAGTGGAGGAGGGCCCAGCCCACTGTGGGTGGTGCCATCCCTGGGCTGGTGATGCTGGGTTCTATAAGAAAGCAGACCATGGAGAGTAAGGCAGTAGGTAGCACTCCTCCATGGTCTCTGCATCAGCTCCTTGTGGTATTTTGAACAAATAAAATGTGCCTGAAGATCAGAGGACAGAAGAAGCCACTAGATTAAACACAGAGGCCAGGCAGTGATTGCACACACCTTTAATCCTAGCACCTGGGAGGCCTCAATCTGCTTACACTCTGATTTCCCTTGAGTGCCATCCTACTTGGCCGTTCTTCTCCTTGTCGACCAATAACTTCTCTATCCACGATTCTGAAGAATATGTTCTCCAAACTGGTTTCTGTTCCCGGCAAACTGTTTGCCAGAGAGGCGGGTGGTCCTATCGTCTTCATGTCCAGTTATGCTAGTTCATCAGAGTCCAGTGGAGTTCTGGAGATGACACGGTATCGTTCTGGGAACTGAAAACGCAGCCATTGGAAGCGTGCACTAATATTGCTCAAATGGATCAATAATCAATAAGTCTGTGGTGCTTGCACTCCCTATGTTCTCAGAATGAGGTCGCATGGTTCCTCTTTAGGAAGCACCCAGTCTCTTGTCTCCCGTATACACACCTTTCTCCTTGTTTTCTCTCTACTGCCCCTGTTCTCTCTAAATTCAGCAAAGGCAACACATATATCTACCCCCTTGACGATCAGACATGAAACCTGCAGTGAATGCTTTATTACAGAACTGGCCTGCAGCGCCACCTGCTGTATACTCAGAGACATGACCACCAGCTCTCGTTGCTGTTTGGGGCGGAGCTCAGATTGGACGTCACAGGCCCTGAGCTTCTTGAACAGGAGTTTGAGTTTAGAGACTTCAGTGTCCAGTTGTTCCCGTTCCACACAGGTGCTGTCCCCGGGACTGATGGTCTTGAGGGCATGCGGACAGCAGAGGGCGCACACTCCATGTCGGAAAGAGGAGCTACCTGGATAAAGCCCGTGTTAACTCCCTGTGTGCTTGTTTAGAGTAGTGCTTTTACCAACTCCAAACCTTGTCGCATTTCAAATGCAGAATTGCAAATCCAACCCTATCTTTTTGGAAGACGACGCCTTAGTGCCTTAATCAAAGTCAAAAGCGTGTTTTGCGTATTTCAAAGGGTTGGATCTTGAAAGTTATACTTTCTAGAGGTATAAAAATATAAAATGCCCAACGCGAAGGGTAAGTTTTGGGTTTTCTTAACATTTATTCGGGTTCATAAGGAAAATACTTTCACAAGCTTTTGACAGAAGACGATAAAGTCTCACAAATGCATATTCATTTTCAACCCGGGCCCAAGCCTCCTGCTCGAGCTGGTTTACAGCGGCTTCTTTGCTTGTTTATGTAATCCCACCACAGGTGTGCCAACATAGCTACCAGGAACGAGGAGCTGTGGATTCAGCCCTGCCTAGCTCACTGCAGCTGTGCATGTTGGTGCCTGGAACCCTAGAGAGATGAGGCCGGAGGATCTTGAATCTGATGTGCTAAAAAGCAAGATCCTGTTGGTGCTGCCACGGGGCCCAGCACACAGCAGGTCAGAGAAACTGGAGAGGAGATGAGGAGTGGGCGAACTGCTGGACAGACACACAGACATACACAGGAACTTTATCTGAGGGCCAAAGCTTAATTCTGCATTTATTTATTTCTCTGCTGCTTGTTCTTCCTACTCTGTTTCTTTTCTGTTCTGTTCTTCTACCCTGGTGTTTTCTTTCTTTCTTTCTTTCTTTCTTTCTTTCTTTTTCTTTCTTTCTTTCTTTCTTTCTTTCTCTTTCTTTCCTTCCTTCCTTCCTTCCTTCCTTCCTTCCTTCCTTCCTTCCTTCCTTCCTTTCTCCTCCTCCTCTCCTCTCGGTTGTTTTCCCTTTACTTCTTTTCTTATGTTTTTCCTTCTACATCTTTTCTTCTCTCTTTTTTTCTCTTATCCCTTTTATACCTCCTAATACAAAAATTTCTATGCAAGAAAAGATTACCTCATAACCACAAGTTACATATTATCGAAAACAAACTAAAATCTTTGCATAAGAAGAAATCACATTAAGATCACAAGCACATGTTTTCCTAAGACGCCCACAAGTTGTTCTCAACCCCACCCTCACATCACTTCTTTTTGGCTGCACGCTTCACCATGCTCTTTCTCATCTCAACAATAATTACATTTACAGAGAGCTGTACAAAGCTTTTTAAAACCTCAGTAGATGTGACTAAAGCATTCCAAGCTTTTACTTTTAATATCTAAAAGTTGTTTGCCAAAATCTGAAAGAGTTGGGGATTTTTAAATCATTCATGTACTAATAATCATAATCATAATTTAACCCTGAACAGTCGTTTGGTTTTGTTTTTTACACAGGATCTCATGAAACCCAGGCTCATTTTGAATTTCTTATGTATTAGGTTCTCCTGCCTCTGCATCTCAAATCCTGGTATTATAGACATGAACACCATGCACAGTTCAAAAGGAAAAAAGTAAACAGCTAAAACAAATACTAACTTAAAGTTTATAGACACAGCCTGGATAGACAGCTCCGGAGTTAAGACTACTTGCTGCTCTTCCAGAGGACCCAAGTTCCCAGCACTCACATCAGGTGACCCACAAACTTCTGCAACCCCAACTGCAGGATATCCAACACCTCTGGTTTATACACACCCCTACACATAATTAAAAATGCAGTAAACACAAATTTTAAAAAATTATAGATATTTTAGGTCAGGCATGGTGGCACACACCAGTAATCCCAGCACGTTTGGGAAGTGGAGGCAGGAGGATCAGAAATGCAAGTCCAGCTGCAGAGCATCTTTGTCTACATGACACTTATCTCAAAGAAACAAAAACAAACAAAACCCACAAACCAACAACAAATTATATCAGTGAGATTGTACTTTCTAGAATGCTTGAGGCACTGAGTTCAATCTCTAGAATACATGTAATTATTTATTATTTTATGTAGCAATAATAAAGAATAAAAGGCCATGACAGGTCAGGAAACATGGGGATGGTGGGAAGAAATGAAGGGGAGAAAATGACATAATTATATTTTAATCAAATAAAAATTCAGCACGCACACACACACACATATGTGATAATAAATTGTGTATCAAATAAAGCTTGCCTGAGGATCAGAGGACAGAGCCAGCCACTAGATTAAACATACCTTTAATCCCAGCACTTGAGATCTCATGCCTTTGCTACCAGTATTTGGGAAGCACACACGCCTTTAATCCCAGCACTAGGAAGGAAGTGAAATGGCTGGGCAGAGAAAGGCATCTAAGACATGAGGAGACAGGAACTAGACCTTTTTGGCTGAGAGACGCTTTAGGCTGAGGACTCAGAAGCTTTCTGTCAGAGGATTCGTGGAGATAGGATCTCACCTTCCATTCCGCCTGAGAATTCGGTAGTGGTGAGAAGTTTCTCTAGTGGCTTGTTCCTTTGTCTCTCTGATCAGCATTTTTTTCCTTCAGCATTTACCCCAATATCTGGCTCCAGGTTTTTATTATAAGACCTCTAGGAATTCATGTAACACATACGTATGTATCTATTATATATACATATATATGTAGAAAAGTATGACAGAGTCATGAGTTAAGACTATCAGTATAAAACATCACATTTGGCAAAATTCTGAAGGAATGTTGAAAACTCATGCAAATTTTAAGAAGGAAAAGGTCATTTTACTTTAGAATATTTGCAGTATGTGAGACTTATACTCCTTGCAACTATGATTGCTGGAAGGTCTGGTGGGATGGTTCAGAGGTTGAGAGCACTTGTTGCTCTTGCAGAAGACCCAGCTTGGATTTCCAGGACCCATAAGGCTCACAACCATCTCATAACTCCAGTTCTGGGGAATCTGATGCCCTCTTCTGGTCTCCTCAGACAAGTGGTGCACATACATACATACATTCAGACAGAACACACACACACACATATATAATTAAAATATATATGCACACATACATATGTATATATGAGTTTTATATATATGTATGTATGTATGTATGTATATATAATTTAAAATGTGGGAAGGGGCTGTCACGATGCCACAAATTGGTAATTCCAGCACTTGTGTGTGCTTTGTAATCAAACGGATGGAAGTGGAGGGTGTACAGCCGACAGAAGTGTCCATTCCCTGGCTTCCGCAGGAACAGGAGAGCAATGGGAAACCAGGTCCCTCTGGAGAGCGACCTCAATTTTGGGTTTCAAGGCAGCACTGGAGGGGACTTCTAGTGGACACCTTTGGGCCGTCAAGCGGAGGGGGCGTGGCTACGGCCGGCACGGCTGATCCAGCGCCCCGCCCTTGCTCGGAGGCAGGGGGCGGGGCGGCCGAGGGGCGGGGCTGTCCCGAGGAGCCCGGCCATTGGCTGTTGGAGAGGGGAGCGTCGGCGGGGCGGGGCGGGGCCAGCCTCAGGCCTCCGGGCATTGGCTGGTGGGGCGGCCGGAGACACGTGGTGCGGAACCGGCGCGGTAAGCAGGCGCTCTGCGGGCCTTCCCTTCCGCGAAGGGTGCCGGGGGCCGGGGCGGGCTGAGCACGCGGCCGGGCGGTGCGGGAGTCAGGCTGGTCTGCAAGAAAGTGCGGGACCCGGGGCATCCAGCTGGGAGCGGCGGAGGTCGGGAGGTCCCGGATCCCTAAAGCGCTGCCAGCCCAGGCCTGAGTCACCCCAGGCCCCGGTGCGGGCCCGCGGTTCCGGAGGGACTTAGCCTGGTACCCAGCGCTTGCTCGCTCGCTGCAAGGGCTGGTTCTGATCGGCCGGCCCCCATAAGTGCCAGGTCCCCCGGGCCACCCAGTTCGCCCTGCAGGGCCGATGGGCTGTGCGCCCAGGCTAGCCTGCTTGGCAACCTGGGGGCGAGGGGTCGCAGGGAGCAAAGGCTGGGCAGTCCTCACGCCTACACTTTGAGGACGCTGCCTGGCTCCAGACAGCGCCTTGGGTGCAAAGGCCCTGGGTAGGGTCCAGCTGGACCTTGCCCCTAGGATGGATCAGCCGGAGAGAGGTCTCCCCTTGCCAGCTTTCTGGTGCGAGCAGGCCGCTCATTCATTCACCAGTTTCAGTTTACTCATTTGTAAAGTGGAGTAGATGTTTGATCCACTGTCCTAACCCTTGAGAGCCTGGAGCCACCAATATTCTCCACAGAGGCTTGTAATCACCAACTCCAAGTAATGAGGCAAAGACCCTGTCATGGGACTGTGATGATGTATTGTGTCCCCTAATAAAATTTGTCTGAAGATCAGAGAACGGAACAAGTCACTAGGTTAAACATAGATGTCAGGCAGTGGTTGCACACACCTGTAATCTTAGCATTAAGGAGGCAGAGATACGTCTGGATCTCTGAGTTCAAAGCCACCCTGGATTATATGAGATTCATTCAGTCTAGGAGAGAAACAGAGCCAGGCAGTGGTGGCACACACCTTTAATTCCAGCAATAGGAAGAAAGTAATATGGCTGGACAGAGAAAGGTATGTAAGGCGTAAGGAGACAAGAACTTGAGTCAGAGGATTTGTGGAGCTGGCAGGGTGAGACTTAGCAGTACCTCGTTCTTTTGTTTCCTCTGATCTTTCAGCATTTACCCCAGTATCTGATTCCAGGTTTTTTTTTTATTAAAAGACCATTTTACATCCATGCAACGTGGGATCCTGATTGTACTGCTCCTGGAAAACTTAAGACTTAGAGATAGTAAGGTTGTTGTCATATTTGGCAGGAAGTTTACTTCCACCAACACTGCTTTTTACCTTATTAAATGGTTTCCAATTGATGACCTCGATGTTGGCAGAGGTGAAGCAGGCATCATCAGAGCCTAGTGGGAGGGAGAGTGGGACCTGGCTTAACTTGCTGTGTCTGGAGGGACAGTTTAAAGGGGGGGGGGGCGTTGCTTTTATGTGCTCTGGGAACTCTGCGGGGTAGTTGAATCCTTGCTGTTACTGCCCTGATCTTTACATCTTTGTGTAACAACATTAGCAACAAAATTGCTAATTTAGTTGCGAGGATGTGATGCTGAGCCACAGTGTTTGGGATTTATGTAAGGACCAGGAGCCCCAGTGAAAAGTACCCAGTGTAGCAGATGGTTCTGCAGGGTGAGGTTTCATGAGGTAAACAAGTACCTTCCCCGTGCATAGTTGGTGACAGACGGGTGAAACTTAACACTGATAAACACCTGGGTAATATCTGGAATCTCCCAGAGGCCCTGTCGGGTAAGGCTGTGGCGGGTCTAGAAATATTTCTTCTACTGTGCTAGGTTTTAAAAAGGAGGGAAAGATTGTGAGGGCACAGAGGACTTGGTAGTTCGATGTCCCACTCTTGCAGCATCCCTGTTTACCACTTGAAGTGCCCTGAGATTCCATTGCTCTGTGCTCTGCATGGCTGCCATGCTTTGTGTCACGGTAGATCAACTCTCTGTTTAGAAACTGCCCTGGGATCCTGTACCAAGAAACAGTGTTCTTTGCCCCGCACCTGTGCAGCCATTTCTGCGGCACCCACTTGAGACCACGCGGCCGCAGTGACACCAGGTCACTTGGAGTCACTGCAAGATGAATTTCCTCAGCACAACTGAGCTCTGTTTCACCTGTGCTTAATTAAGTCCAAGTCTCGATACTTGAAGCAGGAGAAAACACCAGTTGCTAGTCTCAGTGACTGAGTCATTTGTGTTTCACGTTAATTCCTATTTTATTTTATTTTGTTTTGTTTTTTTTTGAGACAGGGTTTCTCTGTGTAGCTTTGGAGCCTGTCCTGGATCTCTCTCTGTAGACCAGGCTGGCCTCGAACTCACAGAGATCCACCTGGCTCTGCCTCCCGAGTGCTGGGATTAAAAGCATGCGCCACCACCGCCCGCCTGATTCCTATTTTAAAAGCAGTTCCACAGATTACTTTCTCCCGCCTCTGTAGAGGACAGGAACTCTGGGGTCTCAGGCATGAGAACCTAATGTTAGAACATGTGTCCAGAAAGCTGAAGTTGTAGTTCAGTTGGTCGAGTATTCGTTGAGCATACATGAAGCTCTGGGTTCCATCCCCAGTACCTCATGAACTGGGTGGTGCATGGCTATTATTCTAGCATGTGGAGGTGTGGCAGCAGGAGGACCAGAAGTTTAAAGATAGCCTGGGCTACATGAGATCCTGTTTTTGTTTTGTTTAAAAAAAAGAAAAAAAAGAAAGAAAGAAAGAAAGAGGGGAGGGGGGAACTACCCAGAAGATGCAGACATTGAGCATATTTGTGGGGTGCCTAAAATGTGTCCGTACATGTACGCACCATACAGTGGACAAACTGGGGCGCACAGCATTGGCCATTTCTTTGTGATGGAAACACTGGACTTTCTTCTAGCTTTCTGAAACACAGTTCACAACTGCTCTTTCGTTCACTCTCGCGTGAGGCGGGAGCTTTCTCATCTTTGGCCCTTAAGGAGGCCGAGTGCAGTCTGTGGCCAGCATTATCAATTGTCCAGCTGAATTCTTCTTGCTTTCTGGTTCCTAGGGCTGGGTGTAGGCTTGCAGTTGAAAAGGCAGCATTGCTGGGTGGTGGTCCATACGCCTTTAATCCCAGCACTTGGGAGGCAGAGGCAGGCAGATCTCTGTGAGTTTGAGGCCAGCCTGGTCAGCAGAGCAAGTTCCAGGACAGGCTCCAAAACTACACAGAGAAACCCTGTCTCGAAAAGGAAAAAAAAAAAAAAAAAAAGCAGCATGTTGGGGGTTTTGTTGTTTGTTTATTTGCTTGCTTTTTGAGACAGTTTCACTATGTTTCCCTAGCTGGCCTGGAATTTACAATGTATAGAATTGGCTGGCCTCATACTTTTCAGAGATCCACCTGCCTCTACCTCCCCTGTCCTGGGTTAAAGGCATCTGCTACCACACCCAGCCTGTGACATTTTTATTGAGATCTTTGAAATGATTATTTCCTCTAGCAATAGAAGGTTAATAGTTCACCCTGTGCTTTAAGAGTATAACATCGGGACTGTGGCTCAGTTGATAGAGGCTTGCCTAGCATGCAGGAAACTCTGGCTTTGATCCCAGCACTAAATAAATCAGGCTTGGAGGTTTGGACGTGTAATTCCAACAGTCAGAAGGGAGAGGCAAGAGGATCAGATGTTTCAGGCTAACTCAGGCCACAAGAGGTCCCATCTCAAAAAAAAAAAAAAAAAAAGAAAAAGTATAACATTTAAAAAGTAATGCCGGCTAGGCATGGTGGCACACGCCTTTAATCCAAGCACTCAGAAGTCAGGTGGATCTCTATGTGAGGCCAGCCTGGTCTACACAGAAAGTTCCAGGGCAGCGATAGTGTGGGCTCATCTCAAAAAATAAAATGCACAGTAAATCCATGTGATTGGAAAGTACCCACTTACAGTTTTCTTCAGATTGTCTGCCACTGGGGCTCTGCTCTTTGGACACAAAATTTGCTGGAGCTTTTCCTTTGGAGCAAGGAAGGGAAGGTTAATCTAAGCGTCTGACTGGTTCCCAGTCACTTCCTGGAGAGTCCTGTGATACGTGTCCTGTCGCAATCAGTGCTGACGGGAGGGTGGAGGAGCACTTCTCCGTCCTCAGGCAGCTCCTCTGACCACTGCCCTTCGGTCTCAGCTGCAAGCAGGTCTGACTCCTTGCTCTCTCTGCTCAGAGTTTCCAAGGTCTGAAGTCTGCCTGAAAGATGTCAGCCCTCAAAACCGTCTTCCAGTATATTGATGAAAACCAGGACCGCTATGTCAAGGTGAGGGTCTGTCTCCTAAGTTAATAGTGAGAGCTTTTTGAATCTTGTCAAGTCAGAGAGATTTTCAAGAAGCTAATGTGAGTTATGCCATTTTGATCAAGTATTAAAATTTCACGTTTCTTCATTTCATGATGGTGAAAGTCACAGTTTTGTCCTTTGACGGTTAATTATTCGTCTCTACAAATAATGCTCATTCTTTACTTTTCTCTAATCTTATCTATGGTTTCTTGTGATAGATATAGATTTAAAAAAAAAACATCTTGTATTCAGCATGTTCTGAGTGATATTATATATTTAAACTGTTGCTTGGTTTTTATCTGAATTATGACTTCAGTTTACTTTTGGAAGAACCACTGTAGATGAAACATTTTGACTTTTCCCTCTAAAACTTACATCTTGGCTGCTGTAAGTGAGACAAGTGAACTAACTTGGATGTTACTTGAAGACATTGCAGTATGCTTTCTTTCTGTTGTAATTTTGTTGGCTATAGGTATAAACTTATTTATGGAATTGTATGGTTTGTAATCATATGCTTCGTGGTTAAAAGTGCACATTCTGACATATCCCCTTTCTGCTTAGTTTTAGGGGTAGGAACAGCATAGTTTTGTTGATGTTTAAATATAGAGCAAGCAAGCGAGGTCTGCTCCGCACATAAAGTGGAATGAATAGCTGTAGGTAGAGGTCCATGGAGGAGCCCGTCCCTGCCCTTAAAGAACAGCGTTTCAGAGCCCTCCCTTCCCACCTGCTCTCTACAAACAGAAACTTGCGGAATGGGTGGCCATCCAGAGCGTGTCCGCCTGGCCAGAGAAGAGAGGGGAGATCAGGAGGATGATGGAGGTGGCTGCCGCTGATGTCCAGATGCTGGGGGGCTCCGTGGAGCTGGTGGATATTGGGAAGCAGAAGGTATGAGCATGCCTAACCTCAAGCATCCAACCGGTTCTTCCTGGGGGCTGGGAAGAAGCAGCCAGGTCCTGGGTGACCTTTGGCTGCAGATGGTCAACTCAAATTCAAAGTAAGCTTGTACTGGCCCTTGTGTACATCCTCGCTTAGGGCGAGTTAAAAGTTTTAACATTATTCAGCATGTTTTATTTCAGAAAGGAGAACTGTAGACCAGTGACTCATGGTAAGTTAAAATGACTGTCATTCTTAAGAAGAGCTGAAATTCCTTTCCCAGAAATCAAAGCTTTCACTTTTGGAAGTTACACATTGTCTGAGTCACTTTATAAATAACGAAACTTCCTGTACTGGGCCCTCTGCGTATGTATTGTAGCTTTCAGTTTAGTGTTCTCATGGGACTCGGGAGTGTGAGAATGAGGGGCTCTCTGATTCCTGTGCGTTCGCTTGGGCTCTTTTCTTCAGTTGGCTTGTCCAACTTTGATGTGATGATTATATTTTATTTTGTTGTATTCTGTTGTTTTCTCTTAGAAATCTGTTCTTCTCAAATGAGAGACAGAAAGGGAGTGGATCCAGATGACAGGGAAACTGGGAGGAGCAGAGGAAGGGAAAAACTGATCAGGATCAATTGTATGAGAAATCTGTTTTCAATAAAAGGGAAAATTCCCCCTGAAAACAAAAACATAAAAATAATAACAACCTACCCCTACCCCCATGCATGCACCCCAGCCCCCCACCCCCACCCTCATGCATGCACCACCCCCCTCCCAGAACTTCTTATCAGGGATCTGTGGGTGGAGAGGGTACATTAAGAACAGCTTGTTTTCCTTCTGATTTTTGTTACTGGTTTTGGTTTTGGTTTGAGACAGGATCTAACTCTAGCCCTGGCAGGTGGAAACCCATTGTGTAGACCACACTGGCCTGGAGCTCACAGAAATCCCTGTGCCTCTGCTGGGGTTTAAGGCATGGGCCACCACACCCAGCTTCTTCCTTACTTAAATAAATAATCTGACTTTATGATATATGCTTCTGCTCCTTTAGTTTCACGTGACTTTTCAGGCTCACTCTGTTGTTGTTAGTTTGGTTTTTAGACAGTCTTTCTCCTACATAACCCAGGCTGGCCCTGAGCTCACGACACTCTTCATGCCCTTGGTATCCCAAGTGCTGAGGTTTAAGGCATGAGCCACCACACCTGACCTTATCCTGTGTCTTTTGTCTGATGACTTAGGTGTGCAGTTTGCAATGAATGCTTCTAGAATGTGGGGGTAGCCATACAATTCACTGTGCATATTTTTTTTTCTTTGGTTTTTCGAGACAGGGTTTCTCTGTGTAGCTTTGCGCCTTTCCTGGAACTCACTCTGTAGACCAGGCTGGCCTCAAACTCACCGAGATCTGCCTGGCTCTGCCTCCCGGGTGATGGGATTAAAGGTGTGCGCCACCACCGCCCGGCACTGTGCATATTTTCTCCCAGGGGGTAGTGTGACCATTGGAAGCCAAGTGCCTTCAAGGCAAAACCAGAATTCAGATCCAGGCTCCCTGACTCATGGTCCAATACTTCTATCGAGATTTTCTTCAGATGACAATTTTAATAGTTGATACACAATAGCAGCTTCCCAACAAATACCCCCGACACCCAGGGGAATAAACTAAGTTTCTTCATTCTGTTTTCTTTCACTTTCTTGTCTAGTCTTTGTAAATTTTTGATTATTTATTTCTTTGGCGAAGTCTTACTCTGTAGTCCAGTCTGCCTTCCCAAACGCCAGGCTTACTCGGTTTTTGGGGTTTTTTTTTTGTTTTGTTTTGTTTTTTGTTTTTTTTTTTTTTTTTGCCTTATTGCTTGCTACCTTCCATTCTTCTCATTGTGTTGAACAAAAAATGAAAAATAATTAGGTGGGATAAGTCACTTGTAAGAGTTTCTTTACAGTAAATAAATCAGGGGGAGTGGGGTGTCCCACCTTTGGGGCAGCCAGGACTATACAGAGAAACCCTGTCTCAAAAAACAAACAAACAAAATTACAGTAAATAAATCTATTCTGTCTTTTTAAAGGCCCTCCTTAAAAGAACGCAGTGACTGTTACGCTATTTCACATTAGGTGACACCCATTTTATCAAGGAATTGAGAGATTTCTCTGCTCAGGCCAGCTAAGAGCTAGCTGACGGGAAAGGCCACGTGCCCTATGTGCCCAGAAGTTTAAGGTGATTCTCTCCCCCTGGTGCCTACGAGCCAACCTCATGAAATCGATGTGCGTGCAGGCCCAGCCCTCATAGCACATGCTCAGAGCTGTCAGGGTTAAGAGGTACTTGGGTATTTTATTAGTAGAGTTTACTAAGAGAATAAATCTGGCTTTTTGGTTTTGGTTTTTTTCAAGACAGGGTTTCTCTGTGTAGCTTTGGAGCCTGTCCTGGAACTTGCTGTAGACCAAGCTGGCCTCAAACTCACAGAGATCCTCCTGCCTCTGCCTCCCAAGTGCTGGATTAAAGGCGTGCGCCGCCGCCAGCCGCCACCTGGCTAAATCGTGTATTCTTAGAAGAATCCCTAACACCTGCTGGGTGTGGTGGTGTATTCCTCTAATCCCAGCAATCTGGCAGGGAAGGGAAGGAGGATCTCTTGAGTTCAAGGCCAGCTAGGCTGGCCTGCACAGTGAACATGTCTCAAAACAAAACAAAACAAAAACACCGAAGAATTCCAACCACCTGCTGAGTTCTCTGACGGGAACTGAAAGTTGGGAGATGAGAGTGTTCTCAGTCCTCCCCCACACTGTCCTTTATAATTGCTGCTCGTTTTATTCTTAATCGTAAATGGTTAAGCCGGGCGGTGGTGGCTCACGCCTTTAATCCAGCACTTGGGAGGCAGAGGCAGGCGGATCTCTGTGAGTTCGAGGCCAGCCTGGGCTACCAAGTGAGTCCCAGGACAGGCGCAAAGTTACATAGAGAAACCCTGTCTCGAAAAATCCAAAAATAAAAAATAAAAAAATAATAAAAAAAATAAATTGTTAATCTAGCCTCATTATCAGACAAGATAGTCGTGTGCATTGGGCGTTGGTGGGGGCGTGGCTTCAGGGGCGTGGCTTCAGGGCAGTCTGGCTCTACCTGTGCTGTCCCTGTAGTTTGTGCGGTGTGTTCTGTTAGGAGACATTTTCACAATAGTTCTCCGTAGTGAGTTCCAGCACTTCAGTACATGTGCGTGATGTGCTAGCTGGAATAGTCCCTGTGTGTGTGTGTGTGTGTGTGTGTGTGTGTGTGTGTGTGTGTGTGTGTGTGTATGATGTCCTCCCCTGCCAACTGCTTGTGTTCTTTGTTGTGATTACAAGGTTTTTCTGATGAAATACAGGCACTAGTAGAGAAGGCACATGGGCTGCAGGGCGTGAGTTACAATCTGCTTGGGCCACAGAGTCACAAGTGGTACCACTGATCTCATGTACAGGTAGGAAAAGACTGAAGACTGATTTGTCTAGAATTCTGCAAGTAGTGTCCTGGATAGCTGGCGAGGTGTTGGGGGGGAAGTCCAAGGGGAGTGCCAGCTACCACCATATCCTTTACCAGGCATTGTGTGAATGCTCTTTCTTCCCGTTTTGAAGATTTTTTTTTTAAGGTGAGTGTATGTTGTGTGTGTGTATGGCGTGGGCTCGCAAGTGTTTATAAGCAACATGTGTGCCGGTGGCCAGAAAGGCTGGAAGAGATCATCAGATCCCCAGGTGTTGATGTTACGGGTGGTTGTGATGCCTGATGTGAGTTCTGGGACCTGAACTCAGGTCCTCTGGAAGAGCAGAAAGTACTCTTAACTGCTGAGCCGTCTCCCAACCCTGAATTCCCTTAGTGTCCTGTTGATGGTCCATCCGGCTTATCTTAGTTGTCTACATATAGAATTTCAAAAATGTAGCATTCAACTGTAGATTGTAGTTGGTTCAGCCATTTCAGAAATGAGTTGAGTTGTATCCCAGACCCAGGCTACAAATATTTATCGTGGATATTGGTGATTTTAAAGCAGCCTTTAGCAGTTTATCAAACTAGTTGTGGGTGTCATTCAGTTCGTGCTCATTGGGTTTCAAGAAATTATTGGATTTCAGGAGAGTGAAGTCCTTATTAATTAAGAACTGTTAAGTGATAGGATCTTAAAACTCGACAGCAGAGGTTGATGGATGGGAACAGATAAGACCATCCCAGCTAGATTGAATGGCAGCCACCAGACACTCGGGGTTTATTAACCAGACTGTCTTCCATTGCCCGCCCCCAGCTCCCAGATGGCTCGGAGATCCCCCTGCCTCCCATTCTGTTGGGTAAGCTGGGCAGCGATCCCCAGAAGAAAACAGTGTGTATCTACGGGCACCTGGATGTGCAGCCTGCGGCCCTGGAGGACGGCTGGGACAGTGAGCCCTTCACCTTGGTGGAGCGGGAAGGTAAGGCACCCAGTGCTTGCCCACCCACCGAAGTACTCATTTTCAACATTGGAGGAACAGTTCTGGAGATGTTACGTTTGGAAAAGCACTAATATTCTCCTGGGGTTTTCTCTTTCTGGCACTTTTTTTTTTTTTTTTTTTTTAACAGCATCTAGAGATTGGGTTCTGGAAGTCTCTCATCTGTGCCTCAGTTATTGAAAGCTGAGAAGAGTTTTCCTTTTCTCATGACACTCCTTGATGGGAGCCTGCCAGGCTTCCTTTCAATCCTAACACGTTTTCCAGAACATTCTTTCCAGTTTAAGGCTGCGTAGTCCCCTGATGGCCAGCCTGTCCTTCTCGCTCCCTCTTGTGAAATGCTCAGCTTCCCAGTTGTCCCTGTGCTGGTCAGGAGAGTCCCTCAGAATCAGCCCCTTCTGCCTTTGAACCTTGCCCCCAGGACTGAATTCCAGGCCCCCTAGCTGGGTGTGGAGTCTGCTGTTAGACACATCCTGACTCCCTGTGGTCTGTTACCTGACTGTGAAATGTGAAAAGGCATTTTATCTAACACAGCCTTTATGAAACCCCATCCCATTGGGTCCTCCTCCACCTAACTGGGACGCACCCATTGCTGTTATAACTCCATGGGCACTTGGATTCCTCCTGAGTATCAGACCCACGTGTCTTCCGTGGCAGTTTATGGCTACATGAATTCAAGCTGTCTGGACTGGGAATCCTTCCTTCCTTCAAGGGCTCTGTCTCCTTTGAACGGCACATCTTCCCACCACCTGTACCAGAAACAGGGCTGTCCTGTCCCTGCTGTGTGCCATCTCTAGTCTCTTCCCAGCCTCTGCCCCACCCATGCTGGGGACACCCCAGTGCTGATCCTGATGATCTGACTAAGCTGAGGACACCCCAGTGCTGAGCCCAATGACCCAACCATGCTTCTTTGAGCTAAATACCTCCCAGCAGATTCAGATTCAGCAACCAAATTGGGATGGGAGTGTAGTTTGTCGTAGTTTGTGATGGTGGCCATGTGCTTCCAAAGCAACCAAACTTCCACATGGTTGCTGTTAGCTACATGGCACTTAGTCTTAAATGGCTAACTACCTGTAGGGGTTTCCTGGAAATGGATGGTGAGTCTTGGTGAATCCTGGTCCTAGCCACTGCTGTGAAAGGGAAAGGTAACAGGAGGCACCCACATGACTGCCTCTTCGGGTGCTAGAAATTCTCTGAGTTTTGCATAGGGTTGGATGGAGACTCGGGCTTTTAAAGTGAAGAAGCCCTCATTGCTTAGGAGGACAGCTGTGTGAGTTTGCACCTCGGCATTATCATGTTCACTTGAGAAAAGGTCTTTTCGATTTGCTGTCTCTAACTGGATCTGCTGATTACTGTTCCAGGCAAGTTGTATGGGAGAGGCTCAACGGACGATAAGGGGCCTGTGGCCGGATGGATGAATGCCCTGGAAGCCTATCAGAAGACTGGCCAGGTACACCCCCATGCCAGATTCTGTCCACTCATCAGGTCGTGTGAGTAGTGGTATAAAGATCACTAGAGAGGAGAAAGCAAGCCCCACCTTGGTCAGCACAGATGACTGAGATAGAAGTTACAGCTGTTTTCAGTTCTAGAAATTATTAACCTGGGCATTGTCTTACAGATGCTCAAAGGCCAAAGGTCAAGCTGTCACCACTCAGCAAGATTCTTGCCAACGCTTAGAACGTGATCTTTGTTTTTCTCTTTTCTTTCTGTGCTGGGATCAAACCCAGGTCCTTATGCATGCTGGGAAATTCCTGTACCTCTGAGCTGTGCCTCCATCCCCAAGTGTGAAGTGAATTTTATTTTATTTTCTTGCAAATGTTTTTGGGATTTTTTGTTGTTAATTTTGTTTTGAGACCTTATCCAAGTACTGGCTCCAGCAGGGAAGTTAGGTACCTAGAAGTTCAGCAGGTCTGGGGAACTGAACTCTTAGCCAAATGGTCTGGAAATATTTGGACACACAAGAAATTCATAGCAAAAGACAGCTGAAATATTAAAGGCTGGATGACACCAAATATTCATAATAAATGGCTTGCCTCTTGACAGACCCTTGGCCAGTCAAAGTTCAGCTTTAATACACAGCTGAATCTCTGTAATATATTCTTGTGGCTCGCCACACCCAGGTTTTTTGATTATCTTTAAACCTGATTGTGATTCTGCTGTGTGGTTAGTTTTTGCATATGGATTTTATTTCACAGCATGATAAAATAAGAATAGGTACTTTTGTCAAAGTATGGAAAATTAGGGAAGAGGCTCATACTCTCTTTGTCGGGGATCATCTGCATGGGAGAAAACAGGTTAAAACACACACACACGCGCACACACACACACACACACACACACACACACACACACACACACACACACACACGCTTGGCCTGTCCAACAGCTGACCCTAAGAGCTGAGCACAGAAACCAGGAAGACTCAGCAACTATAAGGCACCACACAGTGTTGGGAGGCCATGAAGGGGAGAGTGCACAGGACGGAGCCCTGAGCACCTTCACTTAGAGCTGTTCAGAATGTAACAGGAAAGATCTCACTTGGGACAGAAGAGGACAGCAGGAGCGAGCTAGGGCTTTTTAGGCTTTGGACTCTGTGGCTGTGTCCTGTGTGTGGCCTCTAGCTCACGTGGGGCCTCCTTTGCTCATTCGTGGATAGGCTACCTGCTACATCCCCTCCAGAGAACTTGACCCAGATGCCAGAGCTGTGCTGAGATTCCCATCGAGCACCTTAGGACTTCTTGGCTTCTTGTACAGGGGGATGCTGGCAGTGTAGAAGGCCATTCCAGTGCAGGAAAGGTCTCACTTAGCCACAGCAACAGTGAAGGCTCAGTGATATTCAAAAAGTATTCTCTCCTGATTCCTCGTGTGTGTGTGTGTGTGTGTGTGTGTGTGTGTGTGTGTGTGTGTGTGTGTGTGTGTGTGTGTGTTACTTGCATGTGGGTACATTTTCACAGGGGAATGCATACGTGTGGAGGTCTGAAGTTGAGTTACAGACAGTTGTGAGCAGCCATGTTAGTGCTGGGAGTGGAACCCTGATCCTCTGGAAAAGCAGTCAGTGCTCTTTAGGCCAATGTGCCCTTCTCCCTGTCTCATGGCTTCCCTGACATTCATTGACTCACTCTGTGATTGCAGGGATCCCTGGGCAGGACATGCCTAGACATGGTATAGGGCTTTCCCTTCGAACCCTGGACTCCCACAGGCCAGTGAGAGAAGATCTTATATTTGAAACTAAATTTCAGAATAGTCTCTTGTGTGTTGCTTCTGCAAGAAAAGTAAGGAAACTGACTTCTTGCCATGTGTGTCCCTGTCACAGGAGATTCCCGTCAACCTGCGGTTCTGCCTGGAAGGCATGGAGGAATCTGGCTCCGAAGGCCTGGATGAGTTGATTTTTGCCCAGAAAGACAAGTTCTTCAAAGATGTGGACTATGTCTGCATCTCAGACAACTACTGGCTGGGGAAGAACAAGCCCTGCATCACATACGGCCTCAGGGGCATTTGTTACTTCTTCATTGAGGTACGAGCTGAGTCCCACAAACACCCCTTGTTTCTCTCTGACCCATAAGCCTCTTTGTTCTTCCGTACCCTGACACAGGCAAATACCAAGAAGTTAATCGCTCGGAGCTTCCCAGGATCCTTCTTGGGTTCCATAATCCATTAATACCCCAGGCATGGGCTTATGAGGTCAGAAGTTCCATCTCAGGCAGTTTCAGATTAAGACAGTGTTACTGTGATACTGTATTAGAGTGAAGACAGCAAAGGCTAGTCCTCCTGAGATGGCCTGGACAAGTGAACACAGGAGAACCCTCCCTTTAAAAGGAAAAATGGTCACACTTTATAGCAAGTAAGTTCTAATCCCATGTCTGAGTTGTCTTGAGAGAGTGGAGATTCTACCAGATGAACAAGGAGTGTGGGCAAACTCTGCCGAACGCTGGTGGAGATCTTCTCCCACTGGGATGATGATGGTGGGTCCTGCTGAAGGTCTTTATCACCTGACTGATAGGGCAGAACCCATGGCCATAGCTGTACTGAGACTCTGCATGTTACAGTTGATTCTGTACTGTGAGGGAACTTCCATTCCCTTATAGATGGGATTCTAAACACACATGGTCACCTGGCTTGCCTGGTTATAAGACTAATCAGTACTAAAATGGTTCTGAACCAGATCTTCAGGTTTCATGGTGATGGAGTCCTGCATCATGCTAGGTATTGTCCTCTGAGGAAACATGTGCAGGGTCTCTGCAAAATGACCAGATTCCATCCTTCCTTTTAAAGGGCTTATCAGTGTTAGAGGCTGCTCTGTATCATACTTCTGTCTGTGGCAAGCGTCCCTGTGCACACCTGCACCCAGCATCCTCTGGGCACACCTGCACCCAGCATCCACAGTGCACACACCTGCACCCAGCATCCCCTGGGCACACCTGCACCCAGCATCCACAGTGCACACCTGCACCCAGCATCCACAGTGCACACCTGCACCCAGCATCCCCTGGGCGCACCTGCACCCAGCATCCACAGTGCACACCTACACCCAGCATCCACAGTGCACACACCTGCACCCAGCACCTGCACCCAGCATCCCCAGTGCACACGTAGTCTGCACATCCAGGAGTCTCTCTTGTGTCTGGATTTTCTAATTGGGAAATGGCCTGCTTTGCTCCTTAAGGGAGCAGATTTGGACTAGAAACTGCCAGTCTCGCAACTGTTCTTTGTCAGTGCAATGTCACATAATTAAAATAAGCTCCCACTAAGCCACCAAATAAAGTGACCTTTTGTCTCTGTCCAGGTGGAATGCAGTGACAAAGACCTCCATTCTGGGGTGTATGGTGGCTCAGTGCACGAGGCCATGACGGATCTCATTTCACTGATGGGTGAGCTTAGGCTGGAGCTGTCTGGGTCAGCACTTTGTGGGCAGGGCACTTTTTCAGAGCTATCTATGTGTATGCCTAGTATGTTTCAGCATCCTTCATGAGCCTACTCAGCCGTGTTCCTAATTAAGTTCCCTTCCTCTGGGCATTGTTTCATTTAAAAGGCCCTGTGTTTCGCTCCTGCCTCTGCCCCTTCCTGTCTTTGCTGCATCTACCTATAGAACTGTTCTCCCTTCCACATCCAGTGGACATGGATTGATTCTGTTCTGCCAGGGAACTAAGTGGAGCCGTTGCCTCCATGTCGTTCTGTAACCCCCTTCTCTCCTCCTGCATCCCGGGATGAGGGCTCCCGCAGGGGACGTGACATTGCTTCTGTAGTTAGAGACTGTTTTGTGCCACTCAGAGGTTCCCTCACCAGCTTTAAAGGACCTTGTTTGATGTGGAATCTGCATTGTCAAGAAATGTTGGCTAGTGTGGATTTTTAGGTTCATGTCCTGGTGTGCAACTGGAAGCTAACTTATGCACTCCACCTGCTCCTCAGTCTCTCTCACACCTCCTTGGGGCTACTCAGCTGACTTACTGGCATAATGCACCCAGGTGCTCCTGGTGGCCATTTGCCCTGGTACCTGAGTTCTTGGAGTCAGGACATCTCATAACACTGCTTACGCACTGCCCCAGCTGAGTATTCCACCCTCTGCCCCTTCCCTCAGGCTGTCTGGTAGACAAGAAGGGGAAAATCCTCATCCCCGGCATCAACGATGCCGTGGCTCCTGTGACGGATGAGGAGTGCAAGCTCTATGACCATATTGACTTCGATATGGAAGAGTTCGCCAAGGATGTGGGCGCTGGGACCCTTCTGCACAGCTGCAAGGTACTGTTTGCCTTCCTGTGCCCCAACCCCAAGAGGCCCCAGGGCTCCCATGACAGGCGTGTCCACCACGCCTCAAAGACATCCAGTGTCAGAGGCGGTTCATCCGAGGAGGGTTAGATGGACTCTGACCAGCCCTACTGGGCAGGGGTCCCCATGTCCTCATGCACACATCCCATCTCCTCGGTGAGCAGATCTTACCTGTTGTGCTTCTGCAGAAAGACATCCTGATGCACAGATGGCGGTACCCATCCCTCTCCCTCCACGGAATTGAAGGAGCCTTCTCAGGTTCTGGGGCCAAGACTGTGATCCCCAGGAAAGTGGTCGGCAAGTTCTCCATCAGGCTCGTGCCAAACATGATACCGGAAGTTGTTAGCGAGCAGGTATGTGGCGATGCAGGGCATGAGTGGGGGCAAAAGTTGTGGGGAACACGTGGCAGCTGAGAGCTGCTGTGATGTGAGAACAGTAAGAACTTTCTCCTGGGCAGAAGCACCCGCTTCCTGACTCCTGCCCCGCAATATCTGCTGTGATAGGCAGTATGGAAGCTTGGCAAGGACAAAGGCCGTATGAGTGAGCAAGCGTTACACACACTACTGAGGCATGCGAAAATATGACCTCTGACCTCACCCCAAAGATGTGAAGCCCCAGAGAGGCGCCTCTCTAGGAGGTGAGGAATGGAAGGGAGGATCTGGGCAGCTGCAGGTCAGCGACGCTCATGGAACACATACATGCCTCGTTGATTAGTGAGACTTCATAAAGAGATGGAATCAGAGGTTTCTGGGATGAGGATGCTGGGGCCTCTCTCCAGAGGAAGATGGGCTTTCCTCTTCGGGCAGCATCCCTAGAGCAATCCCTCGCCCCTTGGTGCTATGTGTTTGATTTGGTTGGTTTGGCTTTGTGGGGTTTTTTAGATTTGTTTGTTATGTATATGAATGTTTTGTATACATAGAGGTCTATATACTACATGTGTGCCTGGTGCTCACGAAGGCCAGAAGAGAACACCGGATCCCCTGGAACTGGAATTAGATGTGGTTGTGAGCCACAGTGTGGGTGCTAGAAATCAAAGTACTCTTAAAGTTGTGCATCTCTCCAACCATCCCCCACCCTGGTTTTATGTATTCAGACTGGCCCAGAACTTCCTGAGTGCTGGAATGGCAGGTGTGAATCACTGTCTATTGTGTGTGTGTGTGTGTGTGTGTGTGTGTGTGTGTGTGTGTGTGTGTGTAGGATTAGTTCTTTTTCTCTCATTGCTATAACAAATATACCTAAAGAATACAAAATATAAATATAAGATATACCTGAAGAAAATAACTAAAGGAACAAAGAAGGGCTTATTTGGCTCGCAGTTTAAGGGTATAGGCCATCAGGACATGTGCATGAGGCAGCTGGTCACATGTTCTCAGTCAGGGAGAGAAGAGAGATGAATCCTGATGCTCAGCATGCTTTCTCCTCTGCCCCTTTTATTCAGTCTAAGACTCCGCCTTTAGAATGACGCTGCCCATCCTGGGGAGTCTTCACCCAGAAGTGTGTTTCCTACGTAATTCTAAATCTAGCCCAAGTGTCAACATAGGCATTTTAGGACACAGATACCCTGTCTGTTGAATGAATCAGGCCAGACAGCATGGTCTTTGCTCAGTTTTTACATACTGTCATAATTTAGTATGTCTGTGTCAAGGGTGAACTGGTTGAAATTAACACAGTGCCTTTCAGCTCACTCAGATCCCTTGCTGAGGCCTCTTTCTTGCTGCAGTGGTTATGCACATCAGTGTCCGGCAGCAGAAGATGAAGCTCGCCACAGATCCTTTCTAGACTTGTCGATGCTGTGTAGACCCATTGTGTCCGACTCGTTGTCAGGACCGCTACGCACCCTGTAGATCTTCTCACTGGGTCAGATGCCGGGTATAAAATACCACGTGTCTCTTCTGCTTACGCTCTAGGTTTCGAGCTACCTGTCAAAAAAATTTGCTGAACTGCATAGCCCCAACAAGTTCAAGGTGTACATGGGCCATGGTGGAAAGCCTTGGGTGTCTGACTTCAACCATCCCCATTACCAGGCTGGGAGAAGAGCCCTGAAAACAGGTGGGCAGCCCTCTGGAGGTGGATGCCAGGGCCCTGAGAGTGTCTGAGGAGACTCTGTTGTAGCATGTGGTACACATGTACCCATGGCGGGGTCGATTGTGTTGCGAGCGAGGCTGAAGGGTGGGGTGAGATCAGGGCCTCGGTCTACAAGAGTAGATTCCTGAGCCCAGGCTCTGGACCAAAGGTTGCTAAGTGGTGGCTCTCTGGCATCCAGGGCCCGAAGTCCATCATTTTTCTCTATTTTACATTTCCCAGTGTTCGGTGTTGAACCTGACTTCACCAGGGAAGGTGGCAGTATTCCTGTGACCCTGACCTTTCAGGAGGCCACGGGCAAAAATGTCATGCTGTTACCCGTGGGGTCAGCAGACGATGGTGCCCACTCCCAGAATGAAAAGCTCAACAGGTAAGACTGAGGCCTGAGGTCGGGTGCATCCTCCAGCAGGTGGGGGGGTCTGTGATCGCCCCTCTTGTCCTGTAGGGGTTTGGTGGTAAGAACTGATGAGGGGCAACGCAAGGCCTTGGTAGTGGGAGTGTGAAAACGGGGTTCATCTAGCATTCTTTGTTCATCACGCTCTTCGTGTAGCACCCATAAAACACCACTTCGTTTTGAAAAATTCCGTCACTGACTGTTCAAGCCCCCTCTGCCTCTGACAGGGGATACTCTTGGCTCTCTCCAGCCTGCAGGATGGAGAGAGCCTTCCAGCTGCGGGGAGGAGGGACCCAGGCTGCAGGCTGCAGGCTGCAGGCGGTGTGGGAAGCTGCAGCCCTGTAGCTGAGAGGAAAACGGGAAGCAGAGACCCAGCAGTTGCAGCAGCAGGAACCTGGCTGCTGGGCTGTGGGTCAAAGAGCCAGTCTTCAGAAGCCATAGCTGTCTGCGCGCAGGGCACTGGCTGAGACAAAGATCTAGACCAGGGCCAGGACCCGTAGTTGGTTTTTGTTGTCTATTTGTTTGTTTTGGGGGGGCCCACCACCCACCTCCCAAATAAATACAGGCAGACTTATTCTTACCTATGAATTCCCACCCATAGCTCGGCTTGTTTCTTGCCAGCTTTCCTTAAATTATCCCATCTGCCTTTTGCTCTGGGCTTTTACCTTCCTCTATTTTATATACCTTTTTTTCCTTCTTACTGTGCCTGGGTGGCTGACCCCTGGTGTCCTCCTCTCCTTTTTTTCTTTCTCCTCCCTTGTCTCCTTTTTCTTATTTATTCTCTCTGCCTGTCAGCCGGGCCTATCCTTTCTCCTGCCTTGCTATTGGCCGTGTAGCTCTTTATTAGACCAATCAGGTGTTTTAATCTGGCAGAGTAACACAGCTTCACTGAGTTAAACAAATGCAACATAAAAGAATGCAGGGTTGGGGGTTTAGCTCAGTGGTAGAGCACTTGCCTAGCAAGCACAAGGCCCTGGGTTCGATCCTCAGCTCAAAAAAAAAAAAAAAAAAAAAAGAAATCAAAAGCTAGCCGGGCGGTGGTGGTGCACGCCTTTAAACTGAGCACTCGGGAGGCAGAGCCAGGCGGATCTCTGTGAGTTCGAGGCCAGCCTGGGCTACCGAGTGAGTTCCAGGAAAGGTGCAAAGCTACACAGAGAAACCCTGTCTCGAAAAACTAAAAAAAAAAAAAAAAAAAAAGATTGTAACGCATCTTTAAGATTCCACAACAAGGACTAGTTACTGTAGTGGGAAATGCGGGAGGAGGTGTCAGGCTGAACTTGTAGTTAAGAACCACCAGGCTGAAATTTAAACCACACTTCAAGGCAGAGTAGGGCAGTGGGGGGGGGGGGGGAATCGCCGCCCACCTGGCTCCCGACTCCCGGGGCAGCAGCTGGTAACGGTCGTTGTTTTGTTTGTTTGCTCTGTCAGGCACAACTACATAGAAGGGACCAAGATGCTGGCAGCATACCTGTACGAGGTGTCTCAGCTGAAGGACTGAGAAGTCTCGCTTCCCGTGGAGGCCTGCCCAGGATAATCTGCCCTCTGCCCTCGCTTCCCTCCAGCTCTCTCTTCCCTGCCTCTCTCAGGTCACAGGCAGACTCGCAGGAATGGCCACGGTGCCTCCGGCTGTCACCGGGGCAGAGGCAGCTGTGTCAGAGAGTTGGCAATGTTTAGTCCTAAGGCTTACTGGGGACAACTGACTGGCCCAGGCTGGGAGGAAGGAGTTCTCAGAGGTGGTCAGTGTGACTTTACCTCCAGAAAGTAGCCAGAGTCCAAAAGCTCCAAGTCTGTGAGAGGTACTGTCCGTCACGGACTGGAATGAACAGGATGGGTTCTCTGCTTTCTGTCTCAGGTGAGGCTCAGGGAATATTCAGGAGCTCTTGCTGTGACGGTGCCATGGTGACCCCTCACTGTGCTCTGTATCCCTTCTTAAGACCCTAGCTGACCATCACTGGTGTGTCCCCCCCCCACTGCAGCCCCTCAGAATCTGTCCAAACAGTCCTAGTGGAAGCGTCAGTCCAGAGCCAGCTACCCTGCTAATAAAGGTGACGATGAGCCCCCGGAGGAATTGCTGTGGTCTCACTTTCTTGGGGAACATGCATGCAGGTGTTCATTGGTGCACGACCTGCTTGGTGGAGCGCGCGCGTGTGTGTGTGTGTGTGTGTGTGTGTGTGTGTGTGTGTGTGTGTGTGTGTATGTGTATGTGTCAGGTAGTGTCGGGTACCTGTCACCTCATGATAAAAAGTAGTGGCCTGAGCTCATAACGCCAGACCTGTGTCCACCCTCTGCCTCCACATCAGATTCTTGCAGTCCCAGGGCTGGGTCAACAAAGATGCAAGGTGAGTGGTGGGGACCATGGCAGAGATGTAGGAGCCATCCTGGGAGCACACAACTGCCAAGGACTAGCTGGAGGAGGAATATTGTGATAGTAGAGGATCAGGAAGCTGAGGCAGAGGAATTGCCATGAGTTCAACACTACCCTGGGGTATAGTGTAAAAACCCTGTCTCAAAATAGTAAGCAAACAAACAAAAATGCCTTCGGAGTGATGGCCTACAGAACAAATGATTACCCACCCAGCTCTACTAATTCAAGTAAATGATTAAGTGGTGAGCCGGGCAAGGGTTCATGTGAAGAATTCCCACTCAGTACTGCAGGAGAAAAGGGGACCTACTGTATCACCACAACTGTCACAGGTGAGCTCACAAGTGTACTAAAATGCTTAAACGTGGGGGATTTGCCTAGTCTGAAACTAGCTCCCGAGGTTCCTTGGTCCCCAGGGAAAACCCAGTGACTACAGTGGAGAAGCCCCAACAGATTTGTGGACCAGGTGACCAAGTGAGCATCCTGCAGTGATGCCCATCCGTGTCACATACCTGGACCAGGTGATGCAGCGATGCCCATCTGTGTCACATACCTGGACCAGGTGATGCAGTGATGCCCATCCGTGTCACATACCTGGACCAGGTGACCAAGTGAGCATCCTGCAGGGATGCCCATCCGTGTCACATACCTGGACCAAGTGATACAGTGATGCCCATCCGTGTCACATACCTGGACCAGGTGATGCAGCGATGCCCATCTGTGTCACATACCTGGACCAGGTGATGCAGTGATGCCCATCCGTGTCACATACCTGGACCAGGTGACCAAGTGAGCATCCTGCAGTGATGCCCATCTGTGTCACATACCTGGACCAGGTGATGCAGTGATGCCCATCTGTGTCACATACCTGGACCAGGTGATGCAGTGATGCCCATCCGTGTCACATACCTGGACCAGGTGATGCAGTGATGCCCATCAATGTCGCATACCTGGACCAGATGACCAAGTGAGTATCTTGCAATGATGCCTATCAGCAACCCATATCCTTGAAGGGGTTTCCTAAGGAGAGCTTGTCAGCTCTAGGGACTTCAGACTCAGTGAGAAAATACCAGACACTCTGAAACTACAGAATAATCTGAATAAAATTCGGAGCCTCTCATGCCCTACATTGAATAGAATAGTGATTTTGGGAATCATGACATCATCTCTAAGGTTTAGGCCCCTGCACTCCCCTTGCCCTCCTACCCTGGAGTCACAGCCAGGATATCTTGTGCATTATCTCATCTATCTCATGTACTCGGCCATAAGAGGCTGTGGAGACATGAACGATCACCCTGCTGCTGGGATGCAGCATGTGCCGCTACTTAGAAAACAGCCCAGCAGTGTCTCAAATGGTAGACTACACGACCCTGCATCCCACCCCAGCCCTACATATACAAGAAAAATGAAATCGCGTCCCCACAACAACTTTTACACAGACGTTTGTACACTCATCACTCACACTAGTCAAGAGACGAGACGACCTACGTGTCAGTCCACCAACACCTGAGAAATGTGCTCTGTCCACACGGTAGAGTAGTGCTTGGCTGTCAACGGCGTGAAGTACTGATGGGTGCTACAACGTGGCTTGAAAATTTTATGTTCAAAGAACTCAGAGGGCTGACTTCGTGGAAAAAATTGAACATTAACTACTTGAAAAGATTATAATTATGTTTTTTAAGAATATGTAACCATCCAGAATTACCATGAAAAATTAATGCCAAACATGTTTTGGACTGGGCCAGCGTGCACCTAAAAATGTTTGCTGGCTGAGTATGTTACATGGGGGCTTGTGGCAACTTACTGCCCGGTCAGCAGGTGGCCCGGCATGGACACTCTAAGCTGGTGGCTGGCCTCATGGGTCTTACTCACCATTGTTCCCAGCTTGGAGTCCACTGGGCCAGAGTTCCAAAGTTTTCTGCACAGCCCTGACTCCAAGGAACATGGAAAAGGAAGCCCTTCAGGACCCTGGGTGGGTCTCATTAAACATCCCTCTGGGCCTGGGCCTGCCCTGGCCCACCATGATCCCTGGAATGAAGGGTCCTGTGGATCAGTAGATCTATTAACATCTGGAAAACAAAGATGCCTCATTCAACTCTCCCACTAAGAGACAGTGTGTCCCAGTTGCACAGATTTGGAATGAGGTCGTGGCCCAAGTCATTTGATGCTACCAGAGGCCAATTGATCCTGGGCACATCCCTGGGGGGCTAGGGACAAGGTCACAGCACCTGAGGACTGCATGCAGAGACAAGCTAAAGGCCACACCACCTTCACTGCAGGAGACAGACTCCAGCTACGCTGCTGAGGGCTGTGCAGCTGGAGGGCTACAGGATGTGCACTGGTACCTTAATGACTGGAGTAACAAAGGGCCTTACCAGGTCATTTAAACAACAGAGATGTGCTTTCCCTAACCTGGAGACCAAGGTGTGGGCAGAGCTGGTGGTTTCCAGGGCTCTGAGGAAGAATCTGCTCCAGGCACCTCCTCAGCTGCTGCTGCAGCCTTCTCCTTATTCTCCCCTTCCTCTTCTTAATGTTGTGTGTCTGCTTCCTTCTCTTTTCCTTCCTCCCCCACCTCCTCCTCTCCCTCCTCCTTCACCTCCTCCTCTTCTTCCTTCACTTCCTCTTCCTCTTTTTCCTTCACCTCTTCTTCCTCCTCCTCTTTCCTTCTTCACCTTTTTCCTCTTCCTCCCTCACCTCCTCCTCTTCCTCTTCTTTCCTCTTTCACTTCCTCTTCCTCCCTCACCTCCTCCTCTTCCTCCTCCTCCTTTCTCCCTCTTCCCTCCCATGCCTGTCAGGAGTCTTTCTCTGTTTCTGCTTCTTCGGCTCATTTTCTTCCTCTACTTCTTCCTTTTCCTCTTTTTTGTCATTTCCTCCTCCTTCCCCTTTTTCTTTTCATCTTCCTTCTCTTTTTCTCTTGAAATAAGGTCTTTCCCAGGCTGAGTACCAGGATTCTAGGCATACACTCAAACTCCTGGCTGCCACTCAAGTCTGAAGGATGACGGCCGTCCTTGGCCCTCCTTGGATTGTGTAACATTGACCTAGCTTGTCTTCACCTTCACATGGCTCTGGACTTAGAGTTAAAGGTAGAATAAATGGGGTATGGAATTTGCCCCTGGGATTAAGGAAAGCTGCTGAGGCCAGGCATGTGTCAGGGGTGTCCCTGAATAGAGACCTAGAGATACCATTGCATGAAGCTGTGAAGTTAAAGCCTGGATTGTCTTAGAAAACCCAAGATGTTAGAGATGCTAGAGTCGTGGGATACCTGTCCAGGAGAGCTAATAACAGGGAGTGAAACCAGCCCAAGAGACAGAAGTGTGCTGCAGTCAACAAAGCTGAGCAAAGTTGGAGAGCTGGAGGGCATTTTGACATCAGGCATGGAGGTGCAGAGTTTGGAGTTTGCCCAGCTGGTTTGCGGTCTTGCTTTGATCCAGTATTTCCTTGCTTTGCTCCCATCTCTTAATTTTGGAACGGTAATGTATATCCTGTACCTGTATATGTTAGAAACTTGTGATCTGTTTTTTGATTTTGATTTTTGCAGGTGATAACAGTTAAGAGATTGCATGAATCTCAGAAGGGACTTCGAGCTTTGGACTTTAAAACATTGTTGAGACTGTGATAGACTATGGGACTTTTGAAGATGGACTAAATGAATTTTATGATATGGTTACAAGCTTGCAGGGGCTACGGAGTGAATGTGGCAGTCTGAATGTAATTGGCTACCATAATCTCATAGGGAGTGGCACGGTTAGGAGGTGTGGCCTTGTTGGAGGAAGTGTGTCACTGTGGGGGCAGGCTTTGAGGTTTCCTGTGCTCAGGATACCACCCAGTGTTTCAGTTGACTTCCTGTTGTCTGCAGGATGTAGGAATCTCAGCTACTTTGGCATCACCGTGGCTGCCTGCACAGGGCCATGCTCCCCGCTATGATGATAATCGCCTGAACCTCTGAAACTGTAAGCAACCCACCCCATGCTTTGCTTCATAAGAGTAGCCATGGTCATGGTGTCCCTTCACAGCAGTAGAAAACCTGAGGCAACCACTTACCCAGGGCTGACACTGTAATGCCCGTGTGTGAGTCCCCCCTCCCCCTCCAATGCCAAGGAGCCGAGTTCCGATGTAAGAACAAAAGGTTTCGTTTATCCCGGCCTAGGCAGGGACCTTCCCAACACCACTTAACAATAGGTAAAAAGGGGGAAGGTCCGGGCACTCACTTTAAGGGGTTTATACAGGAAAGGTTCACATGCAGAATGTGAATCTCAGGGGCTAGGGATAAGCATAAGGCTGCTAATTGCTAACTGGGTTCAGGGTATCTATAGGGGCATACATTTTTATTCCCTATGTCCTATTTTTGTTGGCCCATTCAGATTTACTGTTGCATTTCTTTTGAGTTCAACTTCTGGTTAATTGAGCCCATTACTCTTTACACCTTGTTTTGCCAAGTCTAGGATATACAGATTTATTGTCCCAGCCTTATCTCCCCACAGGTTCAACTTTTAGTCAATTCAAAAAAACGCTGGTCAGCCAATACCTTTGGAGGAAGAAGAGGGAAGGGAAGGAATGTCTTTTAAGATGGCTACTAAAGAGCCGGGCAGTGGTGGTGCACGCCTTTAATCCCAGCACTCAGGAGGCAGAGGCAGGCAGATCTCTGTGAATTCAAGGCCAGCCTGGTCTACAGAGTGAGTTCCAGGAAAGGCACCAAAGCTACACAGAGAAACCCTGTCTCAAAAAACAAAACAAGCAAAAGAAAAAAAGATGGCTACTACTAATTTCTCCCTTTCAACACCACCTGCAATGGGCTGGTCTCTCTCACATCAATCATTAGAAAAAGCCCCACAGACTTGCCCATAGACTAATATGGTGGGGACATCTTCTCAGCTAAGGTTCCTTCTTCACTCTATATGGCTCTAGCTTGTGTCAAGTTGATAAAAAGAGCCAACTCGGACACTTTAATTGTTTATTTAGACAGGCTTTCACTATGTTACCCTGGCAGGTTTCAAACTCACAAATCCACCTGCCTCTGCCTCCTGAGTGCTGAGATTAAAGGTGTGCCACCATACCTGGCTATTTGTGTGTGTGTGTGTGTGTGTGTGTGTGTGTGTGTGTGTGTACACACGCACATGTGCACATTTGTGGGTGGGTGTCTGCAGAGGCCAGAAGAGGGCGCCGGATCCCCTGGAGCTGGGGTTACAGGCAATTGTGAGCTGCTTGATGTGGGTCCTGGGACCTGAACTCTGGATGAGCAGCACGTACTTGTCACTGCTGAACCCTTCTCCTGCCCCAGGTCTGCCCTCACAGACCTGTTTTCTCATTCAGGTAGGGGTGGCTGAGCGACTACTCTCTGGAGAAGGAAATGCAGACTAATCCTGTCTGGTGTCTGAGGGAAGCACCACCTGCCCTCCCTACAGGCTGCTCCAGCAGGAGGTGGTGCCGAGACCAAGGCCCATGGGAAGCAGCTGAGGGTGGAAGGGAAGAGCAGCGGAAGGATCCTGGCCCCAGGACAGAGCAGCCACTGCGCCAGCCCTGCAGCACCACCTTTCACACACGGCTCAAAGCGTTCGTGGTTGGGGCTGCAGCAGTCTGTCCTGCATCATCACTAATTCATGCACAGCCTTTGGGAATGCAAGCATTTCCTGCATCACTAGTTCTGACCCGGATTCCAGAAAGGGACCAGGACAGAAACAACTTGACTCCACATTCCTTCAGGATGGGAGTCTCTCTTTGAAGTCAGCAATGTGGTGGCAAAAAGTTCTCTCCTTTTCCAAACTGGACAAGGTGGTTGTGCATTCCTAGAGGCCAGTTTCCTGCTGTGGAGAAACAATGGAGGCCAGCTGTAAATATTCACAAGTGCAGAACTGTCTCCACCCACAGCACAGTTCCCCCAGGAAACATTGTTGCTAAATGCTGGCCGTTTCACTAGCACCGAATAAAGCTTTTTATCTCCTCACTAGACACAAGAGTCCAACTGCACAGACCCTGAGAGACGACAGTTCAACAGTTTAACACAGGCACGAAAAATAATATCAGATTGTTTTCTTGGGGCACACATTTCTGAAAGGACTAATGGGTCAGGGATGGGGGGGGGCGGTGAGGATACATTCAAGTTGATATAGAAAGGTCCCATGGGACTTGGCTTGGCTTGTCTCATACAGGATGTGCCTCTTGCTCCAGTATCTCAACCCTAAGCAGAATTCTTATTCCATGATCAGACTGCTTCTGAGGAAGCAATTCTGCTGTCGATCTACACAAGAGGAGATCTTTCACCCCTGAAGCTCCTTAAGAACTAGAAAGGGAAAGCTGGCATCAGAAGACTGGATATTAGAAACCGCCACCATTGAACAATAATGCAGGGTGTTCGCCTCTCAGGAAAGGGTTTTCCCGTCTATCGGGATGAAGGACTGTCCTTCAGGGTTTGTGTCCACTAATGTCTATTCTTTGTATTACTAGATTTTCAGCTTGCCAAGACTGATGAAGGCTTTCTCCTATGCCTCAATTTCCAGGCAGCCAAGCCTTGATATTGCAGATAATCCATATACTGATAAAGGAACTGTTTATTTAGTAATTATATTGGGGAGAACAACTCACTGAACAGAATAGGCAAAATCATCAGAGTCCTGGAAGGTTGATGTCCTATCCCACGCTGCTCCTGCCGCCTGACTCAGTCCGCACCATCCAAGCCCATGAGGGAGAGAGGGGCCATGTTGATGTAACCAACCGTCTTATTAAATAAGGAACACAGAACCAATGCAAAGAAGAAAGCCAAGAGATCAGAGCTAAGAGCCTTACCCGCCTGCTGCAGCTAGCCTCTTAAGCCAAGAGACCTCTCCGAAAGAGAGCTACTTCTTGTCTGTTTGTCTTTATATAGACTTTCTGTTCTGCTTTCTCATTGGTTGTAAAACCAACCACATGACTGCCTCGTCAATGTCTGTTGTACAGCCCTCCAGGTCTTCTATGGTATTGAGATTAAGGGCGTGTGTCTCCAATGCTGGCTGTATCCATGAACACACACAGAGATCTACCTAGCTCTGCCTACCAAGTGCTGGGATTAAAGGAGTGCACCACCAATGCCCAGCTTTTGCTATGGCTCTAATAGCTCTGACCCTCGGGCAACTTTATTTATTAACATACACATTTCAATACAAATAAAATAAAATCACATTTCAGTACAAATAAAATACCACCATAGGGGCCCAGGTGTACATGCCCCTCAGCTTAAGCTAGCCCTGAGGCCATGCCCTAGGGGCTGGTACTTCAACGTCATAGGTGGAACAGGTGTCCACTACACCTTGACTTGTGGATTTCCTCCCCTCCACTTTCTCCCTGCACACCAGCTCACAACTGCCGTGTAAGAAGGCAGGAGTGTCAGTTAGGCTCACTGTTGGCTCTCAGATACTCCCTCGTCTCAGCACTTGCAGAAAATGCAGCTCTGTCAGGGAGGTGGCCGCCTCTTCCCTTGTGAGCCCTATAGCCAAGGATCTTCTCCACCTGCAGGAGTTCCCAGAAAGGAGGCTGGCAGCTGTCGCTTGCTCAAGATGGCCCATGGCATCACCTGCTTGCCAAAGTTCAGGTCGCCCCTAGCCTTTCGCTCTTTTTTTTTAACCAAAAAAGTTTGTCTCCTCGGCCTGTCAGCGGGTTCCAACAAATGTGAACTCTTGGATGCTCTTATTTCAATGAAAGCCCCTTCTGTTCCCTTTCCAGCTCTAAGGTAATTCTAAAGTAGGTCCTAGACAGGGCTGTATTCATCTGTAGGCCATTCCACATATAGCAAAAAAACATGTACACATCAATGATACCATCCCACACTACAAAAATTGCAAGCATTCCTTCCTCTCCACAAATGCATGGCCTACCCACAGCCTGTGACCAGACATATCCCTTCAGAATGTCTTTTTGCAGTTGTTAAGAGTCCACAGAAGGCCAACGTATTTGCTCTGTGTATCTCTTATATCTTTGCTCTTCTAGGGTGTTCTCTCTCATTTGAAGGTAAAGTGTACTTAGTAATTAAAAAAGCCAGGTCATTTTCTAAAAATTCATACATGTTGGGCTGGCAAGATGGATCACCAAGTAAAGGTACTTGCTGTCCAAGCCTGAAAATATGAGTTCGGTCCCTGAGACCCACGTAAAGGTGGAAGACAGAACCAGCTCCACAAAGCTGTCTTCTGACCACCACACAGGCACATGGAGGAATGCACACCCCCACCATACACATGCACACACACACACACACACACACACACACACACACACACACATGCACACAATAATAACAAGTCAATTGTTTAAACCTGTAAGTGATCATCAGGTAACTCGTAATGATTTTAAGTTTCTGCTCTGCTTGGCAATTATAGCAAGTTTAACCATTCTCTTCTCCCGAATAAGCAAAGAATAGTAAGGGGCCAAGTGTCAGTAAATGATTGAGCCTGTCCTCCCCTCCTGCTGTCACCTGAGTTCTGGAACTTACAAAATGTTACCTTTGTCATCATAGGAGCAATGTTTTGGATTATAAGTGGCATGTTGTAAAAAAATAAAAGCTATTTTCTCTCTGTGTGTCTTATATCACTGTATAACCCAGACTGGCCCGGAACTCACAGCAACAGCAATCTTCCTGCTCCAGCCTTTCACATTCTGGGATTGCAATGTGAGTCCCTATACCTCTCTTAACCCTTTAATGACTCAGTTTACTAATCTGTGAGATGGGGCAGCTTCCGAGTCTGCCTCACATGACTGTCAGAGTTCTTTAGATCTCAGCTCAATGCCTTCCCATCCTACATATTGTAATATGAACAAAAAATCCTGGTTGTAAAATGTTGGGACTTCTATTAGTGAACAAATCGAGGGTAGTGTGAAATCCTCCGTTCTCTCCAGGGTTCTAAGTTACGGAGGAACCCTGGCAGCACCCAGCTTTTAATGAAGAGAGGCCCATTGTCCTGCACAGGAGGTCCAGCATAGTAAATGGTTAAACAATGTCCCTGGAGTCCTCCCAGAGGTCCTGGGAGAGCCACAGGGGTCATTCAGCACAGTAGATGGTTAAACCCTGTCCCCAGAATACTCCCAGTGGCTTCTTGGAAGAACCATGGCGGTCCTTGAGTTCCAAAGATTCACCTTTCTGTCAATCATCTCAGCAGCTTTCCAGTTCCAAAAGCAGTGGAGCGTGTGCAGCTAGGCGCTTGTGTGGGGAGAAGGGGTCTCCTCCATTTCTGCCTGCTGGAAGTGAGAACAGACTCAGGGGCTGTCCCTGCCACCCCACCCCTACTGTGTAGGAGGGAGGCATTGCCAGAGCATCATTCAGTGACAGGTGCTCCAAGCCTGCTTTGGAAAGATGTTTGGTCAGCTGCCTTCTGGGAGCATGTGTAACCTCTGGCTGGCTGCACCTCTGAGCGGTCACCACCTGCTACCCACCAGAGTCTGTCTGGGATGCCTGCTCGGAAGGCACCAGGATTTGGCCAGTTTCTGAAGATTTCCCCCATGCCTTCCAGGCCCATACCCAGTTCTCTCATAGAGCAAGGTGTGAACAGGAATCTATCAGCAACTGACCGAGGCTTTTCTGGTGCTTGGAGCTGGGCTCATGGAGAAGCGGCCTGAAGACAGAGGTATCCACAGAGCAGTCTGTCCTCTGTCCACCCGGCACCTGCCTCCATTCTCTCAGCCCTAGAGCAGACATGCATGGTTTATATGCCGGGGGCTAGACACTACGATCTGTTTTGTCTTACTGTTTCAGGACAGACAGGGCAAGGCTGTAGCCAAGGGCTTGAACTTAAAAACCTCCCTGTCCTGAGTCAGCCCTCCACACACTGAAGTAAGTAGGAGGCGAGGGACTTCTGTCCCCAAAGCACAATGCCCCAGTGTCCGGTGACTCAATCACCCTTTCAAGAAGTTACAATCCCCCCTCTTCAGAAGGATGTTGGTGAACAGAGGGACTTTGATGGCACACATGTGACTCAGGAAAAGGACACCCAGCTTCTGGCAGCCGGCAGCAGGTCAAGTCAGAGACTATCCCTGCAGAACCCCAAAGAACGGGATCCAGCAGACACTGAGGGTAGAGATTCAGTATGTGGGAGAGGGGGGTATTGGGAAGAAACAGATTTCACAGAGTTCCCCTAGACCCCAGGTCACAGGGAGACACTAACCTGGCCAAGAGCAACCTCCATGTCCCAGGTGCCCTGAGTCCAGAGTCTTGGTGTCTGTTTCACCCTCAGATAAAGAAGAATAAGGCAGAAGAGAGTGGTTACTAGATACTGATTTATTGATTGATTTAGTGACTTACTCAATGCGCTGTCTATACTGCCTATTTGCCAAGCACGACTTCACTTGCTACCTGGAACAGAAAGTTCCAGAAAGAGAAATAGCTGAAACAACAGATCATTGCCCTTAACAGTTTGCTGATTGCCACCTACGCTTCTGTGAGATCTCGCCTGCTGCCCCCACCTTGTGGTTTTAGAGCATAAAATGGGAAGCCAAACTGGACCCTGCATCAAGGCCTTTCAGGAGTAGTCCTGGCTTTGGTCCACCAGGGACATCTCCTGTCTTCCACCCTCCTCCACGTCAGAGCACCTAGGGCAGCTCTTACCCAGCTCCGCACTTCACACTAGGCCCAGACCCCTCACAGGAGGACTGCCCAGATCTACCACTGGGCCCAGACCCCTCACAGGAGGACTGCCCAGATCTACCACCTGGCCCAGACCCCACACAGGAGGACTGCCCAGATCTACCACCTGGCCCAGACCCCACACAGGAGGACTGCCCAGATCTACCAACTGGCCCAGACCCCACACAGGAGGACTGCCCAGATCTACCACCTGTTCTGGCCCTGATGACCAGGTGGTACGTTTTGGATCTTGAACTCCTAGCATCAGGGTCATAGGTAAGAGCAATTCCCAGTCTCAAGGCCGAAGACATCCAGGTCAAAAACACGCCTCTTAAGGTAAGCAAACAAGTGTCCCAGCTTTTGAGTCCTTCTTATCTTCAGCCTAACCTTGTTGCACTTGGGAAAGTCTTCAATGCGTGATAGATAGCACTCTACATGGAGCTTGTATGGGGAGACTGGGTTGAGCCTAGTGCAAAGCCAGGCTCTAGAGAGATTACCTTCTAGAAAGTTAAATTGCATGCTCTGATCAAGATGCCACCCACTCTTCAAACCTCACTTCACAACATAGCAACAACATGCAACTTAACATTTTGATCAAAACCACACTCATCTTCCTGCCAAATAGCAGAGCTTGGCTGGACTGGGTCTGAAGAAGCCACAGCATGAAGGAGAGAGGCCTCTCTGTCCTGAAACAGTAAGACCAAATAGACCACAGCTTGTCTGGCCTCTGACTACACAAGCCTTCTCTAGGGCTTGGAGTTCCATTACATGTAGCACCCAATGAGCTCCAGCCCCCTCGGTTACATTGTTTGGGGCTCTGAGCCGCCAACGTGAACCCTAGACCTGAATTGGACACCTTAAACCAGGAGGAGGCTACGACAGCACTTCTAGACACAATAGTTACAGAAAAGTAGAATAAAATATCTGCCACTGAATTGGAGCCCACAAGATGAAATTCTGATGTGTGTGAAGATGGAACAGGAAAAAAAAAAAGTGACCTGGTCCTCCCAATATAATATTAGAGGCCTGGCTGATATCCTATCACAGAAGGCAGACTGCCAAAAGAAACACATCGTGCACTTATTAAAGTATACAGAGCCAGCCAAACATGAAACCCGAAGAAAGGGCCAGTAGATGACGTGTGTGTGTGTGTGTGTGTGTGTGTGTGTGTGTGTGTGTGAGAGAGAGAGAGAGAGAGAGAGAGAGAGAGAGAGAGAGAGAGAGAGAGAGAGAGAGAGAGAAGGGAGGCCTTGAAGAGGCATTGTAAGGCAGTAGACACTGTTTAGAAGACAGGAAAGATCTGGGAAGCACACACAATGACCTGGGTCGAAGTTCCCCTGGGTCCTGGGCCTGCCGCTGTTTTTCTCCCATGTCCTTACCCTTGGTTAGGAGATTTAAGACAGTTGCTTGTTCTTTGGTAGACACCAAAAGCCCCTCTCTGAATTTTTAAGGAAGGAGGATCAGAGGAATCTCCAGACTGGAAAGGCAGGGGAATAGCATAGAGACCAGGTTCTGAGTTGTTCTCCAGCTCCACCCATCCAAGTGCCATCCTCAGGGTCTGTTGTCTGAGCCACCGTAGGAGAGACAAACAATAAGAAAGCATTGCAGAAGACGACAGGAGGAGCTGCGGGCCAGTGTGCCAGGTCCGTGCACGTTGGAACGTGTGTCGAGGGCGCAAATAAGCATGTCTGAAATCTTCAAGGAAAAATGAAAGAATGGTACCCACATGCAGGAATCAAAACTTAACAATACTTTATCAAGAACAATGAATCAATTCCAAATGAGCAGATTGCACACCTATAATCTTAGCACTCAGGAGGCTTAGACAGGAGGAATTCAAAGCCAGCCTGAGTTACATGGTGAGCTTGAGGTCACTCTAGACTACCTAGTGAGCTCCTGTCTCAAAGCACCCAAACAAATAAACAAAATACAGATATGGAAAACAGCTATAACAGGTTTTAAACAGGAAACCAGTACGAGAAGTAGCTCCATGGGTGGTGGTGTTGGAAAAAATTATTCCAAGTGTCACACAGACATGGACAAAACAAAAATAACTCAGGCAATATTTACTTTGGCAACAGTCCAAACTGGGTGAGCAAGGAATCAGGGTGAGAAGTTCACTTAGTTTTATATTTCACCACATTGGTGCATGCAACATGAATCTTAAATGGTCTTATTAATAAAAAGAAAAAAACTCAGTGCCAGCTATTGGGGTAAATTCTGAAAGATCAGAGAAGCAGAACAAGCCACAGCTAACCTCACCTCGCCAACTTCTCAGTCGATCCTGTTTCCTCAAACTGGAAGCCTCTGAGTCCTCATCCAAATGGATCTCAGCTGAACTGCTGCTAAAAGTTTAAAAGCCTCTAGTTCCTGGTCCTCACACCTTTTATACCTTTCTGCTTCCTGCCATCACTTCCTGGGATTAAAGGTGTGTGTCACCATGCCTGGCTGTTTCCAGTGTGGACTTGAACTCACAGAGATCCAGATGGATCTCTGCCTTCGGAAGGCAAGGATTAAAGGCGTTTGTTACCACTGCCTAACCTCTAAGTTTAATATAGTGGTTGTTCTGTTTTCTAACCCCCAGACAAGTTTATTGGGGTGCACAATGTATCAACATCCTAACCTGTAACATTCTAACCTGTAACAGAGAGTCAGATTTCAGAACTGGGGAAGTTTGTAGAATACTGGCCCTTGGCAAACTAGCATTCTTTGATAGAAAAGACTATTTCTCACAACCCCTTCCTCTTGATGGTACATTTTCATTCTTGTCTTCACATCCAGGCAGCATATGCTGTTTTCGCATTCTGAAGTCTCCATGAGCTATAAGTTATTGTGACTAAGGATATTTGGTGAGCTGAGAGCAGTCCCAATGAGCTTCTGGATGGGGCCCCTAACACAAGGAGCCACACAACATCCAAACAGGATCACAATCCCACAATAACAAGGCCTGCTAGAACTGAAGTCACCACTCCTCTCCATTTTCCAAACAATGGTCCATAAGGCTAGCCAAGGAGTCATCTATTCCCAAATTCCCAGCTAATTTGTTGACTAAAGCAGGCTGACCCTGAAGGGCCTTAGCAGTTGTTCCACTGTGAACTGTATTGTTAAGTCTAAAAGCAATGTTACACAAACTCTGCATTTCTCTGCCAGAATCATTATCTAGACCTAGTCTATTTTTCTAAGCCATCTTTCTAATTGAGTCTCGCGGTACAGCTATTCCCTTTACCACTTCCCTTGTGTAGTTGGCAAATCATTGTTGATTGTAGTAAAGACAGTTTATCCAAACTACATTTCTATTGATAGTGGACCACTAGAACAATACCAACTCATATCCAGCAGCTACCTGGTTCAGAGCCTTGAACTAACTAAGGATATCCCTACGCACCTATCTAGGATCTGTGTAGACATGGGGATCGAATAGTGCCTCCTCAAATCAAGAATGCTCTCCTCTTGTAGTAAAGACTCTGGAGTGAGTTGAGGTGTCTAATGCCAGAGAGAAACAAATAGACAGTTGGGTCAAAGTACAGGTCTTACTCCAACAGACTAGTAAAGTCTCAAGTAAGGACCCCCCCCACACACTAATACCACCAGACATCTGTCTCTGTGAACACCAGGGCTGACTAGCTGAACATCTCTTCAAATGACAAGTCATCACTGTTACATTGCACATGGGAGTTAATTATTCCCTCCATCTTGAGAGGCAGGAGGTGGATCTATTCCCAGGTGATGGAGGCTTTATTGCTTCTGAAATCTGTCAGTACCTCAAATCCTTCAGTGGAGGAAACAATGGTGACATGGTCTGGACTCATTGTCCATTTGGGAAGTCTAACTGGTTTTAGAAGAGACCATACAGTGCATTTTGTTAAGGTGAAATGGGAATGGGACAATTTTACCTTCCTGTTTGCCTGTTGGACAGGCATAACAATCACTCTATTGAACATGTGAACAGAACATTTGATCCATTCTAACCAGGCATTTGCATTCCCATATCCTGTTTGATAGTAGAAGTTTGTCTTGGTCCTTAACCTCTGCTATAGTAACTTTAGCTGGATCATTATTTATGGGAAGGTTGAGGTCTAATGGGGCTGTGGGGAAGCCGAAAGGTGGTTCAAGGGGTCATCAGTCCCAGATCTATGTGAATTAAGTCCTAATGACAGATAAGGGCTGCCCTGTTCGTTTAGGGTTATTAATTGCCAGGAGAAGGGAGTTACATTCAAGGGATTTGCATCTGGGAGAAAGGTTCCTCTAATTAGTTGGATTTTATTCAGCAGCAGTTTAAGATCATTCTTATTATGGAGGGAGGTCTATCCATTATCTTAGGTGACCATCAAACATCTGCCCAGTGGAGGTATGGATAAGCTAGTACATATGGGTACTGTCATAGGGTTTTTGTTGCTGTGATGAAACACCATGCCCAAAGCAACTTGAAGAGGAAAAGTTTTATTTTGCTTATACTTTCAAATCACTGTTCATCATCCAAGGACTTCAGGACAGGAACTCAAGTAGGGCAGGAACCTGGAGGCAGGAGCTGGTGAAGAGGCCATTGAGGGGTGCTGCTTTCAGACTTGTTCCTTATGACTTCTGTGTTAGTTAGGGTTTTATTGCTGTGAAGAGACACCATAACGATAGCAACTCTTATCAAGGAAAACATTTAATTGGGGCTGGCTCACAGTTTATTTTGTTTACAAGTTTAGTCCAAATCGTCATAGCCAGTGGCATGCAGGCAGACATGGTGCTGGAGAAGCAGCCGAGAGTTCTACATCTGGATCCTTAGGCAGCAGGAAGTAAAGGTTTGAGTTTCTGAGACCTCAAAGCCCACCCCACAGTGACACACTTCCTTCAACAAGGGCACACCTCCTAATAGTGTCACTCCCTGTGGGTCAAGCATTCAAACACATGAGTCTATGGGGAACCATTCCTATTCAAACCACCACAGCTTACTTAGCCTGCTTTCTTATAGAACCCAGGACCACTAGCCCAGGGGTGGCACCACCCACAAAGGGCTGGGCTCTCCCCCGTCAATTGCTAATTAAGAAAATGCCCTACAGACTTGCCTACAGCCCAACGTTATGAAGGCATTTTCTCAGCTCCCTCCTCTCTGAAAACTCCAGCCTGTGGCAAGCTGACAGATAGCTATCCAGCACAGGTACATAGGAGGGGTCCAGGGTGGTCACACCTGCAGATGTTTTCTGTCTGAAATGGACTCTGTTGTAATGGTTTTCACAGGAAAAAAAAAAAAAAGACAGACATCAAACTTAACAGTCAGGGAGAGCTGATCTCTGTTTTATTAATGACCCAGGCACAGTTAATCATCTGGATGTGATACAGTAACAACATTAGAATCTATTTAGAGTCACGCCGGGCGGTGGTGGCGCACGCCTTTAATCCCAGCACTCGGGAGGCAGAGGCAGGCGGATCTCTGTGAGTTCGAGGCCAGCCTGGTCTCCAAAGCGAGTTCCAGGAAAGGCGCAAAGCTACACAGAGAAACCCTGTCTCGAAAAACCAAAAAAAAAAAAAAAAAAAAAAAAGAATCTATTTAGAGTCAGTTTGGTGTCAGATGGGCCAGGAAAGGCCATTCGTCTTTCCTCAGAGTCCGAGAGTGATTTCTTTACCCGAGTGTAGGAACCTCAGTCTCCCTGGTAAACAGCACCTGATCTGGCCCTTCCCAGGTGAACTCAAGCTTGTTTTCCTTCTAAGACTCAATTAGAACTCAATCAAGGGGGTGAACTGGGGACTTTTGCCTGGAGGAGGGTTAAACAAAAGACAAACCAAGCACATAACTCTGCAGGAAATGGTCTTTGGTCTTAAAGGAGGAAGGCCAGTAGATTGGCCCAAATAGGGCAGCCAGTAGAGCATTTCATGAGATGGCCAGTCAGTCCTTCCACGGGGCTGTTCTGACCCTTAGGCAGACAACTGGAAGACCCTTTGTCCGGGGGAGTCCTGTTTCAGGACACGTTTGGTTAATTGATTCTTTAGAGCTTGATTCATCCTCTTCATTTCACCTGGGGAGGGACAGTGCCGGGGTGTGGCAGGCCCAGCGACTACCCAGAGCCATTGTGAGTCCTCTGAGGACGTTAGCTCTAAAACGCCTTCCATTATCTGAATCTCTGTTGTCAACTAGAGCATTTCTTTTTTTTTTTTTTTTTTTTGGTTTTTTGAGACAGGGTTTCTCTGTGTAGCTTTGCGCCTTTCCTGGGACTCACTTGGTAGTCCAGGCTGGCCTCGAACTCACAGAGATCCACCTGGCTCTGCCTCCCGAGTGCTGGGATTAAAGGCGTGCGCCACCACCGCCCGGCAACTAGAGCATTTCTAACAGCACCTTGGTAACACTAGAAGCAGCAGCATTTGTCGATGGAATAGCTTCAGCCCAATTAGTTAATCGATCACTATGACTGAACTACATCTAATTAAAAGATACCTGACTGCCTTGAGCATCTCAGTGCATTCAGTCTGGATGTTCTGAAAGGGTCTAAGCCCAGGGTTTCTCCTCCCATGCACTGTTTCCTTAGGTTCATTTGTTAACCTTTTTTGGTAAAAGGTTACCTACGGGACAACTCTGTATTTGTTTGGCTGTTGTACAGCAGCTCTTCATGCACATGTAAGGTTTTAAGACAGTGTCACACCAAGCCGGTGAACCCCAGGGACTCCCTCGGTGGAGTTTACTTAGTATTTCTGTCATCACAGTTCTTGAAGGCAGGAGTCATCTCTGTTAGGGGCTTTTAGAAGCTTCTAGATTTTCTAATTATTTGCCCTTGGGGTAAAAGTGGGAGAGAGACACTGGGTGGGGAGAAAGTAGGAACTGTGTGGAACGTAGACACCTCTGTCAGGAGACTTGTTGCCTCTGCTGCCTTGTCGGTCACAGATTTCCACGGAATGTCCCTTTCGATGCCCTGGAACATACACCGCCACAATCTACCTTCCTTCCTTCCTCCTTCCTCGCTCTCCCCCTCTCCCTCTCCCTCTCCTCTCTCTCTGTCTCTGTCTCTGTCTGTCTCTCTGTCTCTCTCTCTCATTTGTTTTGAGACAGGGTCTCTCTACATAGCTTGGCTGTCCTGGATCTCACTCTATAGACCATGCTTGCCTTGCTCTCACAGAGATATGCCTGCCTCTGCCTCCTGCGTACAGGGATTAAAGGTGTGTGCTATCATGCCCAGCCTCCTACCACTAATTCTAAGATTTGGAGCATTTCTCCCCCCTCCCCCTTGTTTCTCTTAGGCTGTTGTCCCTGTCTTTATTCCTCTTGGAATGTCACTGACACCAAGAGGTCATCCATGTACTGAATTAAGTTCACCAGGAGGAAGTGCTCTTCCTTCTCTGGTTTTGTTGTTGTTTGTTGTTTTACTCTGTCAGGGACAGGGTCTTCTTCCCATGTAGCCCTTGCTGGCCTAGAACTCACTATGTAGACCAGAATGGCCTCGAACTCATGAGGATCTGCCAAAGCGCTGTTGTTTTAAGGTTTTTCCAAAATCTGTCCATCAGTATTGCTGTGTCCTATCCACCTGGGGACCCTCTCACTCAAAGGAGAAGAGGGCCTCAGTCACAGGAAAAGCCCCAGCGCATCTTTTAGGTCAACAATACTGATGCAATTGTAATTATATGGAATCTTACTGAGGGGAATATAGGGCTTGGGTAACACGGAGTGTTGGCTGTGGACCACCTTGGTTCACTGCCCTAAGGTCTTTAAGAATCATCACACTTTCTCATTGGCAAGACTGGGATGTTAGGTGGAGACATGCAAAGCTTGAGGAGTCCATTTCATACCAATGCGTTAATGATGGGTTTTAATCCTTATCTCCCTTTAAAACCTATGGGATACTATCCACATCTTATTACATCCTCTTGGGTTTTTAGAGTACTGTGGATTGGGAGGATCTTTAAATCCCCTTTATTTCTAATTTGGTTCTAGACTTCAGGAAAGGTATCTTTTTCTGCTTGCAGACTCAAAAGGCACCAATAGCCATATGTGGTGGTTACCATCAATGCTCCAGCACTGGCCACAAATGCTGGGTGATGGAGCATGGTAGATACAATTGTCCTTGGTTCAGTTACCTGTGCTAGCTGATCTGAAACCACAAGGATCCCAGAACTCAACACCAGGTCCTCCTCCACCCTCAGCCTCTGGCTCCTTATAACTCCACCCAGCATTCTTAGAAGGCTGCTTAGGATTCTTCAAACTGAATCTCCTTTGTCAGTATCGCTCTCCAGTCGGCAGTGTGTGGGCCTTGCCTTTGGCAATGGGAATGAATCTACGCCAAACGTTGCCTCAGCCAAAGCTTTTGAGTCAAACTGGCAGATTAGACCACAGTAGAAGACAGGGCTTTGCTGTGCACGGACTGACAGCAGTACGGACAGACGGCAGTACGGACAGATGGCAGTGACAGACTCATCAAAGGGAGGGGGCGCAAGTGGAGAGTATTGAAGGCACTGTGGTACAGCCACAGCAGACAGGCTCAGGAGACAGAGTCACACTCAGTGCCGAGGAATGTTTCCTAGCAGTAGGGGATGGCTTAGTGTTATCTCATGGGCAGTGTGTGTGTCCACATCCAAGGGGGCGGCTGATTTCTCTCTCTCTCTCTTTTTTTTTTTGTTTTTTGTTTTTTGTTTTTCGAGACAGGGTTTCTCTGTGTAGCTTTGCGCCTTTCCTGGAACTCACTCTGTAGACCAGGCTGGCCTCGAACTCACAGAAATCCGCCTGGCTCTGCCTCCCGAGTGCTGGGATTAAAGGCGTGCGCCACCACCGCCTGGCTCTGATTTCTCTTAAGGAGTAAATTTACACACCTGTTGTCTCTCTTGAGCCTGGCCTTTTGGGATCTAACTGTTTGTATAGGACATCACAAATCCTTGGATCAGGATGGTCCACTTGTTGGGATGTTTGATTTTAGCTGCCTGTACATTTCTAGGGAACTTTGCTCCTCGGAACTGCTGCCTTCGCCTTGGGGGAGGGCTGCTCCCTGCAGGAGGCCCCTCCCTCCCTGCCCCCTGGGTCAGGGCCACACCTCTCGGCAGGAATCCCTGGATTGTGCTCTGCCTGCCTGGGATTAACATAACCCAGAAAAACCTGAGGGCTTTGTTTTCTTCCTTTTTATTTTGTTTGAAATCAATCACCATGGAAAACAAGGCTAATAAAACATGATTTTTTTCTGTCATAACGAATTCATCGAAGCAGAAACAGGACAGAGCAGCCTCTGTTAAACAGGAACATTAGGACTCCAGGCGACTGGGTAAGTAAAATTTTTGGTGCCTAAATTGATGTTGTTGCTGAGATCTCTTCCTGTGTTATGGATAACCTGTTGGGCGAATGGGAAACTGAAGGGTCTCGGGTGCAGGTTCAAGAGAGACACTGTGCAGGACTGTTGGAATAAGAAGGTTCTTCAGAGGGTTATGATTGCCGTGAACAGACAGACAGCAGTGGTGGGGGCTCTGAGTATAGTTCTGGCCTCAGCGCCACAGAGAGATGGCATGGCGAAGGATCTGAGGAGCAGTAACCTCTTGTGGCAGAGTTGGGGGTCCATTCTTCCCACTCTGTACCGAAGGGAGACAGGAGCCTGTAGCCAGGTTCTCTGATTCCCTGGCAGAGAGCAGGGAGCTGGGTGGGGAGCAGGATATTTGGCCACCAATAGATGTAAATTCACTTCCCCAGGTAAGGAATCCTGGCATCTGCAGGTCTGGTAGCTCAGGCTTCCCAGACCAATTGGCTGCCGGTCAGTGTGTGTAGGGAGCAGCTGCTGCAGGTACGGTGTTCAGGTTTGGATTCGAACATTACATGGCCCCCTTTTCTGTTTATATAAAGAGAAACAAGGGAATGGTTTTATAGGAAAGGGAGGGAGCAGAGAAGGCTCAAAGGGATAAGGGGCACCACTGCAGATACAGCAGTGCTTTCATTTCTACTCTGCTGTCTGTGGTCAAAGACGAGAGAGTAGCAGGTTTGATTCCAGCTCCCTGCTTCCAGCCTACTTTTGCCTGCTATTCATGGTGCAAGGGGATTGTCCCTGGTGGGTGTGGCTCTGGTCAAGGTGGTTCAGAGTCAGTTGAACACTCGTGTTGACTAGCCTGGTACAAAAAGAAAGAGAAAGGACAAGTGATGTCTCACCAGGCAGCAAGTCTGGGCAGCGGGTGTATGGTGAAATGTTTGGGTTCCTTGTGACTCCACCCAACATTCTAGAAGTCTGATTAGGATCCCCCAAACTGGGCCCCTTCGTGAGTGTCACTCTTTGGAAGTGTGCAGGTGTCCCCTTTGACTATGGGAATGAGTTTAGGCCAGACTGACCTCAGCTGCAGCTTCTGGCTCACACTGGCTGAGCAGACGACAGTACACGGGATACAGAAACTTGTGGACAAGCTAGGAAGATTCTGAGGATCTGCTCCTTAGGGCAGGTGGCACAGGGCAGGTAGGGTAGAGCCGAGGGGCCCCTGGGAAGACTTCAGAAGCTAAGCCTGCAACACTGGGAGCCTTTGTTTCAAATATACAGCAACCACCAGTGATAAGCAGGAACCCAAGTTCAGATGTCTGCTGAAGAGGCATTGAACCCAGAACCCCCACATCCAGTCTCCTGTCCTGTTGCCTGGCTCCTCTTTCTGCAAACACAAAAGCCAAGAGCAGAATGGTTTGAGGTCCAGCATGACTATAACACAAGAAAACAAACAGTGAACAAGGAACAAGACAGGGAGAGACAAGAGATCACGCCTGGGGTCCCGTCCAAGGGTGGCGAAGAAAGGCTCTTGCTGCCCAAAGTCTACCTTGGTGGCCTGGACCAAATGCTTAGCAGCAGGATCTGTCCAGCTCTGTAGGGAAGGGAAAGAGAGGGGCACAAAATGGGCAAGAGAGTGAAGAGTGTACCGGATCCTTTATCTGCCCCGCCATCAGGGGTACAGATCCCAGGTAGTCCCCCAGTGACAGGCCTGGGTCCCAGACAAAGGAGGTGGTTTTACTCAACTCTGAAATCTCTGTCCTTGTACCTAAAGATTCAAGTGTTGTTTTCCTTCTCTTCCCCTGGCCTTTTTCTTTCCCCTCAAACTCGTTTCCCTTTTCTTTATTTAGAGATGGCTTAACCATGAAGCCCTGGCTGACCTGGAACTCACTATGTAAAACAGATTGGCCTCAAATTCACAGAGATTCACCTGCCTCTGACTCCCAAGTGCTGGGATTAAAGACATGTGCCGACATGTCCCAACTCTTTTTTCTTAAAATTAGCCTTTTTTATGGAAGGCAATGGGGTTCATGAGCCCCCACGCCCACTGAGGCACTATAGGCAGTTGATGGCTTCTGGGGGAGAGGCATTTGTTTCTTTAGAGTATGGCCCCTGGTGGTGTACCATGCGCAAGTCTATGATCCCACACCTGGGAGTATATGAGCAGCACAAATTGGACTAGATAAGTTATTTTTTTAAAAGGACACAAAATTGGGAGAGGGGAGGTGACTGGGAGGAGTTAGGGACAGGGGTAGGAGTGCATATGATTAAAACACATTAAATTCTCAGAATTAATAAAAGTGTTTTAATTAAAAACTTTCCTAATAACAACTGGATGAGAAATAAATTCAAATGTTAATCTCAGCAATGGCTTGCCAAGAATTTTTCTGTCTGACGTTGGAAATGCAGTTTGATGGTGTAACGTTTGTACAAGGCTCTGGTCAATCCCCAGAGCTGAGGGAAAAAAGAGGTTTTAGCACTTTGCAGTTTCAAAGCACCAACATGAGTTTTCCTTGGTACTCTGAGCTCTTTTTTCCCCCCAAGTTTTTGGAAGGCAGACCGGTTGTTTTCCCACCTGGTTCATTAGGATCGAGCTGCAGCAGCTGTGTCTAGAGCGAGGGCGGAGGGCAGCAACAGATCGCCAGTGCCACCTGCTGGTCTAGTTCTCGATTCCCACCAAGAGCAAGCCAGGCTCGCTGGCCCCTGATTTCAACCTCACTTCCCTCACGCCTTTCTCACATCAGTAACGGCCAAGTGAGTGGCTGTGTGTCTGACGGTTACCTTTACATCTGTGTCTCAATGCGCATATCTTACAATTCAGTCAATTCAACTGTTTGTAGTGTACTCTCAGGGTTGAACCTCCATTGCCCCAGTCCATTTTAGAGCATTCTCATTACTCAGGAAACTCTTTCCTCATTGACAGTCACAGCCTCCTTCACCCCAGGTTGTCTGTCTCCAGTACTGATATATTCTGGACTTTTTTTAAAAGGTATTTTTCTTTTTTTTCATTTTTATTTATTATTTATTTTTCTATTATCAGCTTGATACAGTATAAATTTTTCTCCCAATGCCATTTATTGAAGGAGGGAAGAGGTCTTAAATACAGGCTTACAGCACAATGGGAGAACCCCAGAGGGCAGAAGTTCGCTACTGATGTTTACAATCTTCCATCTAAGCTGTTAACGCCCATTGTCGGGCAGTGGTGGCGCACACCTTTAATCCCAGCACTGGGGAGGCAGAGGCAGGTGGATCTCTGTGAGTTCAGGGCCAGCCTGGTCTGCAAAGAGTTCTAGGCCAGCCAGGAATGTTACACAGAGAAACCCTGTTTCAACAAACAAAAAAGTGATACTCTATCTTGAGAGTAACTAACAACTGTGTCATCAGACCTAAGGTCCACTTGATAGAGAATTCATGCCTGGTAAGGTTAGCCTAGTGAGTTGCCTGTGGCTTGACAGGTCATAGACTCTAGAGGAGAATCTACTGGTGCCTTTCCCTAAACAAAGGTAATTTCTGTGTTCTAGATCCTTATTCTTATGCCCACAGATGAGTGTCGTTCTTATCTCTGCTCAAAGAAGCTTCTTTTCACTTGTTTATGTTGGTTTCTCAAGGGTTTTTTTTTTTTTTTTTTTTTTTTTTTTTTTTCCGAGACAGGGTTTCTCTTGTGTAGCTTTGTGCCTTTCCTGGAACTCACTCTGTAGCCCAGGCTGGCCTCGAACTCACAGAGATCCGCCTGCCTCTGCCTCCCGAGTGCTGGGATTAAAGGCGTGTGCCACCTGACCGATGAAGGGCAGGTAGAGAGGGGGTGGAGAGATGTAGATGAAGTAACTATTCATGTATGAAGTTCTCAAAAGAAAAAAAAAGTAGGTGTTGAGCAATGGCTCAGTTAAGAGCACTGGCTGATCTTCCAAAGGACCCAGGTTCAGTTCCCAGCACCCACATGGAAGATCACAACCATTTGTAACTCTAGTCTCAGGCTATCCAATATTCTCCTTTAGCTCCATGGTATCGGGCATGTACAAGGTGCACAACCGGACATGTAGAAAAAACACCTATATGCATAAAAAATTTAAATAAAGTTAAAATTTAGTATTTAAAAAGTATATCCATATACACATATATTTATTTTAAAAATCCAGTTGTTTTGTAAAGGAAGCATGTGGGGAAAGGTGTGAGGAAGCACGCACTTCTGGTTCAACAGTCTCTGGTTACCAGTCTAACCCGCGGGGAGCTGCAGCCCTGGGTAGCAGCTTTAAGAGAGCACTGGAAATGCCAGAAGTCCAATGCTGGCACTGTTTAACTGTCGTCCACCCCAGGCTTCAGCTGTCTTGGTGCTGCTGCTGCTGCTGCTCCTGGAGCCAGGAATGCTCTCCTCTCCGCCACCCTCAGGGCTGCTGGAGAAGCTCTTCCAGTACATCGACCTCCACCAGGATGAGTTCGTGCAGGTAGGAGAAGCCACATGTGATGCTCCGGTTGCTCCTCCCTTCGGAACCTGCGCATCAGTTCGCTGGGAGATGGGGGCGGGGTTTGTGCCGGATGATGATTCCATTTTAAATGGTGGTGACCTCTTATTAGGTTAAAACATCAGTACTCATTAGATTTGTGGCAGAAACTCCTCAGACATGGCTTCTAACGAGACACTCTGTCCTTGGCACATCTGATCTGTGTCTGGTGTTCACAGCACCTCTATGGAACATTGTAGTTCCTTTTTTTTCTTTAAATGTGTGCCCCCCCCAATCAAGCTTCCAAATAAATACATGGAGACTTATCCTTATGAATTCCTGGCCTTAGCTTGGCTTGTTTCTAGCCAGCTTTCTTTAACTTAAATTATCCCATCTACTTTTTGCCTCTGGGCTTTTACTTTTCTCTATTTTATATACCTCTCTTTCCTTCTTACTCCATGTTGTATGGCTGGGTCGCTGACCCCTGGCATCCTCCTCTCCCTCTCCTTTTCTCATTCCTACTTCCCTTCTCCTCCTATTTATTCTCTCTGCCTGCCACCCCCGCCTATCCCTCTCCTGCCTTGCTATTGGCTGTTCAGCTCTTTATTAGACCATCAGGTGTTCTGGACGAGCAAAATAACACAGCTTCACAGAGTTAAACAAATAAAACATAAAAGAATGCAATAAATCTTTGCATCATTAAACAAATGTCCCACAGCATAAATGAATGTAACACACTTTAAAATAGTATTCCACAAAAGTGCATGATTATTCTAGTCCATCAAGTAATCCACTGACAGTATTCCCTGGTTCCCAGAGACGTCCAGAGGGAATGGGAGAACATTTTTAGATTTCAGTGCCAATATTGATAGTCCCTAGCTGTATTTCTAACACCAGCCTGGTTCCTAGCATGTGGTATGGACATATGGGCAAGTGAAAAAGAGAAAAATAGACAGAGGCCTTGGGAGCAGAAAGAGAGCGGACCTATAGGGAAGGAGGTGTATGTCCTTATGTCTCACTGGGTAACTTCCCTCTCCCCTCTCCATTGGCTCTCTTGTCCCCTCTGTGGGCATCTGGGCCCATGATCACAGCCTTCCCCACACTGATCTGGGTGTTTTGCTTTTGTGAGAGAGGGTCACACATAGCCCAGACTGGCCTGAAACTCAGTACCTAGAGGATGACCTTGAATTCTCGATCCTCGTGTCTCTACCTCCCAGGGGCTAGGACTGCAGGTGTGCGTCATGATGCTTGACTTCCACACCATTTGCACTTCTAGGGCCTCCTTTGGATCTCACTAGACTGCATGCTCTGCATCCTAACACCACATTAGTCCAATGGTTGGGTCAAACAGCCAATGTTAGGACCATCATCACACAAACAGGGGGGAAACCTTTTGTGTTTCATTGGAAAGGCATGGAGTTGACTCCGCTGGCCAATGTGCCTAAATATGACCTCCATGTGATTCGTCCTGCATTGTTAACCCAACAGAATGACCTCTGGGATTTCTAGAATTCAAGTAGAATCTCTGGCGTCAGTTTAGAAACAGGGTCTCCCAGGAGCTGAGGGAGGATGTGGACTTTCAGTCAGAGCATCCCTCTTCCTGGCCTCCTCAAACATCCCGTTCACTCGGGGCGAAAGCGTCAGCAGTACCTGCCCTACAAAGTCCAGGTGACGAATGTAAAACCTAATATTCCCTAAGGAAATTCTCCTGTGATAAGAATGTAAATGCTATAAGCAGAAAAGAGAAATCAAACTAGAGAAACAGAGTTAAGATCAGCTATCCAAAATAGATGCCATTTATTTTTTCATTAAAAACAATGGTGTTTTGCTAGGCACAGTGGTGCACACCTGTAATTCTAGCACCTGGGAGGCAGAGATAAGAGGATTCTCACAAGTTCTAAGCCATTCTGGTTACATAGTACCAAAAAAAAAGTTTTGGCTTAAGCAGTTCAGATTAATTTATCTTTTTATTTTTGTGTGTATGTGTGCATACCTATGAATTGATGTATTAATCACCCATGGTGCAGAAACCCTCAGAAGCTGGAAGAGGGCACTAGATCCCCTGATCTGGAGTCACGTGAGATTGTGAGGCACCATGAGGGTCCTGGGAACTGAACTGGGTCCCTGCAAGAACAGTAGTTACTCTTAACCATTGAGCCATCTCTCCAGCCCCGCTCCTCTCCTTTACGGTTGGAAATCTGAGGCTGAAAGGTTCAGGAGCTGTCAGAGGCAGGTAAGGCCACAAGCTGAGGTGGGCTGAGTAACCACACTCATACAGTGATGAATTCAAGTCCTGGCTACACTGCCTAGAGGATCGAATGTGTAGGGATGGGTTGACTGCATTCCCTCAACCTACCCTACTTCATCTTTGTTATTAGATGCTTCCGGTCTCCAGTTTTTTAAATTAAATCCCAAGCTCTTCATCAAGTGTGTGTGTGTGTGTGTGTGTGTGTGTGTGTGTGTGTGAAAGGTCAACACTGTATGTTTTCCCTAGGTGCTGTCTACTTTGTTATTTTTTTTGTTTTGTTTTGTTCATTTTGAAATCAGAGTCTTAACTGATTTATCAAGTAGGCTCAGCTGGATGGCCATTGAGCCCTAGGGACCCGCCTGTCTCTGCCTTGCCTGTTCTGGGATGACAAGAATGTACCACAATGTCCAGATTGTTTGTTTTAAGGAGGGCTTAATCATAATTTAGAATGAGTACAAGGCAAATGGTTTATTCAAAACATCCATTTACTTACTGGAAGGGGTCAAAGTAGGAAAGGTAGTAATGTATTTTTTTTCTTACATGATCTTCTTGAGTTTCATTACATCAAATGAACAAAGTGAGCTTAACCTAACAGTTAAGATATTATCAGTTTTGAAAGAATGGACCTTAGTATTGAATCAAGTCTGCCTCAACAAATTACAATCATGATTGTGAAAATTTTTCCTTAACGTCTATGATCAATTCCAAACTTGCAGGGCAACCAGATTATGTTTTACAAAGTCATCTCTGAGGAACTGAACTTGGGTTCTCACACTTGCAAAGCAAGCTTTACAACTGAAATACAGCCTGCTCCCACGGCTGACTTTTGAATTTCACTGTGCTATTAAACTAATCTACAAGCTTTCGTGAACTAAAGAGCGTTTGGGTACTCCTACCCCACTGGACCTGGGCTCCTGCGCCCGACCATGATAACCCCCTCAATTGTCTTTCTTTCACAGACCCTGAAGGAATGGGTGGCCATTGAGAGTGTTTCTGTGCAGCCCATACCTCGTCTCAGACAGGAGGTCTTCCGGATGATGACCTTGGCGGCAGACAAACTCCAGCACCTGGGAGCTAGAGTGGATTCTGTGGACTTGGGTTCTCAACAGGTGCCAGGGGGTCTCCTTCCAGTTCAGGAGCCTCCACTTCTATGGCCATCAGCCATAGGTGGTGTTAAGAAAAGGACTTCCTCAGATCCTCACCTCAGTCCCCACAGAGTCCAGATTTCCCATAAGAACTAAGCATTCCATCTAGTCCAAAATGAAACTGTGCGGTGGACTTCTGGTCATAGCAGGACTGGGGACATTTTAAGGAGAAAATGAAAGCCATGAATGTTATTGGAAGACCTGCCCCTCTTGTTGTTCATGCACCTTTCCCCCTTGACTTTTCTTGTATGCATAGGCAGCTTTCTGAACAAACCCATGTGAAGAGTGTGTTCTTTTCCATGGAACCCGTCCTAGTTAGGATTTCTACTGCTATGATGAAACACCAAGACCAAAAAGCAAATTGGTGAGGAAAGGGTTTATTTGGCTTACACTTCCACAGCACTGTTCATCAGCAAAGAAAGTCAGGACAGGAACTCAAACAGAATGGGATCCTGGAGGCAGGACCTGATGTAGAAGCCATGAAGGGGTGCTGCCTACTGGCTTGCTCCCCATGGCTTGTCAGCCTGCTTTCTTATAGAACCCAGAAACACCAGCCCAGGGATAACACCACCCACAATGGGCTTTGCCCTCTCCTACCAATTACTAATTAAGAAAATTCCCTACAGCTGGATCTTATGGGGACATTTTCTCAATTGAGGTTCCATCCTTTCAGATAACTCTAGCTTGTGTCAAGTTATAAAAGCAGCCAGGACAGAACCATTGCTTAAAACTGCCATTCTACCATGGATGGCAGATCTTTATAAAAGCATCCAGTGTCTCCTGCTTTACCACTGAGCACTTCAGAATCATCAAAGATTTCCAGGATTTGGAAAATCTGCTGATTTAAGCCATTTGAGATCTGAGTTCTTGTCCAAAGAACTATACCATTTGGCATTGTATGTCTGATGATTACTGATAATACTAATTCCAATGATGCTTCATATACTTATTGAAAGTGTATCACTGTATACTTTTTTTTGGTTTATTTTTGTGGGTTTATTTATTTATTATTTTGTTTGAGACAGAATCTCACCGTGTAGCCTTGGCTGGATTAGAACTCACTCCGTAGACCAGGCTGGTTCAAATTCACATAGATTTGCCTGCCTCAATTCTTTAGTCCTGGGATTAAAGTCATGCGTCTCCATAGACAGCCATTGTGTGCACCTTAGAGATGGGGAAAGTGATGCTCAGAAAAATGATGTGGGTTTTATAGGGCCTCAAGCATAGAGTAGATAGGACTCTTGTTTTGAATATTCTGGAAGAATAGAGAGTGGGTTTTCTTTGTTTTTTGTTTGTTTTAATATTGTGATTCACTGTCCCACAGATGCCTGATGGTCAGAGTCTTCCCATACCTCCAATCATCTTGGCTGAGCTTGGAAATGATCCCAAGAAGCCCACCGTATGCTTCTATGGGCATCTGGATGTGCAACCAGCTCAGAAGGATGATGGGTGGCTCACGGCCCCCTACATGCTCACAGAGGTGGATGGTCAGTGTCATCTGATTCTGGGTGGAGCTTCTCTGTAGTCAAGGCTTGGGCAGAGTCAAAGACTGTTCCATGTCCTTAGCAATGGTTAAGAATAAGCAGATCTAAGTCTGGCAGAGCAGGGCTATACTCAGCTTCTCGGAAGGCTGGAGAAAGGATCACAATTTCAAGCCAAACCTGTGCTACAACATGAACTTGAGACAAGCCTGGGCAATTGAGCAAGACCATAATTCAAAAGAAAAAGTGAAAAAAAAAAAGAGATCCTGGATATAGCTCAGTAGTAAAGTTCTTGTCCTGTATACAAAGGTCCTAGATTTGATCATACACACACACACACACACACACACACACACACACACACACACACACACACACACACACACACACCCCAGGTCCAAGAGAGAAAAGAGCGAGGAACTGAGAGAAATCATGTTTTCATGTCAATGATGTCCATCTCCTTCCATTGTGGAAGAAACTATGAACTTTGTGTCTCTGTGACCCTAGGGGGTGGAGTGTTTGGCCAATAAGAACAGTTGTCTAGATGGCAACTTTTCTTTTAGCAGATCTAATTTGTATTTTGTGAAGGAAGGAAGATGAGAGGTTAATAGAGATATGCAGACATTTTATTATTCTTCCAGCAGAAAAGTCTCAGCATGGGAGAACAGGCTGTGAGCTGTTCAGCAACACAGCCTTGAGGGCTATCAAGGAACTTGGACGAAACGGCTAAGTTCTCCCAAGACTAGTGTGATGTGTGTGTGTTTAGACGAGCGTGTTTTATAGGACTGGTGTTGAGCATCCTATTTGTACATGAGAGATTATGCTTTAAATTTCTTCAGTTGGTTTTGCTTTTGAGACAGTGTCTCCAGTTGCCTAGTCTGGCCTGAACTGATTTTCTTGCCTTTACCTACTGAATGCCAAATGCTGGAATTGCGAGCATGCACCATCATACCAGGCACAATTTGCAATTTCAGAGCAAGATTTATGCCTGGAATATTAGAAATTACTGTTAAAAGTATTTTTTTTTTTTTTTGGTTTTTCGAGACAGGGTTTCTCTGTGTAGCTTTGCGCCTTTCCTGGAACTCACTTGGTAGCCCAGGCTGGCCTCGAACTCACAATGATCCGCCTGCCTCTGCCTCCCGAGTGCTGGGATTAAAGGCGTGCGCCACCAACGCCCGGCTGTTAAAAGTATTTACTCATGAAGCATTATTTGTAGCTGTTGATCCCAAAACAGCTCCCACCTAAAAGGGAATAAAAGATGGTTCATTCTGTGGGCTGGAGAGATGGCTTGGTGGCTGAGCCCATGGCTGCTGTTCAGGAGGATCCGAGGTTGATTCGCAGCCCTTATGGCAGCTCATGGCCGTTTATATCTCTAGTTCCAGCTGCTCCAGTGCCCGCTTCTGGCCTTCAAGGGCTGCTGGCATAGCATACAAGTGGCGCACTAACATACAAGCTGGCAAAAACAATATCCACACATACAAAATTTTAAAAAATGTTTTTACAAGATAGATTATTCTGGAGCCAAATATGAATGACCATGGCCCAGGAAGACAGATTCATGCTTCTCCAAATGACACATTCCATGATGGAAATGGTTCTGTGAGAATTTGTTAGTCAAAGAACAAAAAAACTCATCACAGCTGCCCAATACACTGGCGGAGACCACAGGTAGATGGGTCACACGAGTCAAGGGGAAAATCTATATAAGTTTCAGACGTCATCTGATGGCATGCTCTGCTTTTTGTTTGGTAAAACTTAGGGGTCTCCTGGCATATATTCTCCAAGCTTTGGAGATCACAAGGATGCTCAGGTCAGACACAGTGATGGGGAACAAATGGGTCCCAAGGGGACTAAGTCCCAAATAGTCTGGTTTGGGTCTGCAGTATTGTAACTATCTGCAATCACAGAGTTCAGTCATTTGGCTTTGTAGAAATTTCTAACCTAGATATGGCTTTTGCTTGATCTCAGAACACGAGTTCTGTAACACGTGTAACTTGGCTGATGTGCCTACACTATTTGAAATTTTCTCCTTTCGTTTTTAAAGGAAAGCTCTATGGGCGGGGTGCAACTGACAACAAAGGCCCTGTCTTGGCCTGGATTAACGCTGTGAGCGCCTTCAGAGCTCTGGAGCAGGTAGGTGGCCGGCTGGGCTTGAGAGAGGGTGGTGGCTATGAAGCAATTGTAGTGAAAACATGCTTGAGCTGCTTACCCTGTCCTCAGGACACTGCACAGGGCTACTCCCTTTTCACAATCTTGAGTGCCTGTTATTGTCCCAGCCATTTTGGAGAGAAAAGCAAAAGCTTTGGAATCTTACTCAGAGCAAGCCAGCCAGAGAGCAATCATGCTGGAAGCATGGATTCCAGCCTGCAATGTCAGCCACGTTAAAAACAACACGGAGCTGGTGTGCTGGGTAGACAAGAAAAAGAATTTGCTACCAAGCCTGACGTTGATCCCCTGAGACCTACACAGTGGAAGGAGAGAGCCAACTCCTTCAAGCTGTTCTCTGATTTCTACATGTGTGCTGTGGTATTTGCATGCGCGCGCACGCACACACACACACACACACACACACACACACCAAACACCAAACAAACAAACAAACAAACAAACAAAAACCTAGATTACAGTACTGGGGAGCTGGTTCAGTGGGTACTGGGCTTGAGTTCAGAACCCCAGCACTTGCTGTGAAAAGCTGGGTGAGGTGACACACACCTACACTTCCAGAGCTAAGGTTCTGGAGACAGGCAGGTCCTGGGAGCTTGCTGCCTGAGCCCACTAGGCCCTTTGCCTAAGACAGGCTATTTTCCCATAGGTGTCCCTCTAGGGTTATGGAAGCAAGGCAGGGGAGGAGCTCTGAGGAGGCCGTCCACTCTTTCTGGCTATCTGAGAACATTGTAGGTAGGTCCAGGTGCATCTTCGTCTCTTACTTTGTACTAACAAGGATGGTTTCGTCTCCAGTCCTTCCATTTTTTATGCTTAGACTCCCAAAGAGGACTAAATCTGCTGTGTGGCTATGGGCAAGTGGTTTGACCCATCTAGACCTTAGATTCCCTTCTCTACAAATGGACATGTTGATTTGGAGAGCCAGGCTTAAACACTATGTTTTGCTACATACTTTCATGTTGTCCAGAAATAGCCTGTCCAGCCTGAAGTATGGAACCTGGCCCTTGACTCCATTCATTGGGAGTGCTGGCATCTCCCTATGAGGAAGATCCCTCACCCATTGCAACTTAATCTCGGGGCCCTGTCACTAGATGAATCCGAGTCACAAGCAGCAAGCCACCCTGCCCAGGCTCCAGGCTTCAACTGCAGACGGTTCCTTCTCCCAAACACTGACCGATCAACCAGACCAAAGTGTTTCATCAGAATGCCAGGGCTTCCTGTAGCAGGAATCTTAAAAGTTCTTATTAATAAAATCAAACCCAAGGCCAGTTATTGGGGTCAATGCTGGTAGATCAGAGAGACAGAACAAGCCATAGCTATCTCACCTTGCCAGTTCCTCAGCTGGTCCTGTTTCCTCAGACTGGAAGCTTCTGTGTCCTCATCCCAATGGCTCTCAGCTGAACTGTGTTGCTCCAAAGCCTGAAGCTTAACCAGCCACATGCTTAACCAGGCCAAATGCCTCTAGTTTCTGGTCCTCACGCCTTATATATCTTTCTACTTTCTACCACCACTCCCTGGGATTAAAGGCTGGCTTTCTGGGATTAAAGGCGTGTGTCACCATGCTTGGCTATTTCCAATGTGGCCTTGAACTCACAGAGATCCAGAGGGATTTCTATCTCTGGAATGCTAGGATTAAAGGTGTGAGTGCCACCATTTTCTAGCCTTTGTATCTAGTGGCTGTCTGTTCTCTGACCCCAGATAAATTTATTAGAATACACAATATTTTGGGGAACACAATACCACCACAGCTTCCCTCTGTGGGACACGAGCAGATGAGACGTGAAGTTACCCTTGGACTCAAATCCTCCATTACAGTGAGACACACAAGCTTAGTGAATCGGGGGGCGTCAGGCTGGGTCCCACTGATCCGTCTTCTTATGCAGGGAACTTGCTTAGTTAAACAGGCCCTGAGCACTGATACATGGGGCCACCTGTCTTTCCTACTTCCTTCCTCCCTCCTTCCCTCCTCCCTGCTTTCTTTTTCTTACTCTTAAAATGGCTTGGTCCCTTCCTTACTTCCTTTCCTCTTTCTCCTTCTCCCTGTCTTCTCTCCCCTCTCTTTTCTTTCTTCCTTTTCTCCCTCCCTCCTTCTCTTCTTTCCTTTCCTTTTCTTCCTCTGCTTTTTCATTCTTTTCCACCCACATCCTTCTCTTTACCCCCTTTCTCAGCTCTTCCGGTTCTGTAGAGTTCCATTCAATTGTGTTCCCTTACCCTCCATTCTTTCCACCTCCTTTTCCTCCCCTCTCCTCCCCCTCCTCCCTCCTCCTTTTCTCCTTCCTCTTGTCCTCCCTCCCTTCTTCCCTCCTTTTCTATGTGCTATAACCAATGTTTATAAGGAAATGACTATATAAAGGCCATAATGTGCTTTGCTTTTTTAGTTTAGCTCTGAACATTCTAGAATCACAAACAAATGAGAAATAGCCACTGCTGTCCTTGGACACATCTCGTAACCTCCTCCCTGAACCTCATTTTCCTTACCTATGAATTAGGAATGTGAACTTCTACCACACAGGCTTGCGGGGAACATTAGATGAAGAGATATTTTCAAGGCAGATGTGGTTATTACCATATTCATATCTGGAATCCAAGCCCTTGGGAGGCTGCTGAAGCAGGAGGCTTGTGAGTTCCAGGTCAGCCTGGACTTCGTAGAGAGACGCCATTTTAAGCGAACAACTGCGGAGGAACAACTGCCAATATCTCGCGGTGACGAGACCTCCTTCCCGTCCTCCCTGCCTTTCTCCCTTCTTGCTCTCAGAGAACCCAAACATGGGTCCCCTCAACGCTTCAGCTCACTAAGAGGCAGGGCAACCATTAATGCCGCTGTTTCACCTCAGAGAAATGAGCCACCAAAAAGCGACACAGCTCATCCTGGATTGTCACAGGTCCCCTGAGCGGCAGAGGTGACCAAGCACAGACCTTGGCTTCTGGCCCCACACTTGGTAGCTAACAGATTGGTTTGCATCTTTTATTTTTTTAATTTTTAAAAATTTGTTTCTGATGCTGGAGAGATGGCTCAGTGGTTAAGACCCCTGGCTGCTCTTCCAGAGGACCCAGGTTCAATTCCCAGCACCCATATGTTCACTCACAACCATCTGTAATGAGATCTGGCGCCCTCTTATGGCAAAAAGGTGTATGTGCAGAAAGAGCACTCATACATAAAACAAATACATCTTTAAAAGTTTTTGTTTGTGTGTGTGTATGTGTTCATATGTGTGGAGAGGAGCATGGACATCAGGAGCCCATATACCAGGAATGTGTAAGAAGGTCAGAGGACAACTTGTAGGATGTTTCTCTCCTTCCAGTAGGTGGGTCCCAGAGACTGACTCAGGTCATCAGGCTCGATGCAGGTTCCCTCCCCTACTGAGCATGTTGCTGGCCCTGGTTTGCATCTTATGATTTGCTGAAAACTTTTTTAGCTTTCCAGCTATGTCTCAGCAATCATGTGCTCATCCAATGTCACTAAAGGACATCTGACTGAGCGGATTCACAGCTTCAGCTCTTCTTCTAGGATACACAGATGTGCAGTGGGTTCCACGGAGCTAATTCTTATTCCCAGATGTCTTCATCCAAATAGGTGACCAGAGTTCACTTGTTTCTAAGGCACAGGGCTCTTCTCATTCTGGACTTGGGTCTCTGCTCCATGGTAACCCCGATCCACTCACTCTCTAGGCTGATTACCACATTGCTTCTCCGCAGGAAATGGTTAGAGTTCTCCAAAGCTGGCTCTGTGCTCTAGGGGAAAATCCTAATCTCTCACTGTGGCTCTCAAAGATAAATTAGTCAGACAAAAAGGATCAGAACTTTAAAGGAGGTGTCCATGTCCTTCTTACATAGAGAAAAACCATAAGATCCATTTTGCTCATTATCAAAGCCTTTGAGTAACTCAAAAGGCAGATTGAACACAGTTGAAAAATAGCATTCTTGAAAGAAAACTTACCCCGAGGCTTAACAATCTTTCAAAGGAAAAGATTCTCACTTATCGTGATCAGAATTTCGGGAACCAAAGAGCAATTTGTAATTGAGTAACCTTTCTTCAAAAATACCTTTTAGGTGGACTGGGGAGATGGTACAGTTGGTAAAGCACTTACCACGCAAGCCTGAGGACCCAAGTTCAAATCCAAAGGACCCGTGTGAAGGGCCAGGTGATCATGCCTGTAGCCCCAATGCCGGGGGACAGGAAGTTCCCCCGACTCTCTGGCCAGCCAGCACAGCTAGATTCAGTGAGAGACCCTGTCTCAACAATTAAGGCGAGAATAGCCGAGGAGCACATTAGACATGAAGCCCTGGCCTCCACATGTGTGTACCCACATATGCATATGCAACTGCGTACACACATATCGCACACACACACACAGCATACTACACCACACTCACCTGACACACACCACAGCATACCACACTCACATACACACCAGGTCTTACACACACACACACACACACACACACACACACACACACACACACAACATACTACACCACACTCACCTGACACACACCACAGCATACCACACTCACATACACACCAGGTCTTACACACACACACACACACATACACATCACACACACACACATCACACACACACACCACATTCATACACATCACACACACCACACACATACACATACACACCACAGACACACACCACACACATTGCACACACACCCCCGCCACACGATTCCTTTTTGTAAAGGTTGTCTCTGTCCTATCCCTTCCTGTCCCATCCTTCCGCCCCAACTTCTTGAAGCACTGTCAAGCCTCATGGTCCGGGTGCTACTGTCTTCAGGGTCTCTGCTCCAAATTCTGTGCTAGCGTTAAATCAAAGGGCCACGTGGAACCTGTCAGCTGTTCTTCCCTTTGTTTCTCCTCTGCTGCTGTAAACAGAGTTCCGGGAAGGTAAACAATCCATACATTGAGTATAGGTGATTATTTAATGTATCTTTATTAAGTACAAGCTTATAGATAAAACCTTGCTTGAGCATATCGGACAGTCTCTTTGTTCTGTTGTTAATCCAGGATCTTCCTGTGAACATCAAGTTCATCCTGGAGGGGATGGAAGAGGCTGGTTCTGTTGCTCTGGAGGAACTGGTCCAAAGAGAAAAGGACCGCTTCTTCTCCAGTGTGGACTACATTGTGATTTCAGACAACCTGTGGGTGAGCCAGAGGAAGCCGGCGCTCACTTACGGAACTCGAGGGAACAGCTACTTCATGGTGGAGGTACTAGCAAGCTCTACCTGTGGGGGAAGACTGGGGCTGTGGATAGGATAGAGGAATTATTGAGGAAGCTCTCACTTGGGGCTCATAGCCTGGGTGGTCGCAGAAGTCTGGGGGCTTGGGAGTATAGTTCACAAACTCCTGAAATCTCAGAGTGAATATGCTTGAGTGTATATTTTCCTAGAGTCCTGGATGTTTCTTTCAGAACTGTGGGTATGGGATCTGAAAGCAGGAATAATAATCCTACCAAGTTGACTACTTGGTCCGGTGCTAGGCTAGCATTTTGTGACCTTTCCGATGTGTGCCTGCAGGCCTTGGTGGCAGGGGACCCTGTGCTGTGGTCAAAAGGAAATAGAAGGCACCAGAGCCATCGTTTTATGACACTCAGCCTCGTGTAGATGTCTTTATCTCTGAGCCTTAATTTTCCATCTCAAAAGCTGGTGAAATCTCCTTACCTCACTCCAAGACTAGTCCTCCTTTTTAATTGTTTTTCAGTAATATAGGTAACCTATGACCACACATTATAATAAAAGCCCCTCCTGGGTGGATCATTAGTGATCATTTAGTTTTCTCACATAACAGGCTGTAGATTTGCTAGTTGATGTGATGGAAGTATACATAAGACCTAGGCACTTATGAGACTTAAATGTTATGAACCAGATATAAATATCATGGATAATTTTTGTAAAATTATAATATGTATTTTTATCATTTTAAAAGCAGTATTGGGGATATAGTTCATGGAGAACAGTTGATTATCTAATCTGTATGGGGCTCCAGGTTCCACTTCAGCATGACAGGAGAGGGGCGGGGAGAGAGAGGAGAGAGAGAAGAAAGAGAGAGGGAGGGAGGGAGGGAGAGGGGGAAAAGTAAGGAGGAGGTGGAAAAGGAAGAGAGGAGGGGAGAGGAAAAAAAGAAAAAAGGAACTAGAAAACAGTATGTTCTCTTTGTTAGATTAGCTGATGTGAGGTCCATGGATAAAGGACTGATCAAATCAGTCTCGGCTTCCAGGGAGTTTACTGTAAAGAGACACGCAGTGAGAGAGATGCCGAGGTAATACTGGGAAAATGGGAAGCCAGAGGCTAGAATGTCAACAATGGCTGTGAAGGAGAGACAGAGTCATGGCTGGAAGGAGCACAGACTCTCTGAGAACCTTCCCAAGGCCAGAAAGAAGGGCACCAGGCACCAGGAAACCCTGAGGAGAACAGAGGCACTGAGGAGGTGGGCAGGGAGGAGAGCTTGTGCCAAGGGAAGGGTACCCACTCTTGATAAGGAATCAGGTAGATAGAGAGTAAAAATGACGGAGCATCTTGTTTTGCTCTTGGCCTCCTTCCCCCCTCTGCTGCGTAGGAAGAAAGTTTACATGCAGCAAAGTGATGGCCTCGGGTGAAGCTGTGAGCAAGAGGCCAAGCTACAGCACATAGTGCCAGGGATGACATCATCTGTCCATGTAGGTAGAAACGTTTGCTCTACTACCTCTGCTCTGTAGCCAAGGCCAGAGAAATCAGTTTGGGTAGTTCGATGTAGGCTGTCTATTCCTGATAGCTGTGATGTAGAAAGTTGTGAAAAAATGTATCAAGATGGAGACCACAGAATGGGGGAGGTGATGAGTAGTGGCACAAACAGAGAAAAATAAAATCAAAAGACAAGAGGTTGGGAAATCTTGGAAGAGCTAAGGTATTGGATGTCTTCATAAAAACCAAGAATGGACACTGTAGGAGTCAGACATTTCTCTCCCATCTACCAGTTCCCAAATAACCACTCAGAGGCTTAATATTACTTATAAATACTCGGCTGATAGCTCAAGCTTGTTACTAGCTAACTCTTACATTTAAATTAACCCATAATTCTTATCTATGCTTAGCCACATGGCTTGGTACCTTTTCTCACTACAGCATTCTCATTCTCTGCATTTGCTGATAACTCTCTGACTCTGTCCTTTCTCTTCCCAGAATTCTCCTAGTCTGGCTCTCAAGCTCAATGTCTTCCTGCCCAGTTATGGGCCAATCAGCTTTTTATTAGCCAATGGGAATAATACATATTCATAGTGTACAAAAAGATTGTTCCATAGATGTGAGACTGTCAACCCCAGCACACTTTAGTTAGTACAACTGCCTAATCAAGTGACACTCTCCATCTGGAGTGACCAAATGGGAGACTCCTCTTCCATGAAAGGTGGGTGAGAGCAGGTAAAGACTGCTGGTCAAGAATGATAGAAGGAAAGGAGCTGGAGACAATGCTTAAAACCTAAGTGGTTGGGCTGGAGAGATGGCTCAGAGGTTAGGAGCACTGGGCTGCTCTTCCAAAGGTCCTGAGTTCAATTCCCAGCAACCACATGGTGGCTCACAACTATCTGTAATGAGATCTGGTGTCCTCTTCTGGCCTGCAGGAATACATGCAGACAGAACACTGTATACATAATAAATAAATTTATAAAAAATAAAATAAAAAACTTAAGTGGTAATTGATAGAGCATGATGCTCAAGATGGAATGAAGTAACTGGAGAAGATGTTGAACTCAGTTCTAGATCTTCAAAAATGGGAAGCACGTTCAACTGGTGTACACTCTGAGCAACCACAATTTTAGGTCTGGCCTTAGAAAAAAGGTCAGAGCTTCCAGGATGACAATTGAAAGGTAAAGGGCAGTAAATGCCACTATCTGAGCCACTCCAATCTTCCAACACAAAATCAGTCATGGAAGAAGCTGTAGAGGAGGTAGAAAGAAATGAATTATGGGAAGAGAGCTAGGGGATTGGCTCAGTGGGTAAGATTGCTTGTTGTGCAAGCATTAGGGTATAAATTGGACTTCCCAATACACATGTAAAGCTGGGCGTGACCATGGGTGCCTATATCCCTAGATTTGGGAGATTGGCCAGCTATCATAGGCAAATTGGTGAGCTTCAGGTTCTGTGAGAGATCCTACCTCAAGGGAATAAAGTGGAGAGCATGAAAGAGGACACCTGACTTTCTTCTCTGGACTCTCAATGTGTATACACAATGTACATGCTTGCACACAGAAACACACATACCCATACACTATCCATACACAATACACATAGAGAGAGAGAGAGAGAGAGAGAGAGAGAGAGAGAGAGAGAGAGAGAAGAGAGAAGAAGAGGGATAGAGAGAGAATTATTAAAAGAGGCATCAAGGGAGTTTCACTGCAAGTAAAAAGAGAAAGAAAAGCAAGTTTCCCTGAAATCAAGAGAGGAAACGCTCTCCAGAGAGATGACCTATAGCATGGTGCAGAGCCAAGAGCAGGCCAGCTATGTGAATAGCAATAAGTCAGCCAAGGGGTGTCTGGGCATCTTGGATAGAATTGTGCTGGTGGAACAGTTGTGGAATAAAGTCAGTTTGCAACAGGAAAGGGTAGAGTATTCAAGTCATGTGACTGAGAAACATGAGATGTGAGGTCGGGTCTGGAGGTCACCCACCTGAGTCCTGAAGGACACCACCAGGCATAGGAACCATGGTAGTAGGTTAATTTCTACTCTTTTATCTACTTTACAGGTAAAGTGCAGAGATCAAGATTTTCATTCTGGGACCTTTGGTGGCATTCTCAATGAACCAATGGCTGACTTGGTTGCTCTTCTAGGTAATATTTCTACTTCCTTTCATGAGCATCAGTTCTATTTAGTCTCCTTGGCCTTTGCTCCTCTGGTTTATGAATCAGCTCTGAAAACGTTTGCAGTATAAGAAAAACTATACCCTTAGCCTTTTCTCCTCTTGCTTGTGTGTTCTCTAGACTATTTATAATTAAGTCTATAATGGCAGCTCACAACTGTCTGTAACTCTAGTTGCAGGGGATCTGACACCCTTACACAATGAACATAAAAATCAAGTTAAAAAAGTATTTTTTTTAAAAAAAGTTGTTTATTTTGTAGACATGAATATATTTGTAGGTGCACAAATGTCTGTGTGTTAATGTGGATGCACATGTGTGCATGTGCATGTGTGTGGGCATGCATGTGGAGGTCAGAGATCAATCTTGGGTGTCAATCCTCATTCCTCAGCTGGTTTCTACTTTTATTTTTGAGACACTGGAATCTAGAGCTTACCAAGTCATCTAGACTGAGTAGGTGACAAGCCACAGGGATCCTGCTGTCTCTGCATCCCTAGTGCTGTGGTTACAACTGCATGTCACTGTGCCCAGGTTTTAATTTTTTGAGATAGGGTCTCACTATTCAGTTTTGACTGGCCTGAAGCTTCCTATGTAGACCTGGCTGACCTTGAATTCATGGAGATCTGCCAGCATGGGCCTCCCAAGTCCTTGAATTAAAGGCCTGTGCCACCAACCCTGGTACAGCATCTGGCACTATGCTTTATACATAAACATTATATTGTTTTCTTTGGGGGCAGAAAAATTGTCAAAAGCTGCATGTAAGTCCCCTTGGTCTTCATAGTACCAGACAGAATATAAACAGTCTACATGGCCAAGATGCTGGAGGGTCTTCTCAAGGTCTTCATCAGCATCTTTAGCTGTTTTCCTTCCCCATGACCTAAAATTAAAATTAAACAGTGAAGTCAATCTACATTTTAATTATCTATCTCTCTATCTACCTTTAATCTATCTATCTATCTATCATCTATCTATCTATCTATCTATCTATCTATCTATCTATCTATCTATCTATCTATCTATCTATCACCTATGTATCTACCTACCTATTTCTATGCATTCCTCAGTGACATTATATTTTTCTAAAATATTAATATACTTGGGCAGTATCTCATGTTCAACAATTTCAGAAAGAATATAACAAGCTTTTTTCCTTTAAAGAATTCAGATAATATACAGCTTAATATATTGGAGCAGGGGTAGTTGATCTTTTTATCATACTAATTTCTCCTTCCTTTAACATCATCAAACAGCTATTTATTTTTCATAGACAGGATGTTAGACTGTAGCTCAGGCTGACTTGGAGCTCATAGCAATCCTCCTGCCTTAGCCCCTCAGATATTGGGATCATAGGAATAAATCATCATTCCCAGTTTCACATTGCCAAATCCCAAGCACTATGTTTCAAGTTTTCCCTCAGTCATGATGACTGCATGATATCTTGTTAGCCTGCATGGGTTTAGCCAGGCATCGAGTTTCACTTAATTTCACAAATATGTATTGCTTTGCTAAGGAAAAGTGTTTTGGGATCATAAATGGAACAAACCCACAAGTTATATTTCCATTTGCTCTTGGTACATCCCAAACAGCCCACAACAGCTCACCTTTTGGATTTACACTCCATGTTTTCTGAGTGCTTTGTACAGAATCACAGGGATGCAAGTTTGATCGCTAGTGTTAGTCAAACCAACAGGAATTTTGCTTGCTGGTGGGTGGGGCTGGGCTGTGGTGGAGAAACTTCAAAAGCAGACTAAATCCAGTGTCCTGGCTTAGGGTTCTAGCAGGTCACAATGTCTTGGGGGTGAAGTGTGATCCTAATTAGTCTTAACAATAAAAACCTGGAGTCAGATATTAGGGTGAAAGCTGAAAGATCAGAAAAGCAGAGTAGCAGCCACTAAAGAACTCCTACCTCTATGAATCCTCAGACCAAATGGGGGCGGCTGTCTTCACCCTCCTTATATTCCAGTCTCAGCTCCCTCGGGCTGGGATTAAAGGTGTGCACCATCACCACCTGGCTGTTTCTCTTTTAGACTGGTTCAATCTTGTGTAGCCCAGGGTAGCCTTGAACTCCTGATCTTCCTGCTTCCTCCTCACAAGTGCTGGGATTAAAGGAGTGAGCCACTGCTGCCTGGCTTCTATGGTTAACTAGTGGCTAGCTCCACCTTCTAATCGCCAGGAAAGCTTTATTTGTCAGAACACAAACAAAATATCATACAACATGGGGGAGCTGGTTGTCCTTCCCTGATGACTGGCAGAGTACATGTTCACCAGGGGCTGAGAATCTAGAACCAGCCTGACTTTATGCAAGTCTCTGTCCTTCATCATCCTCTGTCACTCATCATGCTGGCATGATGCTGGTGACCATCATGATTACTAACAGTAACAAATGTTCACTGGAGACAAAGTGGGTAAAGCCTATGATAACCTCTGCTAGGGGGACACTATATAATCGAGTAAGGCTGAAAATTTCATGGGTTGGGTAGGCAAGAATAATTGAATATTTGTGCTCACAGATAAATCTCCAACCACCAATGGCTTCTCCTTTCCAGTTTTTCTACTCAGTAACTTTTAAAGGCCATGAGGACGGTTGGAAAGACCATTGACTAATGAGTTTTCTTTTCTTCCTACTGTTTCTTTTGTTTTTGTTTTTGTTTTTTTTTTTTTTTTTTTTTTTAGACAAAGTCTCTTAGAGCCTAGGTTGGTCTCAAACACAATATGTAGTCAAGGATGGCTTTAAGGAGCCAGAGAAAGAGGAGGACATCAGGGGCCAGCCACCCAGCTACACAGCAAGCCATCAAACAAGAGAAAGATTTACAGAAGTAAGAGAACAGAAAAAGCCCAGAGGCAAAAGGATAAGTCAATTTAAGGAAAGCTAGCAAGAAACAAGCCAAGCTAAGGCCGGGCATTCATAATTAAGAATAAGCCTCTATGATTTATTTGGGAGCTGGGTGGCAGACCCCCCAAAAAGAGCAAAAAGCAAAACAACAACAATTTATGGTTTTGAACCATATTGGTACACCGTGTAGTGCACTGGGCTAGTGAAGGGTTTGTGTAACTCAAAACTGGAAGCACAACAGTCTTCAATACTATCATATGGTAAAGCCATAGAAGGAAGAGAAGTCTTGGGGAAGCTCTGTGGACAGGAGAGGGCCAAAGGAGGAGCTGATGAAACACAGAGCACTGATGTCTTCCCAAGCATTCCGCTGTCTTGACACACTTGCACCTCAAGTTTGGCGTCCTATGATCACTTTCTGGGAAACTGCTGTCCTTTGGTAGACTTTGTTAAGCATTTGTTGACTTTCATTGTGTCTACATAGAACCAAAGAACCTGTTGGTACATCTCCATGAGGCTGTTACTTTGCTAGAGATGGTGTCTTAGTAACTGAAGGTGGCAGGCATCTTCTGGTTTCCCAGCACCTACTGCAGAGGGTGTGTCCAACACGTGACGTTAAGGCGTCCAAGTCCACTGTCTCCACGGGTGCTTTGTAATTAATGACACTGACCTAAAGCGTTGCTATGTATCCTAGGCTCTCCTCAAACTAACCATCCTCCTGCCTCAGCCTAGTGCTAGGATGACAGTCATACACTACTACTCCAGACTTAATAGTTGTACAATAGAGTGCTTTGGAGTATAAAGATCCTACCCTGATAATGCCAAATTCTATTCATATTAAGAACACAGAACACACACTTGTGAAATGCCATTCCTTAAATACTGAACTAATTCTGTGTGAGTTATATCAATGAACTTCCTGATTGTAATTTCCCTTTGATATGTATTTTCTTTGAGTGTGTGTGTATGTGTGCATGTGTGAGTGAGTGAGAGAGAGAGAGAGGGAAAAAATTTTGGGTAGTTTCAGTGTCTTGTGCAGGTTTGTATGTATGCATGTGTAAAATATATACATTTCAATTATTTAATAATTTATACCTATTACTTCTAACTCGAGATAAGATAAAATACAAACAGGATGCTTGCTTGTGAAACAAATAGTATAGCATAGCTGAGAACTTAACTTTTTGCAGACCCGTGTCTCGGCTCTGCCCTTGAGGCCAGCCTGCCTTGTGACCACTTCCTTCTTGGGCCCATAATCTCTTGGGTAAAGGGAAATGCTGCCACTGACTCTGGCCAGGGACAGAGGCGGTCATGAGTGTTTTGCCACAGAGGAGAATCTTACCTGGGCTGGCCCTAGGACCACAGCATTGGCACACTTGTAATTTCCACATCTACTTTATAGGTAGCCTGGTGGATTCATCGGGCCACATCCTGATTCCGGGAATCTATGATCAAATGGCTCCTCTTACAGAGGAGGAAAAAACATTGTATGAAAACATTGATCTGGACCTAGAAGAATACCGGAAGAGCAGCCAAGTGGAGAAATTTCTGTTTGATACCAAGGTATAATCTTAAATGCACACATGTTCTGAAAGAGGAACGCTCCTCCCAAATCATGATTTCCCAGTGTCTAATCAGCACCACGCAGTGTTGATCTGTGCGGCTTAGAACACAAGGCAAAGGTTAAATCCCAGGCAGATTTTGATATCCACAGTCACTTTCCTTTGGTCTAGCTCAGACAGTCAGTCCTAGGGAGCAGTTGGTACAGGCTTCAGGCATCTAACCGTGAATAATGACTCATTCAACACTGGTGTCTTTCCACAGCAGTTTATTAATTTAAATCCATTCCACTTCCTCAGGGAGCTGAGCTTTCTGAATGTTCAAAGATTGGGAGCCACTGTCTGAGACACTGGCTCCAATACCTGTAATTGTTCACTTACTCAGGCGTTACCAAGACCTTTCAGGGCTGATGGGCAAGCCAGAGCATCCCTCCTTTGTGCTGTGAAGAAACTCAGAACTCGGAGCAGAAATTCCTGAAGAATTTAAAATTTTTGTTTGTTTTCTTTCTCCTTTTTTTTTTTTTAAAGAATATTTTGCCTGCTGAGGGCTGAAGAGATGATTTAATGGTTAGAGGCGTGGATTGTTCTTGCACAGGACCTGAGTTCAGTTTGCAGCATGCCAATTGGGAGGCTCACAATTACCTGTAACTCTACTTCTTGGAGGACTGACATCCTGTTCTTGCCTCCTTGGACACTGTACCATGTTCACATGGGTACAACTCTCTCTCTCTCTCTCTCTCTCTCTCTCTCTCCCTACACACACACACACACACACACACACACACACACACACACACACACACACACACCTAAATAAACTAAAAAAAGAAAATCTTAAAAAAAAAAAAAAAGAATGCTTTTGTGTTTGATTCCCCAGGAACTGCCCAGAGAGGGCAAAACCTTGATGATAAGTGGTATGGCTGTCTGTGGGACTGTATTCCTTCCCTCAGACTAAGTTTGTGAAAATACACAAGAAAGAAATTGGCTCAAATATTGAAGGTTTATTTAGGGATTTCTGAAGAATGAAATTTGCTACATTTATTATCAGTGTATAACCCTGGTTAGAAATGTATAATCGGATCTAGTTTCTTTCTAAACTATTTTTCCATTATTATCATTATTATTGATGTAGTGTATGTGTGTGTGTGTGTGTGTGTGTGTGTGTGTGTGTGTGTGTGTGTGTGCATGCATGTGTGCACACACGTGCGACACAGGTGGAGCCAGAGGGCATCTTTCAGGAGTCGGTTCTCTCCCTCTACCTCACAGAAGCAGGATTTTCTTATTGGCTATGCCACTCTGCATACTCCAGGCTAGCCCCTGAGCTATCTCTGTCTGTATTCCTACAGAAGCGCTGGGATTGCAGATGTGTGTCTCCATGTCGGACTGTTTGACTTGGGTTCTGGGGATCAAGCTCAGGTTGCCAGGCTTCTGTGGCAAGTGTTTGTACCCACTGAGTCATCTCGTTGGCCCTGGATTCAATTTCTGATGCAGCCTCTCAGAGAGGAAGATGTCCTGGGCAGGGCAGCAGCATGGGCAGCATGGGCAGCGGAGGAAGAAGCCTCATGTCCTGCCTGTGTTATTAGTCCAGACATAGCTAACTTGATGCTAATTAATTGGTCATGAGTGGGTCTCGGGGACACAGATGTTGGAGATCTGAGCAATTTAATTCAGCTGAGGTCCATTTTATTTGCAGTGCTAGGGGAATGCCCCCAGGCCTTTGGGCATCCTATTTAAGTGCTCTACTATTGAGCTATGTCCCTAATCCTTTCTTCATTTATTCACCTATCTATCTATCTATCTATCTATCTATCTATCTATCTATCTATCTATCTATCTATCTACCTATCTATCTATCTATTTTGAGACAAGGTCTCACTATGTATCCTTGGTGGGCCTGAAACTCACTATGTGAACCAAGCTGGCTGGTCTTGAACTCAGAGAGATCTGCCTGCCTCTGTGCTGGGATTAAAGGTGTATGCAACCACACCTGGTTTGGGTTTTTTTTTTTTTTTTTTCTTTTGAGACAGGATCTCTTCTAGCTGAGGCTGGTCTCATACTCACTAAGGAGCCAAGGATGATGTTGAATTTCTGATTTTTTTGCTTCCACCTCCCAAATGCTGGACTACAGGCATCTACTACTAGGCCCAGACCATGTGGTAGTGGGGACTGAACCCAGGGCTTTGTGCACGATAGGCAAGCACTGTAGCCACCTGAGCTACAGCCCAGCCCTCCTCTGAGCTTTAGTCATATGTTCTTTACATGACTTAGGAGGAACTCCTGGCACACCTATGGAGGTATCCGTCTCTCTCTATCCACGGCATCGAGGGTGCGTTTGATGAGCCTGGAATAAAAACAGTCATCCCTGGTCGAGTCATCGGAAAGTTTTCAATCCGCCTCGTCCCTCACATGAATCTGTCCGTGGTGGAAAACCAGGTAACAAGTGTCTGCTGTCACTAGGCCCAGCGGTGCCACTTCTGAGTCCCGTACACCACGGCAAGCGGAGCCGTTCTATGGTTATTACCGAAGTTACTTTTTTTCCTAACACAAAAGAATGGAACAAACAGCAAGAAGCCAGCATCAGCCTTGCTCCGCGCAAACCTCTTTCCCCAATCACAGAAGCCAGACAAATAGCCACTTGAAGTTGCAATGATGGGAAATTTTTAAAAATTAGATGTTAGCTATAAAGGCAAGATTGGTTTTACACATAGATGGAGTAGGTAACTGGCTACGCTTGGCTGGAGCTGGAAAACCTCAAGCCCGATCATTTGTTAGCTCATGATAGTTGAAGCCAGAGTGTGGAAGGCAGCCATTGTGAGGAAAGTACTGTTTGAAGGAGTTATCTATCTGAGTTATCAGCCCATTATTAATTTACCTCGAGTTGGTTTAGCAGGAAATAGACTCTTGAATCAGAGAGCTCAGGAAAAACCTCCATGCCTCCCCCGGCTCTCAACTCTCTTGTCCCTTTTCTTGTCTTGTGCTCTAACTGCATCCTAAAAGTCTCCTCCCCTCTCCCCTCAGTCCTTCCTCCCCTCTCCCCTCAGTCCTTCCCTCCTGCTTCCCTCCCTTTAAGAAACACCACTCTTCTCTCTTTTGGATACACACTCCACAAGGGTAGGGACTCCCTTGTCTCCTTCACAGCTACACCCCCAGCCCCCTGGTGCTGATGAGTGCTAGCTGAAGGAGTGAAAGGAAGCTATGCTTCCGAGGCTGGAGCCTACCATTTCCCCAGCAGCCATTGGAAAGGAGTTAAGCAGTTTCTTAACATGTCTCCTTCACCGTTTAGCTTGGAATTGCTCCCACTTTTCAGAATTTTCCAGAATGTGTAATCCCCCAAAGCGTCATTAGAGTCTTACTAGTTCAAAAACCAAAGTCACGGCAACTGAGGAGCTGTATGTGGATTATGTTTCATAATCTCCAGCAAACGTCACTCAGCTAACTCTGGATCAGGGACTGTGCAGGTACAGGGTCTGAAGGGCAATTAGAGCACATATTTCCCCTCGGGATAAAGCCCAGAGCCTTGGAAGCCCCTGTTCACTGTTACACACCCAGTGGCGAACCTAAAGGCTCACGATGCTCCAACTCTCCAGGTCAGGGTGAACTCTGGTTTCCGGGTGGAAGACCGTACACACGGCCCGAGCAAAGTCCAGCGTTCTACCTGTTACTGACAGTGTTGCCTTCTAGGTGAAGCAGCATCTCGAAGCTGTGTTCTCCAAAAGAAACAGTTCCAACAAGATGACTGTTTCTATGGTGCTGGGACTCCACCCATGGACTGCAAACATCAGCGATACTCAATACCTCGCAGCAAAAAGAGCCATCAAAACAGGTGGGCCTTACAGATATTTTGATTCACCTGTTTGCAGCGGGGCCAGGGCACTTTTAAGACTCAAATATCAACTGTTCTCCTTATCCAATGTGCGTCACTTGTGGTTATCTAGAGGGCAGAACAGTAGAATGAGTATATACAAACGGGTTTATTTGGCTGCCTTCTGTGACACAGTCTGGACTTTCCAACAATAGCTGCTTCACATTGAAGAGATCAAGAACTCAGTAGTTGCTTAGTCCCTGAGGCTGGGTGCTAACCTGGTTCTAAAGAACTGGAAGATTCCTAGGGACCTACTGGTCTTCAGTCTACATCGGAAGCCCAGAGGGGCTGGGTTCTGATGGTAAAGGAAAGCAGAAACAGCGCTGATGAACTTGACAGCCAGAAGAAAGGCAAGCAGGAAAAAAAATGCTTCCTTTTTCTGTCTCCTTTATTCAAGCCGAGCTGCCACCAGAAGGTGCCATCCACATCTAGGGTGGGTCTTCCCACCTCAGACGACCTGATAAGAATGTCCTTCAATGGAGTGCCCCATGGCTTCCCTGTTAGTTGATTTCAGATCCAGTCAAGCTGACGACTAAGATTAACCACCACACAGGGCACAGTATTATGTGCACAGGATGTTTCTTACCTGATACTTCCTGTAGTCATCACAACAGCCTTCTCCACTTTACAGAGGAAATGAAGGCTTACAGAGATGAAGTAATTTGTGAAAGAGAACCGAGTCAGTTATTTTTCTCGTCACCATGAAAAGTACCAGGAGGAAACAGCTTGAGAAGGAATGGATTTACTTTGTCTCACAGTTTCAGAGGTTTAATCCATCATAGCAGGGGAGATATGATGGGGTATTTCAGCTCCTATAATGCCAGTGAAAGGAAACTGCAGCAGAAGGCATGCTACAGGACGTCTTCACAGTGGCTGTAAGAGGCCATGCTCCTCCATGAGTCGATATAATGGTTAACAATTCCTGGTGTAAGGAGAGATTTTTCTTTGGTGGCGTAGCTACCTGCAAGTTGTCCATGCTCTTGAGATAACACCAGTTGAACTCATTTGGACACCAAGCTAGACTTGGGTAGAATTGTTTTTCTTTTGTCGGTGCCTTGACTAGAGTGAATGAATTTTTTTTCACCTCTTCCCAGGAAAAGTCTTATAACAATAGTAGATAAAATATACCACTGTTAAGCCAGGCAATGGTGGCACATGCCTTTAATCCTAGCACTTGGGAGGCAGAAGTAGGTGGATCTCTGTGAGTTCAAGGCCAGCCTGGTCTAAAGAGCTAGTTCCAGAACCTCCAAAGCTATACAAAGAAACCTTGTCATGAAAAAGACATGTATATGTGCTTACATGGAGGAAAGAAGAGTTAGTGCTATCTAGGAATGCTGTGTATGCTATGTTTGCAATTTCTCTCAATTCTAAAATTTTCACCTTGGTTCAAAATTAAAAATTTAAGCCAAGTATGGTCACACACACTTTTAAGTCTATCACCTAGGAGGCAGGGGGATTTTGAGTTTATCAGAAGTCTGAACTATATCATGAGTTCTATGTCAGCTTGGGCTACATGACAAGATCCCAAGAAATAAAGAAAAGCACACATTACTGTACTCAAGGTTAGTGACAGGTAGTCTTGTCATGATTTAGTCTACTGCCGCCTTTTCCTGTGTTTCAGTGTTTGGAGTAGATCCTGATATGATCCAGGATGGGTCAACCATTCCAATTGCTAAATTATTCCAGGCTATTACACAAAAGAGTGTAATGATGCTCCCGTTGGGGGCTGTGGATGATGGAGAGCACTCTCAGAATGAGAAGATCAACAGGTGAGCTGACCCTGTGAAGGTGGGGAATTCATGGGGGCCTGTCCATTAGCCTTGTGTGAGATGGACAAAATAGACTTGGTGGCTTAAAGACTTGATGGTTATCTCCCCACAGTTCCTTAGGTTGGGAACACCAGGTTAAGCCTGATGTCTTAGTTAGGGCTTCTATTGCTATGAAGAGACACCATGACCATTGGCAACTCATATAAAGGAAAACATTTAGTGGGGTGGCTTACAGTTTCCAAGATTTAGTCCATTATCATCATGGTGGAACATGGAAACATGCAGGCAGACACGGTGCTGGAGAAGGATCTGAGAGTTCTATATCTTGATCTGCAGGCAACAGGAAGTGAACTGTGTCACTGGTGTAGTTCAAGCATAGGAGAACTCAAAGCCCACCCCCACAGTGACACACTTCTTCTGACAAGGCCACACACACTCCAACAAAGCCACACCTCCTGATAGTGCCACTCCCTTTGGGGGACATTTTCTTTCAAACTACCACACCTGGTCTCAGACTACTGTCTTCCTTGCATGTCCTCATGTGGCAGAACTAGAGCCAAGCAGGAGAGGGAAGTAGTGAGGAGGAGGAAAGGACTGGTCCTGCCTGCAGGCAAGCAAGGGGCTCTGGTGTTTCTTCCCTTGTACACTCACCAGCGCCACTGGACTATGGCACATTCTCGGGCATCATTTAACCGAATCATCTTTTCATTGGAAGGTCCCTCCAGTGTTGTCTCATGGCAGGTTAGGGCTTCAACATACAGATTTGGAGGCTGTGACATTTGCTGCATAACCAAGAATATTTAGGAATGCTTGATCTGAACATATTGACAGATTATATAAATCTCCAAATAAGTGAGAAACAAGAATGTTTGATTCTTCAATCCCCATCATGTCAAAAATAAGAAGCCTGAGAAACTCAAGAAAGTCATGTGGGGCAGTGTGTTCCAGGAATCCTAGCATCCAAAGAGACTAACTAAGGCAGGGGAATAAAACAAAAAACAAAGATAATGGGCATTTCTGTGGTTGAGTCCAAGGTTAATTCCCTCCTTCCCTTTCTCCTCCTCCTCCCTCCCTTCTCCTGCCCTCTCCCCTCTTTTCTTTCTTCTGCTTGCTATCCTGAGACAGAATCTTGTTCTGCATCCCTGGCTGGCCTGGAAAGCTCTGTGTAGACCTCTGAGGTTGCAGCAATCCTCTTGCCTCTGTTTCCAAATGCTGGGAGTACAGGTGTGCAAACCACATCTGGTGATCTTATCTTCTGATCTCATCTTTTTAATAATAATGTCATTCTCCTTTTGGATTAACAAGTGACTTTGATCCTAGGATCTCAAAAGCATGATAAATACTAAATGCTAATGCTAAATACAGAAGCAATCTAAATACTTTAGATTGACTGGATTTATACTACATACAATTTTTCTGTGGACATGGTTGGCTGCTTTTCCTTCATTGTGAGTGGAAATGTGTTTCCTTGTTTATATTTGTTAGGTGGAACTACATACAGGGGTCCAAATTATTCGCTGCCTTTTTCCTGGAGTTGTCAAAGCAGCACTCATGACAACAGTTGCCATCCAGTGTCTTCTGACCCACTGACAGATCTCTCCACTCAGACCCTGGGCAAAGCTGGAGCTGGAAAAATTCAGAAAATATCAATCCAGGAAAGTATTTGTTCCTCCCCATTTACAATGTCTTGAGACATTTGGACCAGTAATAAAACATGTGAAAGACACAGACGTTGAAATGGTTTAACATTCCCTATGTCACTTACCTTCCCAAAGTCACAGTAACCTGAACCTTCACTCTCCCAAATCCAGTGCGGCTGGCTGGAACTGGACTCAGCACAACCTTTCCAACACAAGTGGGACACGTCTTCACCCATTTCGATTCTCGCTCAATCCTCCACTTTACTGGTAGGCACTGAAGAACTATGGTGCCCAATCCTTCCACCCAGGATCTCAGGACCTGAACCACTCTTTGCCTCTGTTCTCTTAATAAGGAAAGCAATGGCTTCTACCACTGGCTACAGTGATTTCCCTGTGGATTCATTTTTAGAAGAGTTACTGGGGCATGCCACTGTATTAACTTCCTGCCTCCCTTCGTTGTTTTTTTTCTTCCCCTCCAATTTCTTGAACATTCTGAAGCTGAAATGATCAATATTCATACCCACACACCATTTGGAATCTTTGTGCAAAGATGAGATTTTCTTTAATTCCAAACTTCCTCACCTTTGCCATGATTGATGCCATCTGCTCAGTTCCTCTGCTCCTTATTCTTCCCAGCCCATCAATAAAGCCCTGCTCCCTGCACACATGCATACCTGCCTGCCATTCTACCAGAGAATTTGCCCAGATAGGATTTCTCTCACCCCATTGAAATTTTACTCAATGACTATATCTGAATTGCTCAAAGCTTTTAATAGCATCAGTATTAGATGGAGAACTAATCAACCCTGACATCAGCAAGACATTCTCAATCTAAAGCCCTCTGCTAAATCTGCATTCATTAATCATTTTAGTTCATCATCTTGTTTGGCTTGATTAGGCTTGATGGTGTAAACACTACAAAAAGTTAATCTTTTTTTACAGTTGAGTATATATAAATAAACCAATCTTGATAAATTCATTATTTATATCATATTAATAGAAAAGCACTTGAAGGCTTAGTTTTTTAAATGCTTCTCTTGTGGTTCCAAATGACAACAATCCATAACATGTTTTCCTTCATCTGCTAGCTATTGAAATATCACTTTTCAAATCTGCTGGATCACATTAAAGTTGGGTGGCTGAAAATATGACTCATTGGGTGATATGCTGGCTGCACAAGCATGGCATCCTGGGTTTGGGTTTCCAGCTCTCACACACAGCTAGGTGCAGTAACAAACAGTTATAATTCCAGCACTAAAGGACATAGACAGTCAGGTGGGTGCTCACCACCAGCTTGTCCAGCCAGTCAGTGAGCTCTAGGTCTTGTGAGAGACTAAACAATAATATATTCATTAATCTCTTCCCCGTAGGTTCCATGAGACCAACAGTGTCTTGGTTAATAACACAGGAGGGAAGGGGAGGAGGATAGAGAATTGGACCTAGGAAATGCCCATCTTGCAGAGTCCAGAGTTCATGTTTCTCTGCCATCCACGGTCTGAGTGAACTCAATGAGTCTCTTCAAGTTTTCCACCCCACTCTGAGTCATGTTGCTACTCCAGCTTGGCTGCAATGTGAGATCCTAAAAGAAAGTATCCTTAAAGTTCATTACACAGAGAGGTAAGAAAACCATCCTAGTTACTGGTCAAGCCAATTAGCCAGTTATAAAGAGGCAAAAAAAAATTTGAGGATAGAGAAAAATTTAAATCTTGGTTTTCAAAATTTTTATTAAGTAAATATGTGCATACAGGTTACATGATTATTCAATATATCCTATCCTGGGGCATGTTGTAATATTTCTGTCTTAGAGTTTCTAGTCCTCTGAAGGGGCATCATGATAAATGGCAACTCTTATAAAAGAATTCATTTAATTGGGGCTTGTTTACAGTTCCAGAGGGTTACTACATTACCATCATAGCTAGACGGGCTGACCAGCAAGTACAGAAGATCCCAAGTCTCTGTCTTCTCCGCAGGAATATTCATAGTTCTTACCTAGCTCGGGGGAGCCCCAGGGATTGTGTGATATTTTGGTTGTGTTCTGTAATAAAGCTTGTTTGGAGTCAGAGGGCCAAACTAGCCACTAGGTGACCATAGAGGTCTGAAGGACTGTAGACAGAGAGGAGACAGGAAGTGGTAAGGTGGGGACTGAGAGGATCTCTGCCTTTTTGGATGGAGGAACGGAAGCAACTGCTGGCTGCTCTTTGTTCTCTGATCTTTCAGATTCTTACCCAATATTTGACTCCTGATTTTTTTTATTGATAAAGATTAATGAGATTAATGCTTCACACAGATGTCTTGTATGGGTCACCCAAACTACTCTGATTGAAGAAAGCAATGATCTTGTCCAACTCAAAGGAAATAATCACCCAACAGAGGTCCTTTTTTTTTTTTTTTTTTTTTTTTTTGGTTTTTCAAGACAGGGTTTTTCTGTGTAGCTTTGCGCCTTTCCTGGAACTCACTTGGTAGCCCAGGCTGGCCTCGAACTCACAGAGATCCGCCTGGCTCTGCCTCCCGAGTGCTGGAATTAAAGGTGTGTGCCACCACCGCCCTGCCCAGAGGTCACTTTTTAAGTCAGTGGCCACAGAGTAGCTTGTGTAGACAAGACTCCTGAGACATGAGCATCACAATATCCTAAATACTTTTCCATGGAATGCCAATATTTCAAAATTGGCAAATTTCACAATTAATCAAATAACCAACACGTGAGTTGATCCAAGAGTTACGTTGAGTAATCATCCGATTGGATAAGGGCAAGCTGACTGAGTCTGCATCATTGTAAGGTCCACACGTGTTGGAGCCCACTAGGTTTCCTGGTGGCTGTACCCAGCAGGAGTGTATGAGAGGTTGATTGGACCATGGACCTGGGTACCAGGTGACTGTAACTAGCAATGGGGAGGTCTTTTGCTCCACCCCTTGGCATTGCTATAAATAGACCTTTGAAATAAAGTTCTGGGCCGGTGAATAAGGATCCAGGCCCACTCAAGTCTATACCGTGTTTTCCGTTTCTTTACTCTCCATTTCTAACAAAGTCTCTTATCCCTCATTCCTCCAGAGTTCCTGGGGTAAATAAGTGTGGGGGCTGGTCTGCCACACACACACACACACACACACACACACACACACACACACACACCACCTGACCCAGAATCAGAGTCCGTTGGATTTCTCAGCTGTGAAATAAGAAGACTCACAAAGTGAAGCCCGTGCTGTGCCATCTGGCTTCTCACTTATGTGCGTACATCGTTTTGCCTGTAAGCAATGTCCCAAACAAACTCTGTTACATGGCAGAAACACAGGACTATCTAATGCCATTTAAGTAAACAGGACACTACACTACTTTAGAAGTCTAATAGTAAGTGAATTCAACATAAAATATATATTTTAAAGGCTTGTTTTTATTTATGCATATATGTATGTCTCACTGATTCATGAACACATGTGCAGGTGTATGTGGAGGTCAGCAGAGGGCATCAGATCCCTTGGAGCTGGAATTATAAGTGACTGAGTTGCCTGTAGGTGCTGGAAACTGAACTGTCCTTTGCAAGAGAAGCAAGTGCTCTTAGTCACTGAACCACCTCTCCTGATCCAAATGTTAAATATTTAAATAGCATTTTTTCAATTTAAGTTTGAGTACTTTGAATGTGTAGTAGCTAATGAAATAACAAATATTTTAGATCTTGACTATGTACAATGTAAAATATGTAAATATGTAAATATGCCTATGGTTAATATAGTATAACTTGTTGACTTATGATGCCACCGCCACTCATAACATGAAGATTTAAACTGAAATTTTCCACTGTTTTGCCCTTTCATTGATCAAGTCTGCAACTTTACATTCACACTGTAGACTCCTCACCAAGGAAGAAAGATGACCTTCCACTCTGCAATGATGGAGAAAGCCTTTTCAAAGTGAGGTCCTGGGAGGGAGGCTGGGTTGGGTATGTTTTGTACTTTGCTCAGCTGCCCAAGAGCTTTATGATGGATAAAGAACAAAGCCAGGAACACACGAAGTTTTTCCTCGGGGATGGAATGGTACGTTCTTTCCACAGAATGATTTATAAGGAAAGTGATGGTAGATATAATGACTATAATTTCTTAACAGTTATGATAAGTAAATAAATGTTCTTGAACTATTTTAGTTTGGGTAGAAGTGAAGAGGAAAAAATGCCATTATGTCGACAAATCTTATTTTAAAACACTATTCTAGTGTAATTTCTTATTCTAGATGGGGAAAAAAACATGTCAGAGAAATTAAGCCTTTCACTATAGTAAAAAATATGAAGTTTTAAATTATCCCACCTCCCACATTGAAATTCACCAAAACAGCATTCAGAAAGAACTAAGATTTAAAATTCTAGTGTGGGTGTTTAACATACATATTCGCACTGTTATTGTAAGTAGGCATTTGAATGTAATAACAAAAATGTGACAGGGAACTAGAATGTTAGATGACTGTGGAATTAGTCATGAGGAATGACCAACCTTCCTCTCGAATTGTAAGTTATTATTATCAAATAAATGGCGCTATTTAAAGTCTCTTTACACCCCCACTTTCAGAACCAGAAGGCAGAGATCTGGGATACTTCAGCAGGTAAAAATGGGGATACAAGGTTCTGAAAAAGAGAGCCTCACAGGGAAACACTGGCTTCTGCATCCTCTGCCTAAATCCTTGGTTGGGGAAGTTTGGATCCCTCTAGGGAAGGATGGAGGAACTAGGTGGGACTTAACTGTTCACCATGGCAAAAGGAACAAAGCTTGAAGTGAAAATATGGACTACATGACTGCCTGTTAAAACAACACAGACCACCAAAGCTTTCCAGTGCTCATTAGGGGACAGAAGGAACAGGATGGCCATGTGACCATAATGTGTCCTCCTGGCTGGACATCATTATTGCTGTCTTTATTGAGAGGAGTTATGATCATCTCAATGAGGCCTTTACCAGACTGAACTTTGCAAATTTCCTACGAGGGGCTGGTAAATGGCTCAGCGGGTAAAGGTGCTTGCTGTGGAGCTCAGCAGCCTAAGTCTGGTCCCCTGGACCCACATGGTGGAAGGAGGGAGCCAACTTCCACAGGATGTCCTCTGACCTCCCCATACACGTGCTATGGCACATGCACTCGAGAACACCACACACACACACACACACACACACACACACACACGTTTAAATAAATTCCTATAAGGAGGGAGGGGGAAAATTCATGAGGCCCCTCCTCAAGGATAGATAAGTGGTAATCAATTGCACACAAGAAGACACTCTTTAAGAAACATAATGTAGACAGGCCCAGCGGCAGAGACAAGCAGACGCAGGTAGGCCTGCGGCGGCGGCACGCGGAGGTAGATGGGCCCAGCAGCAGCCCGCTGAGGTAGACGGGCCCAGCGGCGGCAGCCGACAGGGATATTCAGACCCAGCGGCAGCCGGCAGAGACATTCAGGCCCAGCGGCGGCCCGCTGAGGTAAACGGGCCTAGCGGCAGCGGCCGACAGGGACATTCAGGCCTGGCGGCAGCCGGCAGAAACATTCAGGCCCAGCGGCGGCCCACAGAGGTAGACAGGCCCGGCGGCAGAGACAAGCAGACGCAGGTAGGCCTGCGGCGGCGGCCCGCGGAGGTAGACGGGCCCAGCAGCAGCCCGCTGAGGTAGACGGGCCCAGCGGCGGCAGCCGACACGGATATTCAGACCCGGCGGCAGCTGGCAGAGACATTCAGGCCCAGCGGAGGCCCACAGAGGTAAACGGGCCCAGCGGCAGCCCGCTGAGGTAAACGGGCCCGGCGGCAGCGGCCGACAGGGACATTCAGCCCCGGCGGCAGCCGGCAGAGACATTCAGGCCCAGCGGCGGCCCATAGAGGTAGACAGGCCCGGCGGCAGAGACAAGCAGACGCAGGTAGGCCTGCAGCGGCGGCCCACGGAGGTAGACGGGCCCAGCAACAGCCCGCTGAGGTAGACGGGCCCAGCGGCGACAGCCTACAGGGATATTCAGGCCCGGAGGCAGCCGGCAGAGACATTCAGTCCCAGCGGCGGCCCACAGAGGTAGACAGGCCCGGCGGCAGAGACAAGCAGACGCAGGTAGGCCTGCGGCGGGGGCCCGTGGAGGTAGACGGGCCCAGCAGCGGCAGCCGACAGGGATATTCAGACCCGGCGGCAGCCGGCAGAGACATTCAGGCCCAGCGGTGGCCCACAGAGGTAGACAGGCCCGGCGGCAGAGACAAGCAGACGCAGGTAGGCCTGCGGCGGCGGCCCGCGGAGGTAGACGGGCCCAGCAGCAGCCCGCTGAGGTAGACGGGCCCAGCGGCAGCAGCCGACAGAGACATTCAGGCCCAGCGGCGGTCCACAGAGGTAGACAGGCCCGGTGGAGAAGACAAACAGACGCAGGTAGGCCTGTGGCGGCGGCCTGTGGAGGAAGACGGGCCCAGCGGCAGCCCGCTGAGGTAGACGTGCAGCGGCCGACAGGGACATTCAGGCCCGGTGGCGGCCCCCAGAGGCAGACAGACCCAGCGGCAGCTGACAGGGACATACAGGCCCGGCGGCGGACCGCAGAGGTAAACAGGCCCAGGGACGGAGACAAGCAGACACAGCTTGGAACAGGGACGCCCCTAACCCCAACATCTGGGGAAGAAGCTATCTCCGTGGGTCAGAACCAGAACGAATCTGAACACTCCGTCCGAGGACAACCCAGGGCCCAGCTGCTGATCCTGTGAAACCCAACAACTTGGAGGTGTTGGTGAGACTACCCTGCTCAGCTGAAACCCATCTGGGAGAGGATTCAGATGCCTACAGTTTAAAGTCTGAAGAAACAAGATCAGCTGAGGAGTTGACAAATGAACAAAAAGTGACCTGAGAACACAGAAGAAGGCGCTACCCAGACACCAAACCAGATCACCAGAATCATAAGTATATAATTCACCTATCGAAATCAGCTGCCCCTGAAGAAATAGCCCAAAAGCACCAATTTAACCAAGAACCCCTACTAAACCAAGACTAAAAATTAGAACAAGAGAGGCACTCTCAGACACAGACACCACCTGCACCTCACAGAGGAAGAGATGAGTAGGCGCCAGTGCAAAAATACAGGCAACAACATAAAGACCTATATGGCAACATCAGAACCTAGTGATTCTACACCTGCAAGACCTAAACATACCATGACAGAAGAAACAGAAGAAATCAACCCTAAAAATGACATTAAGAAGATGATAGAGGCCCTTAAAGAAGAAATAAAACATTCCCTCAATGAGGAAATAAAAACTTTCCTTAAAGAGGAATTGAAAAACTACCTTAAAGAGGAAATAAAAACTTTCCTTAAAGAGGAAATAAAAAACTCCCTTAAAGAGGAAATAAAAACTTCCCTTAAAGAGGAAATGAAAAACTCCATTAAAGAGGAAATAAAAAACTCCCTTAAAGAAATGGAAGAAAAAACGAACAAAAAATGGGAAGAAATTAAAGAAAGCCAAGAAAAAGCAATTAAACAGATAAAGAAACATTCCAAGATCTGAAAAATGAATTTGAGACAATAAAGAAAACACATGCTGAGGGAATGCTGGAAATAGAAATCCTGACAAAACGAACAGGAACTACAGAAACAAGCATAACCAACCGATTGCAAGAGATGGAACAGAGAATCTCTGACACTGAAGACACGATAGAGAAAATAGATTCGTCAGTCAAAGAAAACAATAAAGACAAAAAAGTCCTAACACAAAACGTCCAGGAAATTTGGGACACCATGAAAAGACCAAACCTAAGAATAATAGGGATAGAAGAAGGAGAAGAATACCAACTCAAAGGCACAGAAAATATATTCAACAAAATCATAGAAGAAAACTTTCCTAACCTAAAGAAAGAAATACCTATGAAGATACAAGAAGCTTACAGAACACCGAATAGGCTGGATCCAAAAAAAAAGTCCCCTCGCCACATAATAATCAAAACACTAAACACACAGAATAAAGAAAAAATATTAAGAGCTGCAAAGGAAAAGGACCAAGTAACATATAAAGGCAAACCCATCAGAATAACACCAGACTACTCAATAGAGACTATGAAAGATAGAAGATCATGGACAAACCTCATGCAGACACTTAGAGACCATGGATGCCAACCCAGACTATTATACCCAGCAAAACTCTTAATCACCATAGGCGGAGTAAACAAAATATTCCAGGATAAAACCAGATTTAATCAATACCTGTCCACAAACCCAGCCCTACAGAAAGCACTAGAAGGGAAAATTCAACCCAAAGAAGCTAAACACATCCATGAAAAATCAAGCAATAGATAATCCTACACCAACATACACCACAGAAGGACAACACAACACAACCAAAAAAATAACAGGTATTAGCAATCACTGGTCATTAATATCCATCAATATCAATGGTCTCAACTCACCTATAAAAAGACACAGGCTAACAGAATGGATTAGAAAACAGGACCCATCCATATGCTGCATACAAGAAACACACCTTAACTCCAAAGACAGACACTACCTCCGAGTAAAGGGCTGGGAAAAGGTTTTCCAAGCAAATGGACCTAAGAAACAAGCTGGTGTAGCTATCCTAATATCTAATAAAATAGACTTCAAGCTAAAATCAATCAAAAGAGACCAGGATGGACATTACATATTCATCACAGGAAAAATCCACCAAGATGAAGTCTCGATTCTAAACATTTATGCTCCAAATACAAAAGCACCCACATTCATAAAAGAAACACTACTAAAGTTTAAAACGCACATCAAACCCCACACATTAGTAGTGGGAGATTTTAACACACCACTCTCACCAAAAGATAGATCTACCAGACTGAAACTTAACAAAGAAATAAAGGACCTAACAGATGTTATGACTCAAATGGACCTAATAGATATCTACAGAATATTCCATCCTAACACAAAAGAATATACCTTCTTCTCAGCACCCCATGGAACCTTCTCAAAAATTGACCACATGCTTGGACACAAAACAAATCTCAACAGATACAAAAAAATTGGAATAACCTCCTGTATTTTATCAGACCACCATGCCTTAAAGTTAGAACTCAATAACAACAAAAATTATAGAAAACCCACAAACTCATGGAAACTGAATAATACCCACCTGAAACATCAATGGGTCAAGGAAGAAATAAAGACAGAAATTAAAGAGTTCCTAGAATTCAATGAAAATGAAAGTACAACATACCCAAACTTATGGGACACTATGAAAGCAGTGCTAAGAGGAAAATTCATAGCTCTAAATGCACACATAAAGAAGATGGAGCAATCCCATACCAATGAATTAACAGCACAACTGAAAGCTCTAGAACAAAAAGAAACAAACTCACCCAGGAGAAATAGACGCCAGGAAATAATCAAATTGAGGGCTGAAATCAACGAAATAGAAAACAAGAGAACAATACAAAAAATCAATGAAACAAAGAGTTGGTTCTTTGAAAAAATCAACAAGATAGACAAACCACTAGCCAAATTAACCAAAAGGCAAAGAGAGAACACCCAAATTCACAAAATCAGAAATGAAAAGGGAGACATAACAACAGACAATGAGGAAATCCAGAGAATCATCAGATCATACTTCAAAAACCTGTACTCCACAAAAATGGAAAACCAGGAAGAAATGGACAATTTTCTGGATAAATACCAAATACCAAAATTAAATCAAGACCAGATAAACCATTTAAATAGACCAATAACCCCTAAAGAAATAGAAACAGTCATCAAAAGTCTCCCAACTAAAAAAAGCCCAGGACCAGACGGTTTCAGTGCAGAATTCTACCTGACTTTCAAAGAAGAACTAATACCAATCCTCTTCAAAGTGTTCCACACAATAGAAACAGAAGGAACACTACCAAACTCTTTTTATGAGGCTACAATTACCCTGATACCCAAGCCACACAAAGATGCAACAAAGAAAGAGAACTACAGACCAATCTCCCTCATGAACATTGATGCAAAAATACTCAACAAAATATTGGCAAACCGAATCCAAGAATACATCAAAACAATCATCCATCACGACCAAGTAGGATTCATCCCAGGGATGCAAGGATGGTTCAACATACGGAAATCAGTCAATGTAATACACCATATAAACAAACTGAAAGAAAAAAACCACATGATCATCTCCCTAGATGCTGAAAAAGCCTTTGACAAAATCCAACACCCCTTCATGATAAAGGTCTTAGAAAGAATAGGAATACAAGGAACATTTCTAAACATAATAAAAGCAATTTATAGCAAGCCAACAGCAAACATCAAATTAAATGGAGAGAAACTCAAAGCGATACCACTAAATTCAGGAACAAGACAAGGCTGTCCACTCTCCCCATATTTATTCAATATAGTACTAGAAGTTCTAGCTAGAGCAATAAGACAACAAAAGGAGATCAAAGGGATACAAATTGGCAAGGAAGAAGTCAAACTTTCACTATTTGCAGATGATATGATAGTATACATAAGTGACCCCAAAAACTCTACCAGGGAACTTCTACAGCTGATAAACTCCTTCAGTAAAGTGGCAGGATACAAGATCAACTCAAAAAAATCAGTAGCCCTCCTATACACAAATGATAAAAGGGCTGAGAAAGAAGTCAGAGAAACATCACCCTTTACAATAGCCACAAATAATATAAAATACCTTGGGATAACACTAACTAAACAAGTGAAAGACCTTTTTGATAAGAACTTTAAATCTCTAAAGAAAGAAATTGAAGAAGATATCAGAAAATGGAAGGATCTCCCATGCTCATGGATAGGTAGGATTAACATAGTAAAAATGGCAATCTTACCAAAAGCAATCTCCAGATTCAATGCAATTCCCATCAAAATCCCAACACAATTCTTCACAGACTTGGAAAGAAAAATACTCAACTTTATATGGAAAAACAAAAGACCCAGGATAGCTAAAAGAATCCTATACGATAAAGCAACCCTTGGAGGCATCACCATCCCGGACCTCAAACTCTACTATAGAGCTATAGTAATAAAAACAGCTTGGTACTGGTATAAAAACCGACATACGGACCAATGGAATCGAATTGAAGACCCTGACATTAATCCATGCACATATGAACACCTGGTTTTTGACAAAGGAGCCAAAACTATACAATGGAACAAAGAATGTATCCTCAACAAATGGTGCTGGCATAACTGGATGTCAATATGTAAAAGATTACAAATAGATCCATATCTGTCACCATGCACAAAACTCAAGTCCAAGTGGATCAAAGACCTAAACATAAATCCAGTTACACTAAACTTAGTAGAAAAGAAGATAGGAAGCACTCTTGAACGCATTGGCACTGGAGACCATTTCCTAAATAAAACACCGACAGCACAGACCCTGAGCACAACCATTAATAAATGGGACCTCTCAAAACTGAGAAGCTTTTGCAGGGCAAAAGACACAGTCAATAAGACAAAAAGACAGCCAACAGATTGGGAAAAGATCTTCACCAACCCCACATCTGACAGAGGATTGATCTCCACAATATATAAAGAACTCAAGAAACTAGACATCAAAGCACTGAACAGTCCAATTAAAAAATGGGCTAAAGAGCTAAACAGAGAATTCACAAAACAAGAACTACAAATGGCTGAAAGACATTTAAAGAAATGCTCAACATCCTTAATCATCAGAGAAATGCAAATCAAAACGACTCTGAGATACCACCTTACACCTGTTAGAATGGCTAAGATCAAAAACACCAATGACAACCAATGTTGGAGAGGATGTGGAGCAAAGGGAACACTCCTCCACTGTTGGTGGGAATGTAAACTTGTACAACCACTATGGAAATCAGTATGGCGGTTTCTCAGAAAATTAGGAATCGAACTACCTCAAGACCCAGCCATCCCACTCTTGGGCATATACCCAAAGAATGCTGATACATACCATAAAGATACATGCTCAGCTATGTTCATAGCAGCACTATTTGTAATAGCCAGAACCTGGAAACAACCTAGATGCCCATCAACGGAAGAATGGATGAAAAAAATGTGGTACATATACACAATGGAGTACTACTCAGCAGAGAAAAACAATGAAAGCATGAAATTTGCAGGCAAATGGATGGAACTAGAAAAAATCATCCTGAGTGAGGTAACCCAAACCCAGAAAGACAGTTATGGTATGTACTCACTCATTGGTGGATTCTAGATATAAAATGAACAATCAGACCACAACCCATAGAACCATAGAGGCTATATATATAGCATGGAGGTCCCTAGGACGACTGTGGCATATAATAAATTTCAGTTTTACTCAATTATTGAAAAAAAATAGCCAAATGAATGGAAACACATGAACTATGAACCAAAGACTGAGGGGCTCCCAGCTGGATCAGGCCCTCTGAATAGGTGAGACAGTTGATTGGCTTGATCAGTTTGGGAGGCATCTAGGCAGTGGGACCAAGTCCTGTGCTCATTCCATGAGTTGGCTGTTTGAAACCAGGAACTTATGCAGGGACACTTGGCTTAGTCTGGGAGGAAGGGACTGGACCTCCCTGGACTGATTCTACCAAGTCGATCACAGTCCTCGGGGGAGGACTTGTCCTGGAGGAGGTGGGAATGGAGGGTGGGCTGGGGGTAAGGGGAGGGCGTGGGAAGGGGGAGAATAGGGGAACCCATGGCTGATATGTAGAACTGAATGGTATTGTAAAATAAAAAATATATATCACAAAAAAAATAAATAAATAAAAAAAAGAAACAAAAAAAAAGAAACATAATGTTTTTATTAATCCTTGAGAATTTCATATGTTTTTTAATCATATTCATCCCCTACTCCTCCTTCCACTTCTCCCAGATCCACTTACACCCCCCACTCCCTCAACTTCATGTCCTTTTTGTTTAATAATATGTACATTCAATCGCTGCTGCCCATATACTCCTGGGTGTGAGGTCAACCACTGCAGTATGGTGGGTCTATTAGGAGCTGTAACTTTAAAGAAAACGGATTCTCTTTTCTTCAGAAGCCACAGTCATTCATATCTTACTTAGGGGTGGAGGTTCACAAGCTTGATCTTGTGCAGGGTTTTTAGTTTTTCTATTTTTGATGTTTTTGGAGACAGGGTTTCGCTTTGTAGCCCTGAGCTCTGATGAACCTGGAACTTTCTCTGTAAGATCAGGGTGGCCTCAGGCTCACAGAGATCTGTCTGCCTCCTGAGTGCTGGGACTAAAGGCATGTCCCACTATGTCCCACAAGAATGCATAGCCCAGGCTGGCCTCACAGTTGTGATCCTCCTGATCACCCACCTCCTTCAGCAAATCCTGTGGGTGTGTGCTACCACAGCGAGCTTGTGTGGACCTTGCACAGGCAACCACAGATGCTGCAGTGGTCCTGCCACGCCCAGAAGACACTGTTTTAGTCCAGTCCTTTCCAACCTCTGGCTCTTACAATCCTTCCACCCCTTTTTCTGTGCTGATATTCGAACCTTGATGGGAGGGCACAATACAGATGTCCCTCCTGTGGCTGAGCACCCCACTGACACTTAGTCTATGCATTTTCCAAGTATGGAAACTGTTTCATTTGAGACAGGGTCTAACTATGCAGACCAGGCCAGCTGGAAATTCACAGAGCCCGTGTCTGCCTCTCAAACGCTGGGATTATGGGTGTGTTGGCACCACCATACCTGGCAAAGGAAAGTGGCAGTATAGTTGTCTGCAAATTGTCCAGAGTACTTTCTAAAGATGCAGCTTTAGCGACTCATCCCCAATGCTGGAGTGGGGCTTTTAGCGGTCCAGCTGGCCGAGTTCCCCAGCCCTCTGTGAGTATAATCCCAATAAATATCTTAAGTCACTGAGCTATACTTAGGAGGAACAGTTTCTTTGGTCTGTCTGTCTTTGCCCTTGGTATCAGTGGCTTAGTTAGGGTTTCTATAGCTGTGAAGAAACAACATGGCCACAACAACTCTTATAAAGGCAAACATTTGATTGGAGCTTACAATTTCAGATGTTTATTCCATTATCATTGTGGTGGGAAACATTGTGGCCTGCAGACAGACATGGTGCTGGAGAGGGAGCTGAGAGTTCTACATCTTAATCCACAGGCAACAGGATGAGAACTGTGTCCCACACTGGACATAGCTTGAGCATAGGAGACATCAAAGCCCCCACAGTAACACACTTCCTCCAACAAAGGCCATACCACCTAAAGGTGTCACTCCCTTTGGGGGCCATTTTCTTTTAAACCACCACGGGGTGAATACAAATAGACTCCTCAGGAAAAAACACATGCCATGTCAACAGTAAGAACAAAGGCAGCTCTCACCTATCTCCCATGAAGACAGTCAGAGACAGCTCATTGTGAAGACAAATATGAGTGGCCATGAGCAGACGACACAGATTTGTTTCCCCAAATATCATGTTCCAAAGTAGTAACTGCTGGCTAGCCTGGAACTTGCTTTGTAGACCAGGCTGGCCCTGAATGCAGAGCTGTCCACCTGCCTGTCTCTGCCTCCTGAGTGCTGGGATAAAAGACACTGCACTGCCATGCTTGGCATAACAAACTTATAAATCAATGTACTTTTTAAATATATTGGTAGAAACATCAGGTGGCAAAATGGGGGAATTCTCTGGTATAGGCCTCAGGTGTTATCTGATGACATTTTTAGATTTTGTGTTGGTGGAAGGTAGGGTCTGTTTGTATATTCCGAGGCAATTTAACCTACTAGTCACAAGGATGTCAAGTCAAACAGTGGTAGACATTAAATAGCTATTTAGAGGGATAAGGTAACCCAAGATAATTTGGCTCTAGAATTGCAACATTCTAACTCTCCACAATCATTGAATTTCTCATCAGTCAATCAACCTTGTGAAGTGCTTGGTGAAGGTGTAGTTTATTTTTTGAGGGGAACTTCAGTTTATAGCTGTACTCAGTGGATTTTGCTCAGTATATATTCAGGCAGGACAAACACTTCTGTCTTTAGGAATCACATGGGAACCTATGCAAGGACATTAGAAAGTGTGAGGCAGAGGGAAGAAAGCCAATGCTTTGTCGAGGTTATTGGTGTGTCTAGAAGAGTTGTCAGGTTCTATGATTTATATTAATTATATTGTATTGCCTCCTAAGGTAGGACATGGAGTCAAACTCTTCTCTCCCACGACTCAGGGTAGAAAATAACATTCCTACGAGAGTTCTGCAAATTTTGAGTTTCTTCTCCATCACTTCTCTCATCTGCCATCAGGTAAAATAATATCACAGAACGAGCAGTCCAATGTGAAAGTGAGCTCAGCCTAGTGTTTGGCTGTGGATCTCTGCATCTGCTTCCATCAGTTACTGGAGGAAGGCTCCATGATGTCTGGGTATTCACCAATCTGATTACTGGGGTAGGCCAGTTCAGGCACCCTCTCCACTATTGCTAGTAGTCTAAGCTGGGGTCATCCTTTTAGATTCCTTGGAACTTTCCTAGCACCCAGTTTCTCCCTATCCCCATGAAGTCTCCCTAGATCATGGTATCTCTTTCATTGCTCTCCCACTCCGTCCCTGTTACAGCTTGACCATCCCATTTCCTTATATTTTCATCCCCCATCGCCTACCCTCCAATGCCAACCCTTCATCCCCAGTTTACTCATGGAGATCTCATCTGTTTCCCCTTCCCAAAGTGATCCATGCGTCCCTCTTAGAGTCCTCCTTGTTAGCCAGTTTCTTTGGAGCTGTGAGCTGCAGTCTGGTTATCCTTTGCTTTACATCTAGTATCTACTTATGAGTACATACCAGTCCTCAAACTCTTATGAGATCTGCTGAATATGGCATTTAAGATGTTTAAACTTACTATGACAAAGAATCCCAGATCTAGCAGTGACCCTCAAGATCTCTAAGAAGTTAGTGGAACACAGTGACAATTCCACCTGAATTGTGGTAATGCTAACCACTGGGAAAGACTGCCCCAATACCTTGAATGCTGCCAGGTTCTATACCAAACTGTGCACAGGCAGGACATTGGAGAGTTTATTGCCCCACTTTGCCTAGGCAAAGTAAGGTCAGTCCCCTCCATGTTCTTCCTCCATAAGAAGTGCCTTTTATCTTTGACTTAGCAGACAAAGACTGATGCTATCCTGGTACCTCTGTCCCCAATTCCATGGAGACCACAGGAGCCTGGGATGACTGCCTAGGTAATAGATGATGGACTAGTCTCTGTCATTTGATTGATACATAGGCCATTTGGATTATACTTCCTGCTACAACTCATCCTTCTCAGATCTCTGATGACATTGATGGCTAGGCTAATTATAGCTTTGTCAGCTTGGCAGCAGCAGGCAACCAACTCCTTCCCCCAAGGCTGCAACTACCTTGTTAGTTCATTAGTCAGTCCATTGGTTAGTTAAAGCTACTAGCTCTCTTGTGAAGAAAAGGCAGACAGGTTTGTCATGCTCACAGTCTTCATATTAAAGGATAAACAGGTTTCAGGTATAACTTTCCCCTAAAGAAACATGTTTTGCAATGACTGATCTCAGTAATAACTACTAATGTCTCTGGTAAATGATTAGATGGAAAAATTGCTCTGAGGTATATAAAGATCTGAGGATAAGTTCTGAGGGTCTCAGAAAATAATTTAAGGTATGTCAAAATGGAAAATGCTTCAGATTTCTTTCCCCTTCTATACCATCGTTATAATAAGATTTCAAAGGTTCAGAGTTCTTAGTATTGATAAAAAAAATTTGATCAGTGGAGTTCTGATAAGCTGGTATTCACTATTCAGTCATAAGCTCAAGATTTTACATTTCCTTTGGCTATCTTCCAAATATAGACTTGAAGGTGCTTCTCATCAGGCTAAAACATCTTTGTCCAATCCATACACCTGACTCTCTGGATAGAGGAAAAAATGTTTGTGTTTCTTAACCCAAAGCTGTAGTTTTTGCCAGGACCAAAGATGTGAGTCTACTCCAGCTATTTTACAATGTGGATTTCAGTACAGATTAATGCTAATATATAGAACTTCTAGCTAGTACTTTTATCTCTTTTTGTAAACTAAAAATTCATGTAAGCTTCAGGGAGTTAAAGAAGTCATAAAACTTGGACCACTTGTCACAGGTCAAACAGACTCCATCGAAGTACAGCCTAAGTTTCCCCTCCTGTCTATTCCTGAGGATGGGATCTTTCCCCTGGTTTTGGGATTCCCCCTTCCTCCAATTACTAGGTCTATGAACCTAAACGTTCCATATGTAGGTTTCCTTTAAGTTCCTAAACTTTTGCTTCTGTCCCTAGTCTATATTTGTCTCAGCATATTTCAAATTGGCTGATAGACACCATCCAGGGATCACCCGTGGACTGCAAACTGCTGAGCTCTGGACTTGCTGAAAGCTGATGTGAACCAGTGCAGCCAATGTGATTGCTCCCTGTCCCTTCCGCTGGGTCAGTAAACAAAATGCTTCTGATGAGTACTCCACTGCTCAGCCTTTGACCAGCCCTGACAATGACACTCCAGTTTCAGCTGGAAGTAGTTACAGAAGAGAGTACATCACTCCTTGTCCCCCTAACAGGCTGAACTGCTAAGTCAAAGGGAAACTTCCTGTCATAGGTGCTAAAATGACTGCCTAAAATGCCAATTGGCATACCAGGAAAGTGGGCCCAGATTTGTTAACTGGTAGATTCATTAACTGAAATAGTTCTACAATATGATAGGGCACTTGGCCTTCTTGCAGAATTATATAAATATAAATATATACAATCTATTATATATTGCAGTATTATATGACTTTGAGAAAAAATTGTTTCTATACAAACTATTTGGGATTATAACTTCGCTGTACTCAAAGAAATATCACAAAAAGGAGGCCTGAGATGAAATAAATGACTAGTGCCTTGTGCATTTCCCAGATCCTTCTAGATAGTGACTCTGATATCAGCTGTCACAGGGCCTTTGGCCCTCCTGCTTCTGCTAATTACCGTTGGTTCTTACATCATCGATACAATAACTAAATGATAATTCCTATCTGGATATTAAGCTGATGGTTATTAGATCCAAATATGAACAAGTACCCATCACAGAGTCAATGATTCGACCCAAGATACAACTCAAGGGGGAAATGTAAGACCCAATGTTTAATTCTAAGCCCTATCTGCCCTAGGACCAAGTAACTTCCAAGAATGCTGGTAGTTGCAGTTTTTGGAAAAAACAAAGCCTCATGGGAAAATATGATGTCCATAAAAAGTTCCATAACACTCTTGGGGCCACTCAGCTGGAAATTCCAGGGAGTGCACCTAACCCTTTTCCCCAAGCTGCTTTTGGTGTTTTATCACATCAGTAGAAACCCTAACTAAGACAGACAGAGAAGTGTTGTAATGAAACATAGAGAAAACTACTGGTGACGTGGAAAGCTTAATAAAACTACATTAATAATTACAACAATTACATTAATCTAAATGATGAGGCTGGGCCTTGGTCAGTAGCATGCTTGCCTAGCATGTGCTTGCCTAGCATGTGCTTGCCTAGCATGCACAAAGCCCTGGACCCATTCCCCAGCACAACATTGAAAATAGCATGGTAAGACTGGCAAGGTGGTGGTGCACACTATTTTTTTCCCCTCGAGATGGGGTTTCTCTGTGTAGCCCTGGCTGTCCTGGAACTCTCTTTGTAGACCAGGCTGGCCTCGAACTCACAGAGATCCGCCTGCCTCTGCCTCCTGAGTGCTGGAATTAAAGGCATGTGCCACCACTGCCTGGCAGGCAAAACACGCTTACACATAACACTCAGAAGTAAAACTAAATACATCTGTTTTTAAAACATCCAAGGTCATTCTGCCTCAAGGAATCCTACCTCAATATGTAGAGAGCAATCAAGCAAGACAGAAATGTCAACGTTGGGCTTATATATATATGGATGCTTTCACACATATGCACAGGTACCTGCACACATGTATAAACAAATGTGAATGCACATACATATATGTACATATGCAAAATAATTCTAAAAATTTCCAGAAATGTTTTGTTTCAGATTCCTATGTTTCCTTCTCAGATTCTTATTTAAGAATATTTGTTCTAAATCAGGCAATGGTGGTGCATGCCTTTAATCCCAGCACTTGGGAGGCAGAGGCAGGCAGATCTCTGTAAGTTCAAGGCCAGCCTGGTCTACAAGGCTAGTTGCAGGACAGCCAAGGCTGTTAAACAGAGAAACCTTGGAAAAAATAATGTTCATTCTTTGCCTTTGTATACTGAAAGTCTGTGGCTTTTTTTTCCATTTTATGAGGCTCATAATTAAGCATGATTTGAGTCTCAGAAGGGATTTTGACTTTTTTTTTCTTTCCTTTTTTTGAGAGAGGGTCTTACTGTGTAGATGTGGCTGACCTGGAACTCACTATACAGGTAGATCACTGGCCTTAAACTCAGAGATCTACTTGCCTCTGCTTGAATGCTGGAATTAAAAGTGTGCGTGCAGGCAAAAACTTTGTACTTTGAACAGTATTGAGACTACTAAATATTATGGGAATATTTATGGATGGAATAAATGAATTTTGCATTATAAAATGAAATGAGACTGTCTGGGTCAGGGCCGTAATGCTATGACTTAAAATGGTGTTTTTATGTTGAGAAGGGTTGCTGTGGTCTTCATTAAACTGAACTGCATTTAAAATGAGCATAGAAACACACCTCTGGGTATGTCTATGAGAGTGTTTCCAAGAAGGTTTAACTAAAGAGTGAAGGCCCAGCCTGAATGTGGATGGCATCATCCTATGGGTCAGGGCCTTGGGCTCAACAAGAAGGAGAAGGCAAGACCAGCATTCACTTTTCTCTGCTTCCTGACCGAGGCCACTATGTGACCAGCCTCATGTTACTTTCTCCATGTCATCCCTGCCACAGTAGACTGTAATCCTTTTAGAACTATGGAAAATAAGCCCCTCCTTAAGTTACCTTCGTCAGGTATGCTGTCACAGTAAGTGACTAACAGTTTGCTTTGCAAGGATGAGAACGTCTTTATTGTAGTTGTTGGCAGCAAATGATGTGGGTAAATATTTAGCAGTGTCTATCACACAATGGGGATTCAATATATTACACGTATTTTTTATTAATTTTGATGGATATTTTTATATTTATAAATACAAAATCACCATTAATCTTTTCCCTGTTTTTATTATCTTTTCAATTTTTTCCTCTTCAGTTTTCCTTTTTAGCATCTTTTATTAGTAAAAAATTTTATACGCTGTATTTTGATCCTAGTCACCACAGTCCCTGACTCATCCCAGATCCACCCTCCTTTCCCTTTCTATCTAACTTGGTGTCTTCTTTCTTTTTTTAAACCTGTCAAGTACGTTTGTGCTGCCTTTATACTCTTGGATGTGTGTGGAGCATGGCTGACCTCGGAGTGACCACGCTCCTTTAAAGATAAAGGACTCTGTCTCCTAGCAACTATCATTTGTAGTTGTTTTTTGTTTTTAATCTTTGGGGGTCCTCCACCCAGCTCCCAAATAAACACACAGAGACTTATTCTTACTTAGGAATGCCTGGCCTTAGTTTGGCTTATTTCTAGCCAGCTTTTCTAACTTAAATTATCCTGTTTTTCTTTATGTTTTGCCTCTGGCCTTTTTACCTTTCTTTATTCTGTATTTCTTTCTTTCCTTCTTACTCCATGGCTGCTTGGGTGGCTGGGTGGCTGGCCCCTGATGTCCTCCTCTCCTTCTCCTTTCTCACTCCTTGCTTTCTCTCAAGTCTAGATTTCTCCTCTTATTTATTCTCTCTGCCTGGCAGCCCTGCCTATCTTTCTCCTGCCTAGCTATTGGGTGTTCAGCTCTTTACCAGACCAACCAGGTGTTTCAGACAGGCAAAGTAACACAGCTTTATAGAGTTAAACAAATGCAACATAATAAGAATGCAACACATCTTCACATCATTAACCAAATATTCCACAGCATAAATGAATGTAACACATCTTCAAATAATATTCCACAACATTCGTTTGCCAACAGCAGCCTCAGAAGGGGTGGGGCTTTGTGTCCACCCCACCTCTCCATGCCGAAATCTTGTTTGGTCTTGTGCATAGTCATGACTGCTGTGAGCTCACACATCCAACTGCCCTTCTGAGTTCAGAGCACAGTTTCCTTGCAGTCACCCTCTGGTTCTTAGAACCTTTTTGCTCCCATCTTAGTTACTGTCCTAGTGCTGTGAAGAGACACCATGACCACAGTTAATTTAGGACTTGCTTACAGTTTCAGAAGTTTACTCCTTTATCATGGCGGGAACATGGCAGCACACGGGCAGACATGGTGCTGGAGTAGCTGAGAATTCTACATCCAGATCTATAGACAGCAGGAAGAGAGAGCCTGGGCCTAGCATGGGCTTTTGACATCTCAAAGTCCACTCCCAGTGGCACACTTCTTCCAACAAGGCCACACCTCCTAATCCTTGTCAAATATAGGTTTTCCATTTAGGGCTGAGTGTTTCATGGTCTTTGATCCTCTGCACTTTGGTCAGTTGTGAGTCTCTGTGTTAATCTCTAATACACAAAGAGGGGTCTTTGATGATGCCGAAAGATGCACTAATCTGGGTCTCTGTGCCATGTGCCTTATTTTCTGTTTTAATGTTTTTAAAATCTTGATTTTTTTTTTTTTTTTTTTTGGTTTTTCGAGACAGGGTTTCTCTGTGTAGCTTTGTGCCTTTCCTGGAACTCACTTGGTAGCCCAGGCTGGCCTCGAACTCACGGAGATCCGCCTGCCTCTGCCTCCCAAGTGCTGGGTAAAGTCTTGATTTTTTTTTTTTTTCGAGACAGGGTTTCTCTGTGTAGTTTTGCGCCTTTCCTGGAGCTCACTTGGTAGCCCAGGCTGGCCTCGAACTCACAGAGATCCGCCTGGCTCTGCCTCCCGAGTGCTGGGATTAAAGGCGTGCGCCACCAATGCCCGGCCAAAATCTTGATTTTTAAAGAGAAAAGAACAATTAGAAATTGGCTTATCATTTACTCCTTTGTGTTGGCACTGAAGTTTCTTACCAGGAAGTGTCCGTTCGAGGGAGCTGAGACCTCCTGGTAGTGAGGACAGCTGTCACACTGCACCCTGGCTCAGGACTATCCCTTCCTTTCTTTAGGTGTTTTTTTTTTTTTGTGTGTGTGTGTGTGTGTGTGTGTGTGGTGCTTGGGATCAAACACAGTCTCTATCACTGAGCTACAGCTATGCCTCTAGTCTTAAATTGTCAGATCATACCGGATGTCACTTTGTCCATGCACTTAATTTTACTTCCCTGATGGAATATATTAAAATTATGTAGGCATTAAAGAAGAATTTAATCCTATGTTGTTGTGATAAGTTATTATTGACTCCTATCATGGCTGGAGTCCGAAAGGATCCTTAAAGGCTTGTGGGCTGGGTCACCTCTTCCCAGACTGGTGGAGATACTTGGAGGAGGCTGTGGAACCTTTGAGACATGTAGCAGAGACGGTTACTAGGGGAGGGGCCTTGAAGTTTATAATCACCTCTGGTTCCTGCCTGTTTCCCAATCTGCCCAGAAGAGCCGCAGTCCCAAGCTTCTGTCACCACTGAGGAAGGCACTGCCCATTCCTCCCCCAGCATAAAATTGAATACTCTGAAACTGAGAACCGAAATAGAGAATTCCTTCAAGTAGCTTCTGTTACGGTATTTCATTACAGGAATAAGGAAGAGGAATATAAGGATAAGAAAAATAAATACAGTTTCCTCTCCAGCTTCCAGCCCGTCCCTCATTATTTTGCTTATGTACCTTTCCTGTACCCACTCTGCTAATAAGAGGCTATGTGGCCGGGCGGTGGTGGTGCACACCTTTAATCCCAGCACTTAGGAGGCAGAGCCAGGCGAATCTTTGTGAGTTTGAGTCCAGCCTGGTCTACAAAGTGAGATCCAGGACAGGCTCCAAAGCTATACAGAGAAACCCTGTCTCGAAAGAAGAAGAAGAAAAAAAAAAAAAAAAAAAAAAAAAGAAGAGGCGATGTGGAAATGTGGAAACTAAGATCCAGGGGTCACTGAAGCGTCACATCCTACCCAGTCCACTGCACTCCGAGGATAGATATGCAAGCCAATGTTGGTCCTGAGATTTGAGTCAGCACTGAAGACCACACAGGGCTGACTCCCGATGTTGGAGCTCCGCTCCGCTTTTACTAATTGTGCAATCTTGGAAACGGCTGACTCTAGCACACATGCAACTCGCCACCCTGGATAGGTGCCTCACAATGAAAATTCAACTAGATTATCCTCGTGACCCCATTAGGTTCGCGGCCCCCTGGGGTCAACACCAGGGAGGCCCCTTTCTGGCGTCGCCGGATTGTCTTTTCTTTCGCCCTCTGCGCCAACACCGGAGGCTCGGAGCGGACCCCTTGGGGGCCGGGGGCGGAGGAAGCCCCTGCGCAGGCCACGCCCCTGCCCTTCCCGGCACCGCCCTCGGGCTCGAGGAGCCCGGGCGCGGGGTGCTGCGGGGGTCGGCCCGCTGGGCGTCCTCCTGCCCTCCGGGGACGATCCCGCCGTCCCCGAGCCTAAGGAGCGTCTGCCCTACAGATTGACTCTCTAGGCTTTCCGTTCCCCTCCCAGCGGGGAGGGTGGAACTTCCTGTTTTCTCTCGTAGGGACTTCCGGAAAGTACAGGCGGACGGAAAACAACTCGACACGCCGAGCTGCGGGGCATTCAAGGGAGGGGAAAAAAATAAGAGGACGTGAGCCTGGGTCTGTACCAAGGCGGCTGTAAAAACCTCTGTGCTCCGGTTATGGTGCGCTGCGCTCCATCCCGCTCCGTCGCCCTGGGAACCGCCGGAAGCAGCTCAACGGAGGAGCAGGAAGTCCCGCCCCTTCCTCCCAGAGGGAAGACGGTGAGCCGGAGGAGTCAGTCAGAGGGCCGAGCAGGAGCGATTTCCCCCGACAAACAGGTGAGTTATTCTCCGACGGGGCGGGGGGTCTGGGGGCGGGGATGGCCTGGCGTCGGCGCGGGGTCCGGGGGCGGCGGCCTGCGGGGCCCGGGCGGGCGGCGCGGCGTCGGGAGCCCGCGGGCCGGCCGCGCTCCCGCCCCCTCCCCCGCCTCCGCCCCTCCCCGCCGGGGCCCGACGCCGCCCCGCCGCACGCCGGGACCCACGCCCTCGCCTGTCGGCGGCGCACGTCCCGCGGCCCGGCGCCCTCCGTCCCCGGGGTTGCAGCCGGCGGTGCCGCGGCGGCCTCGCGCCCCCTCGGGCCCCTCGGGCGTGGGTGTCCCCTCGGTCGGCGCGTTGACAGCCTTGGCGGCTCCCGGGTCCGTCCCGGGGTCGGGGCGGGGGCGAAGAGCACGCGTCCCCGGCCGCAGCGCTGCCCAGCGTCCGCTCCGAGGGACCGCGGGCTTCCCAGCACCCGCTCCGGGCAGCCCGCCCGCCCGCCCGCCCGCCGCTGTGCACCCGGGGGCCCTGCCTTAGCCGCGGCCACTCGCGCGTCTTCCGTTACGCCATGCTGGGGACAGGGAGCCCACGGCGGGAAGGGAGGCCCCTGCCCTGCGCGATCGCCGGGAGACCCGGGCCGCTGCAGGCGGTCGGCGGCGGGCAGCCCGGCAGTGGGCAGCGCGCCCCGTCCCACTCACCTCCGCGCCCCCGGGAGCACCGGGTGGCCGTGCCTGCCTTCTGTCTGCAGTCCAGGCTGCTGCTGGGCATTGGGAGCAGTGGCTGCTGACCCCTGTTGGTTGCGTCGGGTTTTGAGTTTGGTTCTGGAATAGGACCTCCTGATGGAGTTGGCGTCTGTGAACACACCACTCCACACAGTCACTCACACACACTGTCCTCTCGCCCGCCACCCCAGCCTTGCCCCCCACCCCCGATTTCTTATATTACAGGGCTAGTCACACCCAGTGTACCTAATGGGTGGGATGTTAGTCATTTTGAAACAAAGTACTGATGTGAAGGTGTTGGAGGACCCCCTGTCAGTTGAACACACTCTGTAGCTCATAAAGCAGGACAGCCTTGAATTGCAGTTACTCCCGATTTACAAACATCCAGTACATAACTTGAGCAAAATCAGTGTCCGCATTCCAATGTTTAGTATTGCCTTGTTACAAATAAGATTATTCCTCCTATTGGTACAAGCCAAGCTCTGCGGTATAGGAGATGTAATAATCGTTTACTGAAGACTGGTTCCATTAAAAAAAATTTTTTCCCCCCAGATTTGTAGAAAAGTTGCAGAGGGGCACAAACAGTGGATTTGGTACTAAGGCAAAGTGTCTCCACTTCAGAAGCACCACTTCTGTTTGTGCCAGCCATCATTCTAGGTTCTGGAAAACTAACATTGGTTATTTTAATAAATGTACCTTGTAAGTGCTAAAACAGAGATCTGGAAATAGAGAGGAAGTTACACCTACTGACCTGGTGGGGTGGTGTAATCTTGCGAGACACAGCATTTGAGTTTGGTGGCAAGTTTTAGTAGGCATGTACTTCATTGGGGGCAATTTTCCCAAAATAGGCTTTTCTTATTGGAAAAGAACACTAGTGAAATATATCCTAATTTGTTTCTTTGTCTTTTAAGAAAGTGGTTTGCTAATTAGGTGATGAAAAGAATCCTAGTTTGTAAATTCATGTGTTAAGCTGTGCCGTTCCACCTGGTGCTTTGACACTCGTGGAGATGAGTGGTAGTGGGTGTTTATGCATGGTGGCCCGCCACTCCCCCAGCTGTGGAAGTCATACAGGAAACATTTCTTGCCAGCTAGCTTTGTGCCCGTCACTGCAGCAGGTAAGCTGGTGGACGGGGTAGTAGAGTACTAGATAGTAACTGGCGTTGGCAGTGCAATCCCCTGTTGAGAGAGTGTGTTCTGAGGGCAAGTGTTACAGGGCCACACGTGGTTCCCAGTTGTCAACTGTAGGAGTGCCTTTGACTGACGTAAACGGAAGAGGAACGTACCGGGAGATAGTAGACAGCAGGCTGGAGAAATGTGTTTGAAGAGAGACTGGGTGCTTTTGCTCATAGCCCAGCCCACATCCCCTAAGTAGTCTGGTTAGAAGTGTGCTGCTGACAGTGTTCTCACTGGAGAAGCTGCCACCTGTGTTGATAGATGATTGAGTCCCTTCTCCCACAGGGGCAAAAACATTCTTTGTGCCTCTGCATCCTCGTGACAGGTCAAGTTCCAAGTGGTAGGATGTAAAATTGGCCAAGCCTCTCTAGTTCCCAGCGAGTGGGAGACACTGTATTTTCTTTGGCATAACTCTCACAAGCAACCATGGATTCCTTCAAAATAAGAAGGTAACTTCCAAAGCAAAAAGGTTTAACATGACTTGTTACCAGTCAGCTTGCTGGACTTCAGTTGTTAATTTACCCTTAAAAATTGGCTAAGCAAGGAAAAGTGGCATTTCCAGTGCTGGCTGGTCCTTACAACTTTTGTGTATTGTATACTTCAGCTTTTGAAAGTTGTGAGTGAAGGCAGCAGGAGGCAGTACCTACTATTTTGTTGGTCTTGTGCAGCCCTAGGTACCAGGACCCTTACTCTCTGTGAGTGTTGTAGTGTTTGTGTGGGTTTAAGGAATCCAGATTCCTCTGCTCTTAGCAGCAATTGTCATTGGAATTTCTGGGTGGGATAGTGTCTTAGTTACTGTTCTTTGACTGTGAAGAGACACCGTGGAAGTTTATGAAAGGAAGCATTTAATTGGGGGCTTGCTTGTAGTTTCAGAGGGTTAGTCTATGATCATCATGGCTGGAAGCATGGTGGCAGACAGGCATACATGAATGCATGCATGGTGCTGGGGTAGTTAGTTGCTTACCTGAGTTCTGCAAGTTCCAGGCAGAGTGAGAGTAAGACCTGGCTTGGTCTGCGTTTTTAGAACATCAAAGCCCATTTACTCAGTAACACACCTCCCCCAACAAGGCCATTTCTTCCTTGAGGTCTCCCCAGGGAGGCAAACTTTGTGTTGTCACAGTGTACATTGTCCTGCTTCTCTTTAATGGTGCTGATCTCCTTAATAATCACAGCTTTTTCTATACTTGTTTTTTTCTACAACTTGAAAGGTGTTATTACCACTTTCTTAGCCAGACTGATGCTTTTTCAAATCTTTGTGCTCTGTTTTTTGTCTTTCTTACTGTAAATCTGGTTAAAAGCATGCTACGGTATCTTTAAATTCTCTTCCCCAAATATAAATTAGTCCACATTCCTTTTGAATTGAGCCTTGCTCAGATTTTCAGAACATGGACAAACTACAGTTAGGTTGTTTGCCAGAACTTAAGAAGAATGGCGTTTAGTCTAATACCTAATAGACTCCTTGTTCCTCTCTGTCAACTCACGAATATATTCTTTCCTGTCTGCATTTCTGTTAACATTCTGGTCTTTAGACATCCCAGAAAAATTACCTGTTACTTTTTGTGTGTAACATTCTAGAGCTTCTTTAGCTCACATTTCCAGACTCTTTCACATTCCTCTTGCACACCAGTTCCAACAGCATAAACACTACAGGGCCAGGGTTAGTTGCAGTAATGACCTCAATTCTTTGATACCTGCTTTTTTTAATTATTAGTTAGTTTTGCATTGGCTGTGACCAAAATACCTGACAAAGCACCCAAGGGACAAGTTTATTAGCTCATTGCTTCAGGGAGCCGAAAATGTAGGAAAGCATGGTGGAATTCATGACATTGGGAACGTGTGCTGCAGATCAGGAAGTGGAGAAAAGAGGTTGAAATCAGGTAGGTGATCTTTTGCCCAACAGGCTCTACTTCTTTTTTTTTTTTTTTTTTTTTTTTTTTTTTTTTTTTTTGGTTTTTCGAGACAGGGTTTCTCTGTGTAGCTTTGTGCCTTTCCTGGAGCTCACTTGGTAGCCCAGGCTGGCCTCGAACTCACAGAGATCCGCCTGGCTCTGCCTCCCGAGTGCTGGGATTAAAGGCGTGCGCCACCACCGCCCGGCTTTATGTGTTTTTTTTTTTTTTTTTTTTTTGGTAAGGCTCTACTTCTTAAAGGACTTCCAAGCTTCAAAATAAGACCACAAGCTGGGCATCAAGAGTTCAGAACTGGAGCATGTGGGGACATTGCAGATTCCAATATCACAACCCGTATCTCACGTGTGTACATACCTATTTCTGTATTAAAGACTTCCTTTGGTGAAAAGTGACTTTGATTCTCTTCAATTATTCTCCTCCAACTATACTGTCTCACTATTGTAATTAGATTGTGGTTCCCACAGTTCTCTTTACCTGTCTGTCGTAACTACCTACAGTGTAACAGAAGTAGCTGCAGAGAAGACTGAAGTTGATGGCGTATCAAAGAATAAAGGACCTTATTACTTCCTAAAGTTGTAGCTAGAATGTTTTCCCACAGGTAGCTCTGGAGGAGGAATCTTTTGGGGAGAGGGTGGATAGGGTTGAATAGCCCCCAACAAGAAGTTTCATTTCTCCTTTTGAGCATCATTGCTTTTATGTACATGGTTATTTTCTGCATGTTACTTTTTTTTTTTTTTTCTTAACAGTTTGGCTCTCTTGTGTATACCCCAGAAAATTGGAAGTGTCTGAAATACTAAGGACTTGGTGCTAAATAGTAATAAATGTAATAAACAATTCCATGGAAATAACAATAATGTTTTGTTTGAGCTATGAGTTTGTGTAAATATTTTCATATTCTCATCTAGTCTCCAGCACATTCTCTGAATCTGTGTATTGTATTTTATCCACTATGGTACACTCAGCTTGGGGTAAGCAGTTTGTGTGGCTCTGTGCAGCTCTTACATGGTGGTGCTAGGATTCTAGCCAAGGCAGTGGGACTGTACAGCTGCGATTTGTAGTCACCAGGCCAGCATACTGACTTCCACAGCACTTTAGCCTTCACCTATCTAGCAGTTAGCGTGTAAGTCCTTGGATGTCTGATAGGCTCTTTGCTCCTCGGAGTTTATAGTCTTGTTATCAAATACATTGTTGTAATGTATAAAGAGTACAAGAGGAGGTAGGTTCAGTATATGACAGGAGTTAGGTGATTCGAAGGGCACAGGGTACCCTAAAAGAGGGCAGGGCATTCTAGGAGTCTGTCAGGGTAGCTGAGCAGAGCCCTGGGGAATGCAGCAGCCAGAAAGAAGCAGGGCTCAAATTGTCAGGCGCCTTCTCCAGTTCACTTGTACCACTCTCCCCCCCCCCCATCCCCCAGCTGAGGACCGAACCCAGGGCCTTGTGCTTGTTAGGCAAGCGCTCTACCACTGAGCTAAATGCCAAACCCCACTTGTACCACGTCATACCTTAAAATTGTAGTTGTTTATATGTGTGCTCATTAGCAAATAGGATCTTACTATTTATGGGATGCGTGTCTAATTTATGTACTAGGAACAGTCATGTATAGGTTAATAAAAGACTTAGATATTGAAGGTAAAATTATAAAACGTTTAGAAGGTAATCTAGGGCAATAGTTGTGTGATTGACTGCGATTCTTGAATCAATCACAAAAGGTATAAATCCTAAGGGAAAAGATGAGTTTGCTTGACATTATTAGTATGGATAATGGTATATGAAAAAGACCCAGAAGTGATCAGGCAGGCTAACAAAATTGAATGTGTCGTTACATATTACTGGTAAAAGGCTAATGCTATTGGAAGGGCAAACAGCAAAAATCAGTAAGAATGATCGGAAACAAGTTAGGGAGTGTCAGGTAAAAGTTAACCTGCTAAAGCCTGATGAATCCAAGTGAAAAGTCAGGACAATAAGACACACATCTTAATCCCAGTACTTGTACAATGAGATGGACCATGGAGACAGACCTGCTAGAAAGTTTGCAGCCCAGCCATCCTGGAACACAGCACAGTAGTAGAAACAATGGAGACTGCCTCAACAAGGTGGAACACAAAAACTGACTCCCAGAAGTTACTCTCTGACCTCAACACATATATGCCCATTCTCTCTTTCCCCTTCTGTCTTACACACACATACACACACACACACACACACACACACACACACTCACACTCACACTCACACTCTTACACTTACAAAAGAATAGTAGGAAAATGGATAAATAACCAAGAATGTATTTTACACACACAAAAGAAACATGAATATAAAAATGCTCTAGTTGATTAGTAATTAGAAGGACTAATTTATCCTTTTGTCCATTAGGTTGGCAACAGTGAAAAGGCCTGACAATATTGTTGGGCGGGTAGAGAACCAAGGAGTATGAGTGTAAATTGGTAATGATATGAACAGTATATACTCTCTGACTCAGAATCCTTCCTTCGTCAGCCACCAGAGTGTTCAGATTACTGATTCTTAGTCTTTATTTTACAGCAGTAATGGAAATTTGCTGTTTTTTTTGTTTGTTTGTTTTTTTAGACAGGATCTTACTATGTAGTCCTGGCTGGCCTGGAACTTTCTTTATAAACCAGGCTAATCTCAAACTCACAAAGATCTCTGACTGTTTCTGCTGGGCTAAAGGCTTGAGCTGACAAACCCTGCTAATGGTAACATTTGAAAACATTGCCCCAGGGAAAAGCTTAGGTGAGTGCCTGGAGACATGACAAAGGGAAAGCCTTAGGTAGGCATGTTTGTGCACATCTCCAGCCCCAGCTGCTCGAGGCACAGGACTACCTTGACAACCTTTACTACCATAGGCAGCTTGGGAAGACACTTTCTCAAGCTGAAGGAACAGAAAACAAAACTAAATGTAGAAGACCGCATATAGTATTCTCCCCTGTTCCCACTTTTTAACGTTCAGAAGCACACAGAACAAAGCTGCGTTACTGTTAAGAATACAGGCGTTATTAGTGAAAAGCAGGTGAGGGCTGGGATGTGGCTTTCTAGGTTGTGCTTGTCCAGCATATGCAGTGCATTGGATCCATACTCAGCACTGAAAAAGGAAACATCAGAGAGGGGAGAGGGGGGAGGGAGGGAGGGAGGGAGGGAGGGAGGGAGTCAAGTTGGTAGTTCCCTTTGTAAGAAGAGCAAAGAGAAGAGGGAGGGATTCCATGGAAGGACTCAGGTAATACATTGTGTTTTCCTAAGCTGTGATGTGTGTTCCAGGTCTTAGAATATTTCTGACTCACATGCCTGTCTGTGTGGGCACTGTTTAGTTTGTATGAAAAAGATAAGCTGGGGAGGAAGATGTGATCTTGGAGAAGTGTGACAGATCAGGAAAACTGGCTTCCTGATTCTTTCTGTTGGTTAATTCCTCCTGAGCACTTCCTCTGTTCCAGGCACCAGTTTGAGCACATTATTGCCGAATTTATGTGCCACTAAATAACTGACTTTACCTCATAGTACCCTCTGGCAGCAAGCTTTATTACTGTCCTTGTCTCACTGGGGAGACAGCTTGCCTGTGGGCATGGTTATAAGTGGGAGAGCAGTCCAGCTGTTCAGTGCCATGCAGATGTAAAGGACAAAAACCATGCACAGATAAATAGGCAAAACAAACCAAAGTCAGGTCACGATGGGAATGGCAGAGTGCAGAGGAAGACTGGTGAGGGGTTCTTCCTTTTTTTGAAGTTACTCTTTCTTTACTTTTGTAGTTTTATTTTCAGAGCAACACACATGCCTTTATCATTCTCGCAGATGACAGACTTCCTTGTTTGCTGTCTAGCTCATTGATAGGTAATCAGTTAAAGCAGCGCATGCTAATTTAAAATGTAATTTCCTGAGGCTTAGGACTCTCCTTTTGCCTAGACAGTTTGTTGAGAAAAAGGGACTTTTTTTTTTTTTAAATCAACACTTGCTGCTTTTCCTCCTTGATTTTGATAACCTTGTTTTCCTATGTCATATTAAAATCTACACTGGGAATTTTGTTTTATAACCATCAGTTAAACTGTAAAGTTAAGCTGTCACGGTGTCACTGCCACCGCTTGGAATGTTATGTAGCAGGAGTAGAAATGTAGTGCCAGCAGCCCTGTGTCAAATCAAGTGTACATTAGAACCAAATAGTACTACTCTTTTTGTTTGATAATCAGAGTGCTAATATTGTCAAGATCGTGAGAACCGTGAAGCTCTTGCCATTAGGGATGTCCTAGTTTCTGACAGATCCAGTCCTCAGCAGGAAGGTGACAGGCCCTGAGAGGCCTTCTGTGGCAGAGCTGTCTGCACTAAGGCACAGGGAAGTGATCCTGTATGATCCTTTCTAGGTACATGTAGAATGTGGGCTTTTTACAGCAGTTCCAGGTATTCCGGCTCTTGTTTATCTACGGTTGTGAAAGCTAGATGATCTCCATGCTCTAATTCTGAACACTTTGCCACATGTTTGATGTTCATATGTCTCTTTTGTTTCCTCTTATATAGCGGGCCTTTGTTCTTTTATTAAAAATAGTTTTAAATAAAGCTAGGTAAGGCAATTAAAAGCGTGGTAGGAAAAAAGACTAATGAAGGCTGAGTAACACTGGTTTAGTCATCAAGTGTAACTCAAGCTCAGCATGCTCTTCAATTACTAATTGGTATGCAGAAAGAACCCTGATAAATATAACTGGAACTCTGTGTTTGAAATCTAGAAACAGTAACAGCTACTTCTTTGGCAGTACATAGTTCATTAGTGGTTTCTGCTGATTGTGACTTAAGGAGCAGAGTTTGATGTATATTGGATCAATTACTTTTCAATAAAGAGTATCAGTTAAAGGAGTGCATGATAATTTAAAATATAATTATAAGACCATTAGAATTTAAAGTAAGGTGGTAATGCAGTTTTAAAAATAGCTTAGAAATTTTAGGTCATTGAAGGAAGGGAATAGAAATGACAGTCTTTTTAAAAATGAGATCAAATGGTTTTCATTAAGAACCTTCAGGAAACAGGTTCTGGTATCTCTTACGTGTTTTATTGTGACACCAGGGAAATGCTTGCTAAAAGTGTGACATTGGAAGTGATTTTGTATATCGTGTTATGGTGCAGACAAGTGTCTTTGGAGATCTATGTAGTAGTTTTGTTTAAATAAGTTCATTATGTTTTTTTGATTGACCCTTACTCTCAACACACTTCCCCTTTACAGTACATAAACATTAAAAGTATATTTTCTTCTCTTTTTGAAGAGTTAGGGAGGCTCAGTGGTTCCCAAATAAAGATTTTTAGTATCACCCAGAGGACTCTTTGAAAGTACAGGTTTCTGTTACAGGGCAGACTTTCTTATTCAAAATCTGTCTTTGGAATTTCATACCTTTGCTCCCTAGCTATGTTTGTAAAGGATTGGTGTTGATGCCAGAAGACAAAAGTACAACATGTCCAGATAAAGGTCTAATTGGGTGGGCTTTGTAATTTACCAAGCAGCATACCTCCATTTAACACAACAGGAGAGCATCCACAGGGCAATAGTGAAACCTGGGGTTTTGTAAGGTGGGAACACGGAAACAGATGGAGAGAAAAGCTACTGAATATCAGCTTACTTTACATTCCTTTTTAAGTGTGTGTGTGTGTGTGTGTGTAGGCTATGTACATCCTCTGGTTTGACCCTCAGAAATGCAGTCCACTTCCTTTGAGATGAGCACTCTCGCTGAACTGAAGCTTCCCAGTTAGGCTGGCCCGTGATCACCAGCATTGGGATAGCATTGGGATAGCAAGTGTGGACCACCGTGTCCGGCACTTTTATGTGGTCCTTGGGCTCAAACCCAGGTCCTCACGCTTGTGAGATAAGCACTTTATCAATGGAACTATCTCCCCAGCCTTCAGGTTACTTTTTATTGTTTGTTATTTTGAGACAGAATCTTACTACATAGCCTTGACTGCTGGGACTTGCATTGGAGTCCATGCTGGCCTTGAACTCATAGAGATCTGCTTGGCTTTGCTTACATAGTGCTGGGATTAAAGGCATGCATCACCACACCCAGCAAGTTACTTTTTACAATTAAGAGTTAAAGCAGAGGAGACTCCTATGTTGGATAGATTTAGGTGTACTTGAGTCTCCTTTTTTCAGGAAAAAATAGTCTGTTTTGGGATCTATTTCCTTAAAGTTTCAGTTCCATGATGTAGCATTGAGCGAGTAACTCCAGTTTGTTGGGATGTCATCTGTTGAGATCCTAATACAAGTCCTAAATCCAGAATAATGGCTTCTTATCATTTTGTGATGGGATTAAAGGCATGCAGCCCCATTCCCAGCTCTTCAGTATGTTTTATGCTCATATCCACCACCAAAAACAAAAACAAAAAATCCATGACAGAAGTAGTTACTAGAAAAACAATTAGCTTTATATCATCGTTCATAACTGTGTCCATTACCTGCATTGAGTCCTTATTCATCGCCTTATATTTAGCCTTTCTTGTTCTCTTTCCTTCATGTTATATTGTACCCACATGTACATTTGTTTACATATATACATACGTTATCAGCTGGATTCCAAACATGGGAGAATATGTGGTTTATTTCTTTCTGAGATTTTTGTGACCTTGCTTAATATTATATATTGACAGTTTTTCCATTTCCCCACAAATTTAACTTTATTTTTCTTTGAAATTAAGTAGTAATTGTGTGTGTGTGTGTGTGTGTGTGTGTGTGTATGATTTTGCTTCTTTTCCTTGTAGACATTTAGTTAATGTTTTTTTAAGCCTTCTTACCAAAACCAGAACATAACACAAAGAAAGAAAGAAAGAGAGCGAGAAAGGAAGAGAGGAAGAAAAAAGTGGCTGGAGAGATGGCTCAGCAGTTAAGAGCTCATACCGTTCTTGCAGAAGACCTGTATTCAGTCCCCATCACTCTCTGGATAGCTCACAATCACCTATAACTCTAGTCCTCGAGGGATCTGATGTCCCCTTCTGGCCTCTGCAGGCACTGCATTCATGTGCGCAAATCTACACTAAAACTATACACATAGACACATGATTACAAACACAATCTTGATAAAAACTTCTTACTTATGGAACCTGACTTTGTGTGTTTCTCTTCTGGTTCTCTGTATTCTCTTGTTGCTTGAGAGTAAGGAAGATGTGGCCAGCTGTGGAGCACATTGTAATTGTGATCTCACCAGTGAGAATCCAGAGGCAGGATGGTCTTGAGTCTGAGGACGGTCTGGACTATACAGTAGTAAGACCCTGTTCCAAAGGAAACAAACAAATAAGCAAAGATCAAGGAAAGTATCGTGCTGGGGCATCTTCTGTTCCTGTCATCAAGAGACTGTTGGGAAGAGGATGAGGCCAACATCGTCCTTGATACAGGGGAAATGTGTAATATGGCCTTCACTGCAAATAGTTGTAAAATTATAGAGTTTACCTAGATTGATGGCCTTTTAAAAGAGTTTTTAAAAATTACTTTTTTTTGTTGTTTTTTTCGAGACAGGGTTTCTCTGTGTAGTTTTGGTGCTTGTCCTGGATCTCTCCCTGTAGACCAGACTGGCCTTGAACTCACAGAGATCCAACTGCCTCTGCCTCCCGAGTGCTGGGATTAAAGGCGTGCACCACCACCGCCCGGCTTAAAAATTATTTTTAATGTTTGTGTGTGTGTCTCTATGTCTGTGTGTCTCTCTGTGTGTGTCTGTGTGTACCTCTCTGTGTTTCTGTGTGTGTTTGTGCTTGTGTCTCTGTGTGTGTGTCTCTCTCTCTGTGTTTGTGTGTACATAATGCAGATGCCTGCAGGTCAGAGGTTGAGGTTACAAGCAGTTGTGAACTCAGATCCTCTACAAGAGTAATTGTGCCCTTCACTGTGAGCCATTTTTCTAGAACTGATTGGGGATGTTTTATTTTATTTCAGTTTTAACATTTTCAGACCTTTTGGTAAGTTTGACTCTTGGTATGTAAGTTAATACTTACTGTTTTCCTCTAAAAGCATTGATATTATTCATTGAAGTTTTTTTTAAAAGCTTTATTTTACTTTTTATTTACATGCGTGTGTCTCTCTCTGTGTGGTGTGTGCTGGTGCCTTCAAAGGCAAGAAGATGTTGGAGATGCTGCAGAGGACTATATAAGCCATATGTATAAAATTATTCTGTTCTCCCATTTTCCCCTCCCTCCCTCCCTCCCTCCCTCCCTCCCTCCCTCCCTCCCTCCCTCCCTCCCTCCCTTTTTCCCTCTCTCCCTGCCTCCCTCCCTTCCTTTTTCCCTCTCTCTCTTCCTCCTTCCCTCCCTCCCTCCCTTCCTTCCTTTTTCCCTCTCTCCCTGCCTCCCTCCCTTCCTTTTTCCCTTTCTCTCTCCCTCCCTCCTTCCCTCCATCTCTCGCTTCCCCCCCCCTTTTTTTTTTTTACTTTTTATTCAGAAACCATTCTAAATTGAATAGAAAAATGTGAAAATAAACACAGATTTTTTTTTCTAGATCACCCATCTTTGTAACTTTTACAATGATTCATGTATTGTTATCAGTTTGCAGCCCCCTTCTGCCTTTGTTCTGTTGGAGATAAAATCCAGGGCCTTGTCCATGTTAGTCAAGTCCTTTATCACTGAGCTATGTCCCTGACCCTGCCTCTTTTTCTCATAGACACCCAGTCCTCATAGCCACATGTGTAGGTGTGTGTGTGTGTGTGTGTGTGTGTGTGTGTGTGTGTGTTTTAAATCCAGCCCCATATATGTTTGCATCATAACCCTTTACTCAGGAATACTCAGTTCATAACTTTTTAAGAATTAATTGGGCATGGCGTTGATCTCCTTTGATAGCAGCACTTGGGAGGCAGAGGCAGGAGAATCTCTTGGGTTCCTGCCCAGCTATGACTACATAGTAAGACCTTGCCTTAAAAAAACAAAACAATACCAACCTCCCCCCCCCCCCAAAAAAAATCAAAAACAAAAAACCAAACAAACTCAAAGCAAAGCAAAGGAAATCCAGTAGAGATAGTCTCTTACATACTGCTAATGTTACCAGTTTTGTAAATGTAGATTGGCAGTTATTGAGAGTTGACCTAAAATTTAGCCTTTGTTACATGTGTCATTGCCAGCGGAGGATCCAGTCTTCAGGTATTACATCTGGGCTTCTTGTCTCCTTAGCCTCCTGTCATTTACAACATTTCTGTAACTGTTGTCTTCATGACACTGCATTTTTGAGGCTGGTGGGCTTTCTCACCATTTTATTTTCTTGAACAAAACAGTGCTGATGATATGTTTGCTTGCTGTTTTTACTTAGTCAGAGGTTTTATATTCTTGGCTGATGTGATGTTTGGGTAATGTGATTTTTGTCAGTATGTCACATTTTGGGGTACACTGTGTCCACCTGCCCGTCATTGAGGATGCTGGTTTTGATTACCCAACCAAGATAGTACCATTTGCTGTCCCTCCCCCCTTCATTCATTCATTCATTTATTTATTATACCTTGGAACTAATCAGTGGTTTGTGGAGAGACAGTTTAAACATCATGCAAAGATTATGCTCCATATCAAAATACTCTGCCTGGCCTAGTTCCATTGATGAATCTTGCCTGATTCATTGTTTGGTCAATATAACTTCTCTGTCTAGTACTCTTTTGCGCTTGGCCACTGGCCCTGACCTCATATAAACAGAGCTGTACTTTAGGCATCTTCCCCTCCCCTTACCTTTGCTGCATCCCTCCTGTCTGTCAATCCACTTGCCCATCCACCCCCAAGTCATCGGAGTGCTGTCTTCACTCAGTTCTAACAAATGGGTAATGCTTAGTCTTGCGCTCATGTCTTCTTGACATGGTTTTTCTTTCAGAGCATCTCCCTTCCTTGTGACAGAATGTGCTACAGGTTCTTCATGTGTCCTTGGCCAGCCCTGGAGTCAGCTAGGTTCCGTTGAGTGGAGAATGGGCACCAGATGAGCACAGTGTTAGTAGTTCTCAAGCCAACACCAGCTCCCATTCTTACATGTTTAATGTGAGATTTAAAGAGCCATAGGTAGCCTTCTTAGTGTCCATGTCCCTGCTGTTTGACCAGTGTGACCTCCAACATCTCTGGCTATGATTATGTTGCCCTGACTTTGCTTTGATTTGTGTACTTTTGACCTTTCATTTGAACAGTGCTGCTGCAGATGTCCATTCTTTCCCTTTCTCCTTTAAGAGCAATCATCATTTTTTAGTACTTCAGTGACGGGTAGCAACTTTTTTTTCTTAAGCTTCACACTTAACTCCTTCCCTAAAGGTTATTTTGGAAAGTATAGAAAAATGCCATGAATTGGAGAAAAAAATTACCTATAATTTCGCTACCAAGAAGAAAAAATTAACCTTATTATATAAATGGACTCAGTAGAACTATATTCATTTAAAAATTTAATGCTGAAGATTTTCTCCTTTCTAAATATACTTTCTTAACACTCAGATCTTTGGTACCTAATAATTTATATTCCAAATGTCTTGAGGCTTGATAGTTTTATATGGTGTGTTAGCTTATTGACATCTGGAATTACAGTGTTTTCCAGATTTCTTCCGAAATTAGTAGTTTTAGGCTTTTCTCCCTGCAGTTCTTTGTATTCCGTCTCCCCTCACAGACCTGATGAGTCTAAGCAGAGCTCTGTGCGCCTGTCTTTAGCACCGTCCTTCCTTCCCTCTGTCTCTTTTGTTTTTGTTACAGTTCCTCCAGATTTTCAAAATCCCATTTTTCTATTTTTTCTCTTTAATTAAAAAGAAATCCATTACTAAGAATGCAGTATTTGAGTGCTTAGTGATTCACATTGGCAAGGGATTTTTGATTGAATTTAGGAATCGTAATCTTTCCTTCTTGGACTGTAACAAGGAAGCTGAAACTTGCCTGTGTCTTCCAGCTGATTTGGCGCAGTTGAGAAGGAAGTAAAGACTTTCCCTTTGTAGCTCGTGTTCTTTTTCACTAGTGTTAAAAATTGCAGTGTGATCTGTTTCTTTAACTTGATGCTCCTGTGTCTTCCACTATCCTCAGCATTTGTATGTATCATGCTTCATCTCTTGCTTTGAAAGAGAAGAAGGGAAAATTTAAGGAACATAGACTAACTTTTACCATGCAATGCTTTTTTTAAATGGCTGCATTATAAATTCTTGAAAATCAAGGGATTAATGGAAACACTTAATGAGGAAAGAGGGGCTCCATCACCTGTGACCTCCCACCTCTATTTTTAGTGAATAGACCGTTTCAACTCAATTAAGTAAAGGACATAAATTCTGTTGTTTCAGTTTTAATATTTCATGACTGATTTTATAGATGAAATTATATTTTACAATAAATAGGAAGAAGAATTTATACAGTCTGTTCAATTTGATGTGAAACAGCAAATCCCATTCCTCTGTAGCTGTAAAGAAAATTCATTATAATGTCTTTAGTTGTAAGAGACGGTTTCATTGTGATTAGTTACACTGATAATAAAACAACCTTTTCAGACACCATGAGACAAGCCAGGAACGTGTGCTCTGATGACATTGAATTTTTCTCCTTTTTGCTCCTTGTCACTCCTTTATCTTAGCCTTTTATTTCTGGTCCAGTAGCCTTTTCCTTAAAAAATTAGATGGAAATACTACCAAAGTATTGATTTTAAAATGCCTTTAAAAAGATATATTAAATTTTAACTTTTTGTGTAGAATCTTTCTGAGTGTGAAACATGTTTGTCAGAGAGAGTTGATATAAAGTTGTCATAAAGTTAAGCTCATGACTAGATCGTTTTAAGGCGTTTAGGAAGTAGTACTTCAAATGTGGGAAGATTTTAAACCTTAAGAAAGTAACGGGTAAGTATGAGGGATGACCTCATTTTACAGTGTGCTTACCATGTGATTGATGATCCAGGTTTTGTATTGCTGTCAGCCCATCCTCGTAAGTAGTGGTGTAAGGACAGGGATCGGGGATAGTGGTGGGGTGCTGATGTACTTACTCTTTATCACTGTGCTTTGATCTTGAGCAGGATGACACTTTATTGTTTTAACTCTAATTTAAGCACTAAACAAATGTTTGAATTTTTAACTTGCAGGCAGAATTGCATTGGATTTTTAAATATAACATGTTTTTCTCTGAAATAGAAATATAGTTCTAGTTTAATTTATTTGAGTGAGTACTCTAGTTTCTTCTGATTCCTAGGCTTGGGAGCACACAGTTCTAGCCTGATTATCTTTAACTGTTCTTGGACGTGGGTGCTAGGAGCCCAACTTGGGTCCTTGGGTCCTTGAGCCATCTTTCCTGCCCTAGAAGTGTTTTTTTATAGCTAGAAATGGCATGTCTGATATATTGGTGGGAGCAAACACACAGGCTCTATACTAAGGTAGTGGCTGTTCATCCCCTAAACTTGAATGGAATGCCTTCCAATACCAATAGAAGCTTTATGTTGGGGAGAAAGGAAATTAAACAAATGCCAATGAAGGTATGCTTTGGAGCCATATCTTCATTTGAGAAGCCAGAACAGAGAGAAGGACTTTCTTTTTTTATTTTTATTCATTCATTCATTCATTCATTCATTCATTCATTCATTCATTCATTCATTTTTCAGAAAGGTTTTTCTCTGTGTAACATCCCTGGATGCCCTGGAACCTGCTTTGTATACCAGGCTGGCCGAGAACTCACAGAGGTCCACTGCCTCTACTTCCTGAGTGCTGGGATTAAAGGCGTGTGCCACCACTGTCCGGCTGAGAGAAGGGCCTTATGTTAGTTGTCTGTTGCCCAATAACCAAGACATCACAAATGTAGTGGCCTAAAGCATTTACTATCCTGCTTTTCCTGTGGCTTGAGTATTTGGGAGTGAGCTTAGCTGGGTAGCTCTGGTTTCAGATCTGTCCTGTGGCTGCAGTGTGATTTTAGGAGTTGTCATCCGAAGGACTAATGACTCGGTAGATGGTCTACCACAGTGGCTCATTCCTTGGCAATTGAAGGGAGCCCTCAGTTTTTCTTTGGCTCTGGAGAAGAAGCCTTACATCTTTGCCTGGGGGCTACCCCACAGGCTGCACAGGTGTTCTTGCTATATCCTGTTGGTGTTCCCAGAAGTCATGGTCCTTGGGAAGGCAGGTGGGAAGCATGGGTGCTTTGGGACCGAGAGTCCCAGTGGCACACACACTGACGCTTCCTGGTTTCTTGGATGCAGTTCACTAGGTTCACACCATTCTGAAGAGGCAGCAGCTAAGTCTTTGAAGTAGTGACGGTTGTAGATTCATTAAAAACCATCAGAGAGAACAGGATGTATTAAACTGAGGAAATGCTTGTAGTCTCACGGGACAGAGAGGAGGTGGAGTTGCAGCAACTCAAATATTCAAGAGCTAGTCCTGTGTGAATAAACCAGACTTTATTGTATGTCCATTTGTGGAACATTGCCTCTGGTGTTATCTAGAGAATACATTTTAGTGTGTTAAATATATTCTTGTCTGAATTATTTATTTAACTTACAATTGCAAGGATTTTTCTGGAAGAGTACTCTTTTTCCTTGTAGAATTAGGGACTGTATTCTGTGACCTCTTTTTCAAATTGATGTTTCTGATAGGAGAGGCCTGGCTGGGAGGGCTAGGAACAGCACCCTTAGTTCCCCAAGATTTTGCCCATCAGTAGTAGACATCTTTCATAGACAGACTCTAGGAGTGGACTTAAATTAGGGCAGGTAACACTGTCGTGATACAGGTTCAGCAGGGAGTCCAGTTTGAAATGGCAGGTTGAGAGGTACTTTCATGTATTCTCTTACTCAGCTGTTGCTATTGCAGCTCTTAGCTATGTGGTGTGGCCTAGTCTTTCAGGAGGAAAGAGTCCCTTCTGTGTAGGATTGTAACTTCTGGTGCTTGCCTTGTTGCGAATTTCTCCAAGGGAGAGGTTATGAGACTGTTGGAGCCTTTTGTGCTTGTGCCTGTCAGGAAGGCTGAGGGTAAGGGAGTAGGACGAGGGTGGGAAGAAGATGCGTTCGTGCAGCCTGCATGTCTGTGTGTGAGTGAGTGACTCCTTGGAAGTGGAAGACTCAGCTGTCTTCATGATAGCCCATAGAGAAGACAGAAGGCACACGGAGAAATGGAGACTAGGATTGGGATTGAGTGAACAAGGCTAGCGAGGATGTCGCAGGGCATCAGGTTCTCTGCATCTAGTGCAGTGAGCAGTTGAAAGCCTGCTTCCTGAAATGCCTCCTCCACATCACTGGAAGAGCCTTCCGGGAGAAGTGGCCACCAGGTGTCATCAGAAGGCTGCTATTGATGTGTTTTATTCTTGTTCTCAAAAAGCATGCTTCTTTTTTCAGGTATTTTCCCCTTTAAAGCATGAGAAATAACTTAGAGACTTTATTTTTGACAGTTTCTAGATGAAATTTACTTTATTAGTAATTATAGGTAAGATGAAAATAATCAAAAAAGTTATAAATAACTTATTTTCACATCCAGAAACAACTGCTTAAAGTTGGTGTGTGTGTGTGTGTGTGTGTGTGTGTGTGTGTGTGTGTGTGTGTGTGTGTTCCTGTGTCATTGGGCTCAGAACCTTGCACATGCTAGGCAAGTGCTCTACCACTAAGTCACACTCAGCCCTGTAGCCAGAAGTTTCTGTGTGTTTGGAAATCTTTGGGACTCAGTGAGGCTACGTGTGGATCGTGATTGATGACTTGGTCTAGGAAGCAAGAGGCTTGAGGAAGGTTGGGTTTAGTAATACATGGTGCTGTTTTTTTTTTTAATTATTTATTTATCTATTTTACTTGGGCATGTGCATGCTATGTGTGGTACACATGTGGAGATCAGAGAACAACTTGTAGGACTTGGTCCTCCTCTCACCATGTGGGTTCCAGGGATTGAACTCAGGTCATCATGTCTGCTTGGCAGCAGGCGTCCACTAAGCCATGTCTCTGGACCACTGCCGCTGTCTGAGTCCACGTACCCTCTGGCTTTTCAGCCTTGAAACTCTGCTGAGGGAAGCATTCTGAGACTCATTTTATTTTATTTTACTGTGTTGCAAATGGCAGTCTGTCTGGAACGAGATTATGCCCTGTTTTACTTTGGTATGGGAGATCAGGGTGCTCCAGATACTTGGTAAGCTTTTAGTGTTTGTTGTGTGAATGAATGAAATCTGCTTCAGAAAAATGAGCCCTTTTAACTGTTATGTTCAGGTGATCTTTGAATCTTTCAAGAAAAAAGAAGATGATCTTGTTCCCATCTCCACTGGGAATATGATACTTGTTCTAATAACCTTTCTAATGAATTTTTAAAGCCTATATTAGCATAAACTCATTTCCGTTGAATCCCTTTTACATCGAGTTAAAGTACTTATTCAAACTACTCCTTCCTCTTGCTCACTCTCTGTTTCCATTCTAGACTTTATGTGCTCTCTTCCTGTCTCTAGATATCGTCTGGCTCCAGAGCTGATCAGTGTTTTTAGAAATGGTGGCTGGGATGGCCTGATCAGCTGCCTGTTTTGTAAACCTGTGGTGGAAAGCTGGCCTGTCCAGAGTGTGCTTCATGCTCCTTGCATTTGCCCAATCCTGCTTCCTCTTGAGGTGTTTAACTATTTCTACCTACTTTCTCAGGAAAGCACCAGCACCCAAGCCAAATTCAAATCAATAAACAGAACAAACCAAATCCAAAATGACAGCAGCAAACCAAAAACCCACGCAGATTTAGTTTCTTCAAAGATTTAGACAAACTATTCAATTAGTTTGAATGTTCTTCTTGGGTGTCTGATTCTTGCTCATTATCTTAATTATAACTGCACAATCATGTAGTTTTATATACATCAGGTACATTCTAGTAGAATATTTTCCAGTAGATAATGAATTGTGTCAGCATGGGATAGTTTCATATGGTGGACACTTTGTGTGTGTGTGTGTGTGTGTGTGTGTGTGTGTGTGTGTGTGTGTGTAAGTGTACTTGCAACAGAATATGCACTCTGAGCACACATGCACATGTGTTCTTTGGAGCACTGCTGAAAGGGCTCCTGCTGCTGCCCACAGCAATGTAATCTGCTTTCGATGGCAGTGCTTGTAGAAGCAGCTCAGTATTGAACAGAACACAGCTCATGTTGGTTTAGACTAAGTAGTAAACTTTTTGTTTATGTATGTGTGGTCTATGTTTGTATATTGTAGGTGTGCTCACCCAGGTGTGCACGTGTGGAGGTCAGAGGTTAGCGTCAGGTGTCTTCTGTTACTGTTACTGTCTACCTTATTTTGAGATAATCTCTCATTGAACCTGGAGCACCTCATGTTGGCAAGACTGACTGGCCAGGGCCCGCCCCCTCTGCAGGAGTTGGGTTATACATGCCTGGCTTTTCTCTGTGTTTTGGGATTTGGACTTGAATCCTCATGATGTGAACAAGGACTTTACCCAGTGAACTGCCTCCCCAACCCCTTTAGATTTTAAAACTGAACCTTTATTGCATTCTTTAAATGTAGACAAGACTGACATTGTCTCTTGGGAAACATGTGGATCTGCCAGAGTTATTATACATGATTGGTGGCCGTGCAGAGCAGTTCAAAGAGTCAAGTAGTTTCTTTTCGTTTTCTTTTTTCTTTCTTTTTTTGGTTTTTCGAGACAGAGTTTTTCTGTGTAGCTTTTGGAGCCTGTCTTGGAACTCACTTTGTAGACCAGGTTGGCCTCAAACTCACATGTGCCACCACCGCCTGGCTAGTAGTTTTTTTTTTTTTTTTTTTTTTTTAATAAAGTTAAACATTGATTTGTTCTATAAACAAGTGAAAGAGTTGATAGAATGATATAGTGACTCTGTGTGTACTTTTCCTCACTTTTAAATAACTGTTAGCAGTTTGCTTCATATGCCTCACCCGGACATGTTTTAAGTACATCCTAGACATTGTTTCGTTTGTAAATCCGTGGATGTGAGACTTTTCTTATGTGACAAGCATTCATGTTTTTTGTCTGTCTGTCTGTCTGTCTATCTATCTATCTATCTCTCTATCTATCTATCTAAGACAAGATCTCACTCCATAGCTCTGACTGTCCTGGAATTCACTATGTAGACCAGGTTGGCCTTGAAATCAAGAGGTCCGCCTGCCTCTGCCTTTAAAGCACTAGGATCAAAGGTGTGCATCACTACGCCTGGCCAACATTTATTTATTTTAGTACTATAAGTGCCTGGAAATGTTGTAGGCCCTTAGGATATGTGGATGAATAATATAAACCATGGTTTATATTCAAGCATGGAGAAAGAGAAAATAATCACATACACAAATTACCATAAGAGGAATAGGAAGGGCATTGGTTTCATTAAAGTTTAAAGCTTTTTATACAAAATATCATTAATAAAATGAAAAAGGAAAAAGCATTATAAAACATATCTGACAGGATTTCATATTTGGGATCCATGTGCAACTTCTACAACTCAATAAAGAAAACAAAGAACCAAGGTAAGAAATGAGCAAAAGGCTAACAAAGCACATAATCCGTCACTGTCTTCAAGGGAATGCAGATTAAAAGCATATACATCCATGACTAAAATTTAAAAAATGGACATATGCTCTTGGGATCCTGCATGGCAGGTGGCAGTTTAGAATAGTACAACTGCTTTGAAAATCAGTCAAGCAGTTTCTCATAAAGTTAGATCTGCCCTAGGTATTTACTTAAAAGAAATGAAAAACATATTTATGAAAAGACTTATAAGAATACTCATAGCATTTTTATCATAATAGCAACAAAAAGAAATAGCTCAGATGTCCATCAGCAGAGTTCTGTTGTGTCTATGTAGTTTATCATACTCAACAGTTCAGTGGGATATTGTACTGAGCTGCAGCCGGACCCCTCTTCCCCCAGTCCTTGTTATATGAGTCTACTTAAAGGAACTTCTAGAACAGACTTGTAGATTCACTGTGGAAGAATTCTAAACTGTGCTTGGGTATGTGGTATGGTGTGATGAGGAGTGAGGTGGTGTGCTTCTGGGAATGGACTGCAAAGGGGCATGCAGGAGACATCTTTAGGGAACTTAGGGACAGAGCTCTCTCTGTGTCTTATATACATTTCTTTTGACAGTACTAGGGACTGAGTCTAGTGCCTTTTGCAATCCAGGTGAACAATACCACTAAACTGTATCCCCAACTCCAGAGCTCTGTCTTCTCTCATCCCCCAATTTTTAACAGTACTTGTGTGTGTGTGTGCACATGTGTGTCATAGCCTCTGGAGATCAGAGGGATAGCTTTGCAGGGTGAATTGAACTTAAGCACTCAGACTTGGGGGCTAAGTGCTTTTAACTGCTGAGCCATTCTGCTTGCTCTGGAGCTTGTATCTTAATAATGATATCTGGGAGGCATCCTCTGAATACCTGAGCTGCTTTCTTTTTCTTCAACTCCTATTAGCCTCGGGAAGGTTCCGTTACTCCATAGCCTCACTAACATTTGTTGTGATTCCACTTTTTTTCTCCCTTCCCTTCTCTTCCCTTCTCCCTCCCCTCCCCCTCCCTTCCCTTCTCCCTCCCCTCCCCCTCCCTTCCCTTCTCTTTCCCCTCCCCCTCCTCCTTCCCTTCCCTTTCTTTCCTCTTCCCCTCCCCTCCCCTTCCTCCCTTTCTCCTCCCCCCCCCCTTTTTTTTAAACAAAGTTCTGCTGCTCAGACTGGCTTGACTGCAGTGTGACTCAGGTGCCTGTCCTGCCTTGGTCTCCCTCATGCCACTTGTGGGCTCATTTGACTGTGCTCTGCTCTGCTCTGATTTTTCATTTGCATTTATTCTGGTAGCTAGAAAGCAGAATCCTATTGTGACATGACTGCACTTCTCTAATGATTAGTGATGTACTGATGTACTTTTTTTTTTTTTTTTTTTTTTTTTTCCTTCGAGACAGGGTTTCTCTGTAGTTTTGGAGCCTGTTCTGGACTAGCTCTGTAGACCAGGCTGGCCTTGAACTCACAGAGATCCACCTGCCTCTGCCCCCCAAGTGCTGGGATTACAGGCGTGCACCACCACCGCCTGACTTGGTGTACTGGTTTTTATTTTTATTTATTTACTTTTTTATTTCATGTGCTGTTGGCCATTTTTGTATTTCCTACGGGGGAATTTATAATCAGATTTTTTTTTCATTTTAAAATTATTGTAATGGTTTTCTGAATAGTCTAGGAGCAAATGCCTTATCAGATATGTAATAAAAAAACAAAACAAAACAAAGTCCTGTTCAAAGGGTTCTTTTTTCAATTCTAATTGGTGACCTTTATAGCATAGTGTCCTTGGAAGTTTTTAATTTTGAGAAAAGTCTGATTTTTTTTCTATCATTTATATATTTGATTCCATGCCTTACATATTATTTTTTGTTCTCCACTTTTAAGTAACAGGCTTCATTTTTATTTGTAATTTATGGAAAAAGTAGCTAAATAGTTTAAAATGTCATTATTTGTTAATGACTTTTATTAACTTCAAATAAAATCACATTTGGCTAAAAATTTCAATCATAGTATAAAATAAATGGAAAATGATATGTGTAAATTTAATTAACTATCATAATGAAAAATAAAATCAATAATATTGACTTTTAAGGCATTCTATTCAGGGTAATTCCCCTCCCTCCAAAAAACTTACTCCATTAATTTTGTACCACTGACATTTACCTTTGCCATTGACCTTCAGACAACACAAAACTGACTGTGAGATAGGGAAGTTGATACACACCTGGAGGAGGAGTGGCTTTTCATTGGCAAAAGATTTAGCATGAGTGGTGGCGATCTGTGATGAGAATATACGATGTTAATTGAGGTCTGCTGAGAACAGTCACCGTAAGGCTTTTGCTTTAGGGACAAGGGACAAAGTAGTTGCTTTTGGACCAGCATTTAGTGCCTTTTAGAGGTTACACAGAAGGCAAGTCCTCCAGACCTGTCACTGGTTCTGTTCACATCTGTTTTGTAGAATGGGAGTCCACCACAATATAATTTGAAAGAAAGGCTTCTCTGTGTAAAAAGGAGTCACCTGAAATCTAGTGTTTGACAGACTTAAAATGTGAGGAGTTTGGAAGCTGTTGGGGAGTATCCTTTTCTCATCAACAGAGATGCGTAGTATTGCTTTGGGAGTCACAGTGGTCCACAGGTTTGTGAGTCACAGTGGTTCTCAGGTTTGATCACATGTTTTTTTTTTTTTTGAGAAGCTCACTCTGTAGCCGGGCTTGGCCTGGTAGTCACTGTGTAACCTTGATCATAAGGCAATCATCCTGCTCCAGCCTCAGCGGATTACAGGTTTGAACCACTACATGCGGCAAGACTGCCACTTTTGCAAAAAGAACTTTATACATGTGGTCAAGTTTGGTCAAGTACAGAAGAAACTTCATTGAGTTTAATTTCATGATGTTTTTCTTGCTTAGGTTCAGACTTAGAGGTTTGCATTTTCTTTTATGTTCAAAGCTTTAATGCCATATTTGTTTATTTCACAGATTATAAATTTTAGTTAAATTCAACTTTGACAGAAGAAACATCACCAGAACTTTATTAAGAATGGATTCTGAGAATAAACATGAAAATGATGAGGATGAGGAAGCAACAGACAAGAAAAGTGTTTCATCCCATGCTGCTAGTTGTGAGCCCATATCTGATGGGATAGCAAATGCCTATGAGAATTTTACAAGCAAAAGGCCTTTTTCAGAATCATCCAGCTCGGACAGTGTTGCTGTGGAGGAAGACAGAAGTGAACTTGTTTCCAAACGGATGAGAATAGAGGCAGTGGAGCCCCTTGCGACGGGAGAGCAGGGCACCTGTGGGTTGGACACTGTGGAAGCTAGTGTCCATTCGACTGAAGCAGGGAAGGAGACCTTTTCAACCAACCACTCAGATGGAGGCAGAGCCCTTCCTAGTGTCTTTCCTCCATCTTGTGATTTTAGCACGTTGGATACCCTTCCTTTGAAAGCAGATTCAGTGAGAAAACCTGCTCAGGAAATGGTTTCCCTTGTTCCGGAAAGACACACCCCTTTTGCTCCAGAAGAAATGAGTGTTAGTTGTAGCTTTGGAAATGCAGAGACAGTCCTAAAGTGCAGCATGTGTGGCCATTCATTTTCCTCTTGCTCAGCTTTGGAAAAGCATGTGGAATGTCATGGGGAACAGGAGAAGGGATGTGCCTGCTGCCACTGTAGCCACAGAGCAGAGAGCAGCTCATCTCCTCACATGCATGCGAAACATACTCATGGGCCACAGAAAGTCTTTTCCTGTGATCTCTGTGGCTTCCAATGTGCTGAAGAAGACCTGTTGAATGCACACTACCTTGGCAAAACACACCTTCGGCGTCAGAATCTTGCTGCTCGTGGAGGATTTGTACAAATCTTAACAAAACAACCCTTTCCTAAAAAAGCCTGTGCCATGGGAACAAAGAATGTTAGAACAAAACCAAAAGCTTCTAAACCAATAGCAAGGAATGGGGATTCAAAAGGACTGCAGAATCCTGGGAACAAATTCAAAGACTGCAGAGGAGCTCTTTCTGAACAGAGTGGTGGTAGTAGTGAGCTGCTTGTCGAAATGGTGCCATCTAGGAATTCCTCATCAGGGAAAGAAGAAATTGTTGAGGAAAATGTTACTTTTGGTGTAGCTCAAAATCCTGAAAATCAGAACAAACAGCTAGGGGGCTTAGTGAGCTCAGAGGGTCTTTTAGGTAAATCAGAATCCATCAAAAATACTCTCCAGATAGCACATATTAGTATCAGCACCACCTCGAGGCCAAGGTCTGAGCGAAATCTCCTAATGTTGGGTAATAGCTTTCGAAGACGAAGTGGCACTTTTACTTTAAAGGGCCAGGCAAAGAAAAGATTTAATCTTCTAGGAATTAATAAAAGGGGTACAAATGAAACTCAGAGGATGTATATGAAACACTTTAGGACACAAATGAAAACGAATGATGCGCAGCCAATGATGGAACAAATGAGCAAGGATGTCCAAAGTCTGTGTGTGACTACCTCAGACAACCCAGAAGTGATACAGGACAAGACAGCTTCCTGTCTTTCGGGCTCCACACAGCTGGGCTCCCTGCCAGTCAAGCCAGCTTCTGATCGCCAGGTCCTGTGTACCTGTACAGGGTGTGGTCATATAAATGCAGATAAGACAGACTTGGACATTCATGAGAAAAGGTGCCGTGCAAGAGAGATGCAGTTTTACTGTCGGACTTGTAACTTTTCTAGTCCGTCAAGGAAAGACTTAGAGGAACACTTGCACAGTAATCAGCATCAGCACATGGCTCCTGTCCTCAGCTGTCAGTGTTGTTCCTTTATTTCCTTGAATGAAATGAGTCTTAGAGACCACATGAAGGAAAAGCACAGCATGGGCTTTTTTTGCACCTCTTGTAATCTGTTCTTGTCTGAGAAAGATGTGGAAGAACACAGAGCAACTGAGATGCATAACAGCCCAGTGGTTCAACCAAAGACGGCTTCATCATTGAGCAGTGATTCTGTTTTACCTTTAAGTACTTTAGAATCAGAAAACATGGACGATTCTAGAGAAGAATCAGGGAAAGCAGCTAAGGGGGGTCTTGCTGAGTTGAGGGCAGGCCATGGGAGTGAAGCAAGGCATTCAAGTAAGCCTCAGTTTCAGTGTAAGAAGTGCTTTTATAAAACAAGGTCTTCCACTGTCCTCACAAGACACATAAAGCTTCGGCATGGGCAAGACTATCACTTTCTTTGTAAAGCATGTAATCTGTATTCATTGAGCAAAGAGGGAATGGAGAAGCACATTAAAAGAAGCAAACATCTTGAAAATGCTAAGAAAAATAATATTGGTTTAAGTTTTGAAGAGTGCATTGAAAGGGTGTGCATAGGTGCAAATGATAAAAAAGAGGAGTCTAGTGTTTCTGGAAGTGCAAGGCCCGAAGGCCATGCTGGTGTTCGATTACAGGAGCATTCCTATCGTGAGCAGAGCTTGCTAACTCCTAAGGAACTGCCACAGTCTGGTGTCATCACCAAAGATGATGAATTAGCCTTAGCCACTACTCCAAAGAGAGGGAGGCCCAAAGGCAGCATTTCACGGACTTGTTCACACTGTGGACTTTTGGCCTCTAGTATTACAAATTTGACTGTGCACATCAGGCGTAAACACAGTCACCAGTACAGTTATTTGTGCAGAGTATGTAAGTATTACACTGTAACTAAAGGAGACATGGAACGTCATTGTGCCACCAAGAAACATAAAGGACGGGTAGAAATAGAAGCAAATGGGAAACAAAGTTCAGATATAATTATTGGCCCAGAAGGAGGCAATCTTGAAGCATGTAAAAAGAACACCCCTCTAGCAGTGGCTGTTTCCGATGAACAGGCTAACAAGTCCACTGAGTCAGATACATCTACTTTAGATAAGCCAGTGGTCAATTGTGGAAATGCAGTAGAAATTGAAGGTGAAAATGTATTTCATTCTGTAGATAGAGAAGTTAGCAGTCGCCTCTCTGATAAAAAGGGACAGATATCTCTAGAGACAGAGGACCTTCTACAGAATGATGCATGCTCTCAGAGAGATGTTACAAGTTCAAGTGACAATAAATGTCTGCACTGTGAGTTCAGTGCTCATTCTGCTGCTTCTCTAGAGCTACATGTGAAAAGGAAGCATACCAAAGAGTTTGAGTTTTATTGCATGGCCTGTGATTACTATGCAGTAACTCGAAGAGAAATGACTAGGCATGCTGCAACAGAGAAGCATAAAATGAAAAGGCAGTCTTACCTCAACTCTTCTAATGTGGAAGCAGCTTCTTCAGAAATGGCCAAAAGCATCCTTATACCTGAGGAGGAACATTCACAAAACCCTGAGGAATTTAAAATAAAACCAGACCAATCATCTGGTACTCTCAAATCTAGAAATGCTGCAGATGGTTCTATTTTAGATGAGAATGCTAATTTAGAGATGTCTAAGGTGCTCTGTGCTCCTGACTCAGTGGAAATTGTGACTGAGGAAGATCATTCCTTTTGTGAGACCTTGGAACAGTCCCTTGTTAAGGACAAAAATATGAAACCTGGAGAGATAGTGTCCCTTAATACGCCCTCTAATCATGGCTCCCCAGGCTGTCTTCAGAATGAAAATCCAGGAAACTCTGCTGCGGATTGTGAGGCAGCAAAGAAAAAGCAGGGCACGTTGAATGATGCTGGTGACTCAAGTACACGCTGTGAAGACGAGGGAGGCAGCCCAGATGACAGTGGAGGCACAGTCCTCGACAAGCCCCTCTGCTCTGGAGACTTAGATGGGGACCATCCGCCTGAATCCACTTCCCCTGTTGTGCTGAAAATACCAAGAGAGCACCTGGACCTGGATGATGGTGGCCAAAACAAAGCTGGATGTGAACAGAATTCAGAAGATTTGAAAGATGTGCAAGCAAATCCTGTTCTCGAGAATAAGGAAATTCTGATGAACTCACAACATGACACTGAAATTGTTTTGGAAGAGGATGGCCCAGCTTCTGATGACACAGTTGACAGCAATGATGTTTATGAAACTATAATAAGTATTGATGATAAAGGGCAAACCATGTACAGTTTTGGCCGGTTTGATTCTTCCATAATTAGAATAAAAACTTCTGAAGATAGTGAATTGGTAGATCAGTCGGAAGAGGGTCTGATGGCACCAGGGGTGAGAGTTAGTGAGTTGCCTCTAAAAGACTGTGCCCAAGGCTTGAAGAAGAGGAAAGCTGAAGGCAGTTCCTTTGGCGAGTCCACTCGAATCAGATGTGATGATTGTGGTTTCTTAGCAGATGGACTGAGTGGACTGAATGTTCACATAGCCATGAAGCATCCTACAAAAGAGAAACACTTTCATTGTTTACTTTGTGGAAAATCATTCTATACTGAGAGCAACCTTCATCAGCATTTGGCTAGTGCTGGTCATATGAGAAATGAACAGGCCAGTGTAGAAGAGCTCCCAGAGGGAGGGGCCACCTTCAAATGTGTCAAGTGTACAGAGCCCTTTGATTCTGAACAGAATTTATTTCTGCATATTAAAGGACAGCACGAGGAATTGCTACGGGAGGTAAATAAGTACATAGTGGAAGACACTGAGCAAATCAATCGAGAGAGAGAAGAAAACCAGGGGAATATCTGCAAGTACTGTGGGAAGATGTGTCGGAGTAGCAATTCCATGGCCTTTCTGGCTCACATTCGGACTCATACAGGTATGTAACCCTTGTGGCAGGCCTGTGTTTTCCTATAAAGTGTGAAAGAATGACTTTGGGTCCCAACCAGGTATGGAACCCCATTTGAATTTGCTTGTGGGCCTTCCACCTAATTAATATTTCATGTTTATGTGATGCTTTGCTTGTGTCTAATAAGTGTCGACATTTAACGTTTCCAGAGGCATTTTAGTCTTAGAGATTCTAAAGGCAGATTAGTGGACAAATTTCTTTTACTTTTGTCAAAAGCTCCATCTGATGCCTTTGCAAAGCCCCTGTGTTTTACTGCTTTTCTTTGTTTTGTCCTAATTGTTTGGTTTTCCAAAGTTACAGTAAACGACACTTTGTGGTTTTGGAGAGCATATTAAGTAGCTTTTAGCCTTTAATAAAATTCTTATGTTTTGAGACAGGGCCTCATTGTGTAGCCCTGGCTGTCCTGAAACTCACTATGTAGCCTTGGCTGTTCTCTACCTCACATAGATCCTCCTGATTCTGCTTCCCAAGTGTTGGAATTAAAGGTGTGTGCCACCACGCCCTCAGATTTTTTTCTTTTCTTCTTCTTCTTCTTCTCTCATATATTACAGCTTGAGTGCAGTTTCCCCTCCGTCCTGTCCTCCCATTCCTCACCCCAACCTCCTCCTTTCCCTTCAGAAAAGGGCAAGCCTCCCAGGTATGTCAATCAAACATGGCATAATAAGTTGCAATACGACTAGGCATCTCCCTAGTATTAAGGCTGGACGAGGAAAAGTACCAAAAGCAAGCAAAAGAGTCAGAGAGCCCCCCACCTGTTAGGAGTCCTACAAGAACACCAAGCTACACAACCGTAACATGTGCAGAGGTCAGTCCCATGTAGGCTCCCTAATTTGTCAGTTCAGTCTCTGTGAGCCCCTGTGAGCCCAGATTAGTTGATTCTGCGGGCCATTTTCTTGTGGTGTTCTTGACCCCTCTGGCTCCTACAATCCTTCCTCCCCCTCTACCTTTATTTCTTTATGTGCTTTGCCTGAATGTATGTCTGTGTACCGCATGCATGCAGTGCCCATGGAAGCCAGAAGAGGGACTCTTCTGGGACTCTAAGCCTGTGATCTTAACTGCTGAGCCATCTCTCTTGCTCTTAATAAAATTCTTAAGATATTAGAAATTTAAAAATATTCATCAACAGATAGTTTGTGTCTACAAGTGTGGCTCCCAGCAGTAAGATTCTCCTTTTAAGGACCAGAGTTTGTGAACATGGTTCCCTTACTATGCATTGGAGTTTGGTTTTCTGAGGTAGTACCTGATTTAGGGTCTATATTCTGACACATTGAACATTCCATGTTAATGTTTAGTTTGGGGAGAAATTTTTAAAAATATATATATTTGGTGAAAAATGCATAAGGCACTGTTGTAAATTTATGTAAAAATTCACTGCAGTGTTTCTGTAACCCTGCCATACATTCTTTATTTTAAATAGACAGCTTTTCTAAATCATTGTGCTCTGCTTAGACAAGTTCTGTCTACATGGTTGAATTTATGAGTGGATTTGAATAATAAATTCACATTTCAATGAACATATTTTCATTAAAACGGTAAGGTTTATTTTACTGTACTTTTAAATAATGGCATATTATTAAATCTATACTTTAAATTCCTGTAGTTTTTGAAACTTAGTTCATGGTTACACGGAGAAAGATATAGAGCATTATTAGTAATTGAGGTTGATTAAAGATAGATCAAACATTTCCCTTAAAGAAAGTAACAGGAGATTAGTTCAGGTAAATATAACACCACAGACCCTGTGTGGACCTGCTCTCCCACGAGCTGCATGCCACGGAGCCGTTTCTGGAGGACGTTTAAGTGCGTGCATATTTGTTTGCATTGTTGGGACTGCAGCTGTTGCTTCTCACATCCTGAAATGACATGATAGTAGATACCAGGCTGTTCTTATGCATGGAAAATATGTGTTTTCTTAACATGCCCTCTTAAGTCAGATAAAGCTGAATAAAACTAAGAGGAGGATGCTAATGGAGCTCTTTTTAGAATTCTTTATGCAACTGTCTGGTCAAGACATGTTGCTTATAATTGATGTGTCCATTACTTGAATTCTCTTGTAATTATAGTCAATAAGTCTTGTAAATGTGTTAAAGCTCACTAAAAGCATACAAATTCAAGAACAGAGTAAGGCTAATAATTTAAAATAATCAATGTAGGCATTTCAGCACTTAATTTCCCTTGTGTGTTGATAGCTGATCATTCTTAATCCATTAAGATTTATTTAGTCGTTTACAATGCAAAATAGGTTTGCACTGGTCACTTGTGCCATTTGAAAATGTCTACCAGGTTAAGTGCAGAATGTAGTCCATTAGTCTTCCTTGACTATATATATTAATTGCATTTAAAATCAAGTTAATGTGGATGTGAAAGTGAGGTAACTATCAATATGTGACAGAGTAACCCTACTTATATAAGTTACATCATTGATTGTAACATTTAGTAAAAGTTAGCATACTTTTTTTTTTTCTTGGATCTTCTGTTCGTGTTATCAGGAAGCACATTTTTATAATGCTGTGAAGCACTGCAGAGCATCCCTTCCTGAGTATGGAGTACCAGCCCATCATGTCAGTTTTGCAAGTCACTTTTTGGGGAAAGTTGGTCTTCAGGTTTTAATTTCATGTTATTTTCTTCTTGGAATATCTTGAAATGGATGACTTTCTGGTACTTTGCTTTTATCTGTGAAGGAGGAATACAGGGCTGAGCTGGAAAAGGGCTTGCTCTTCCAGTTCATTTCCATATTTGGAATTTGCTGTATGTTTTATTGTAACCTGTTCTAATTATTCTTAACATAATAAAAGCAGCATTCTGAAGAAATGAGTTTTGGTTATCAGGAGTTGTAGGAAGAAAGCATCTCAGTTCTTGTGCATTTGTGGTGTGAAGCACTCAGCTTGATTAGCAGAGTCTTCCCTCTTTCATGAAGAGCTCATGGAGCAGGGGTTATCTCTTGAGCAGTATTCTTCTAAAGCTTTTATGTCACAGGACATGGAAGATGTCATGAAGATATTGGGAAGCCATCCTGTTTGTGTTCATAGTACTCTGGTCACTTACGTCCTTTGAAAATGTTCCTATATGGGTAAAAATGGTGTGTGACTTCACTGAAAGTTCCAAGTTAGTGCTGGGTGTCTGTAACTTTGTAACAGTTTAGAGACCATGCAGACCACTAAGACAGTTACTCTGTAGACTGAGCACAGTGGGAAGGGACTGAATTCATTCATTTATTCACTTCTTCCTCTGCACATACTTCATTCAGTGTAATTTGTTGGATGGGTAAGTGAATGGGCGAATGAATGAATGAAGTATTTAGATGCCTAGGAAACACTTTGTGTTTAGATTACAGTCAGCAAGCATTGCATGATATACATGCGTCTGCATTACTTCTCCCCTCTCCGAGATTTGAAGGACCCTGTCCTTCCCTCTGAATGTTTGTGCACAGCAGTAAGAATGAAGCAGAGGCATGACCTTTTAGGTCTGAGGGCACACTGAGTTTTCAGGTCTTTGGGATTTGTTTAATAAATAATCAGCTACCAGAAAGTTAGGGCCACTTTAGTTTTTTTCTCCCTTCATAAAATCCTACAGACCAAATTAAAATAAAAGAAAAAGCTTCTGAGGATAAAGCTGCTCCAAGGAATAGGTTTATTTAAGATAATTCTGGATACTATTAATACTAAAATACATCTGAGAGAAAGTCAAATTTAGAAATATGTGATTTTACAGGTTTTATGTTATAAACATATGCCTGGATCCATTTCATAATGTGTACTGTATAGCAACTGTAAAAAAAGAAATATTACCTCTAAGGAAGTGAAGAAGTAAAAGGAAAGACTTCCTTCTCTTACAGAGAGGGTTTCCTCATCTGATTCTGGAATGCTAATGACATAGGAAGGAGACACTAACACAGCCTACCCTGAATGCTAGCTGTGAGCCTAGGCCCCCCGACTTTCTAGGTGGAGCAGTTAATGGAATTCCTGATTTGTATGGGCCCTACCCTGCACTGCGTGTATGGGGTCCCTACCCTGCACTGGCCTGTATGGGGTCCCTACCCTGCACTGACCTGTATGGGGTCCCTACCCTGCACTGGCCTGTATGGGGTCCCTACCCTGCACTGCGTGTATGGGGTCCCTACCCTGCACTGGCCTGTATGGGGTCCCTACCCTGCACTGACCTGTATGGGGTCCCTACCCTGCACTGGCCTGTATGGGGTCCCTACCCTGCACTGCGTGTATGGGGTCCCTACCCTGCACTGGCCTGTATGGGGTCCCTACCCTGCATTGCGTGTATGGGGTCCCTACCCTGCACTGGCCTGTATGGGGTCCCTACCCTGCACTGCGTGTATGGGGTCCCTACCCTGCACTGACCTGTATGGGGTTCCTACCCTGCACTGGCCTGTATGGGGTCCCTACCCTTCACTGGCCTGTATGGGGTCCCTACCCTGCACTGGCCTGTATGGGGTCCCTACCCTGCACTGCGTGTATGGGGTCCCTACCCTTCACTGGCCTGTATGGGGTCCCTACCCTGCACTGACCTGTATGGGGTCCCTACCCTTCACTGGCCTGTATGGGGTCCCTACCCTGCACTGCGTGTATGGGGTCCCTACCCTGCACTGGCGAGCCCTGAGACTTTGGGAAGGACTCCCTTGTTGCCGACTAAAACCACAGCTGCTTCTGTTCCATCCGTGATGGTCTTAGGGCTGTCTGAGCGGGGCTGGCCAGAACTCAGGCTGTCTGAGTGAAGCCACCAGGGCTTTTTATCTGTTTCTCCAGATCATCGTGCAGATAAATGTTGGGGGAGTTTTATCCTTGGAATTTGAGGTCCTGATACTATTGTTTATTAATAATTTCCAAATTGTCCTTGAAAAGCATTTTTACTTAAAAGCAGCAGATGGATTGATCCTCTTAACCTTTCAAAAGTTCTGTTATGGGATTCTTGTAGCAGTAATCTTAGAAGGTCTTATTAATAAAATCAAACCTGGAGCCAGGTATTGGGGTGAATGCTGGAAGATCAGAGAAGCAGAACAAGCCGCAGCTATCTCACCACGCCAGTTCCTCAGCTGATCCTGTTTCCTCAGACTGGAAGCCTCTGAGTCCTCATCCAGAATGAGTCCCAGCTGAACTATTGCTAGAAGCCTGAAACCTTAACCAGCCAAATGCTTCTAGTTTCTGGTCTTCACACCTTATATATCTCTCTGTTTTTGCCATCACTCCCTGAGATTAAAGGCTCACTTTTTGGGATTAAAGGTGTGTGTCACTATGCCTGGCTGTTTCCAATGTGGCCTTGAACTCACAGAGATCCAGAGGGATTTCTACCTCTGGAGTTCTAGGATTAAAGGTGTGTGTGCCACCATTTTCTAGCCTCTGTATCTAGTGGCTGTTCTGTCCCTGACCCCAGATAAGTTTATTAGGGTGCACAATATTTTGGGGAACACAATACCACCACAGATTCTATCACTCATATGATGTTTCAAAGTCATGATAGGCTTAATTTTATCAGGATTATTTAAATAAACTAGTTTCCAAAATGATCGATAGAATGTGATTGCTGTAAGCTGAAATCTCAACCTGATTTTGCTATTTAAAAATGTAAATCTTAACTAGATAGAACCATCCGGGTGTTAGATACATTTTACATCTACTTCTAACCATGGAAGTTTGAGGGGTTGGGGATTTAGCTCAGTGGTAAAGTGCAAGCGCAAGGCCCTGGGTTCGGTCCTCAGCTCTGGGGGGAGGGGGGTGGAAGTATTAAGAAATCCACTTCATTGTCATTGGACAGTGAAATACTCAGCCTTGTCTGCCATGCAGTACTGTTACCTTTTTTTCTTTTTTCTTTTTTTAAATTTCTGTTGGAAAGTTAAAATTAAATGCTTCACTTTTGCAGTTACCTTTTGAGAATTCAGTTGAACTTTAAGAGCCTAATTTTTCTTGAGTGCTTTAGTTTCAAACATTTTTTTCCCCTTGGAGGATTTTATTTTTCCAGGACTGCACAAAGGTTCACTTATTGAAGATGATTGAATTTTTTTATTTCTATTTTATAATTTTTGAAATTTACAGATTTCATACTCTAACCACATTGGAAGAATTATTTCACAAAATAGTTACTAATCATGACATGGAAAGTCTGGAAGCCCAATGGTTTTAAGCTGCGGTCTTTATTTCCATCTATTTCAGGATGTAGTAAGGAAACTGGAAGACAGTTTGTGCATATCTTCTTCCTTAAGAGATTGTTATTTCTGTTTAATGAAGGTACCTTCTCTGCCACTCAAGTGATGCTGTTGACTGAAAGGGTTAATTTTCTTGTTTTGGAGTATAGTTTAATCTTGCTCCATATTAAGTAATTAAAACATTTTTCTTGTTGTTACTGAGCCTCTCGTGTTGAAATATTTGTTAGTGAACTCAGTAACCAAGATGTTGACACTTCTGGTTTGCTGATTCATCCCAGAAATGAAGTGATTCCAGAAGCAGTTGTGTGCTGTTCAGTCACATGTTTGTGAAGATGTTAGTAAAAGAAAGCAGCTCATTGAGGTCAATGGCAGAACATCTCTACTACTGTGGTTTGTGCAAATCAAGTCAAAGCTGGAGAAACCTGAGGAAATTGGATGGGCACTGAAAAATAGACTCAATAGATACCAGTGACCTTGTTTGTATTTGTGTTTTTAAAATGTTCCATTTTTAAATAGAATACCTTCAAGAAATATTTTTGTCAGTTGTATGAAAAATTTTAACATTATTTAGCTTAGTGCTTAGTGGCACTCAACTTTTGACTTTAAATCTTGTTAGAAATGTTGTTGAGAATTGGCAGTATTCACTAAAACATTAAAACCTTCTAGGTGAGGAAATTATGGGATCAAGAAAGTTATAAATGAATGCATGCATTCTGTTTTGGGGATGAAATTTTCATTAGATTGAAGGTTTAACTTAAGATTTAGTTTATTCCCCTTCCCCCTTCAAAAGTCTATTAGTAATATGTTATTCAAGCCCAAATCTTATTTTATGTTAAATTTACTCAGGATCAAAACCATTCAAGTGCAAGATATGCCATTTTGCAACAGCTCAGCTTGGAGATGCCAGAAACCATGTGAAAAGACACCTTGGGATGAGGGAGTACAAGTGTCACGTCTGTGGGTGAGTAAATTGAAGCCACCTCTGCTGTGTGAACCAGGAGCTGTGTGCGGGATATCTATTGTTTGAGAATTCAAAACTGATATGAGTAAGAGTGGCGAAAATTATGCGTGCGTATCCTCCTTTCCTTTGTTATGGTAAATTCCTTAAATACAGTTATGACATTCTTCTCCCACTCCTAATCCTGTGCTGAAGATGAGCAATTTTATGGGCTACAAGGTCAATTTGAACCTGTAATCTGTAAATTGACTAAATTATAGGATGTTCATTCACATTGCCAGAGAGAACTATAAATTCCATTTAAAGACAAAATCCCCCCCCCCCCCCAGATAATATAGCTTTAGGAGTGCATATGTATTTTTTTTCTTCTGCTATACTGCCTTAATTTTAATCACATTAATGGCTCTTTGGATCAATTGGACATAGTCTATAAGGAAAAACAAAAGATTTAATTTCAGATGCCTGGTTACTGATCATTTGAGGGATGATGTGGTAAAAATAGTGTATAATGTATTTTTGTGTCGTGTGATTTCAAAACTAGTTTCCTTTTTCAATTCATGGTTCTTTGTAGAGTCATTCATAGTGTTTAATTGTCATTCAGGTATGTTACATTTAATAGAAAGCACTGAGGTGCCTTAATGTAAAACTAATTAATTTAGCAGAAATGTTTAAAAGGTTTTAAAATGCTATGACATATATGGTGTATCATAGGACATTCAGAGGTGGATTTTAATACTCTACTTATTAAAATATATTTTAATGTTATTATGGTAGAGAAATTAACTAATAAGTACATCATATAAAATGCTTTATATGAAACTTAAGAAATCTGCAATTCATAGGTCCAATTAAATTATTCAGTATGCATATATTATGCTTATGTAGAAGACTCTTCAGGTTTACATGACCATGTAAATATCCTTTAAGTTAGGAGCAGTTCTACTTTTTATTGGACAATACATTTTCCCAGGATACAGTTTCATTTTTTGACCCTTAAGATAGTTTTACAAATAACTTTGCAAGCAATTTTATCAACCACGGTCTCTGATTTATTCGTTGGCCAAATTGATGGTTCAGTGACTTGCAGCTAACGTAAATGAAGATGGACCTTTGCCCTGAAGCTACTCGTGAGCAGTTGGAGAACGAGTTCTGTTACTACTGCGTTGAGCTGTGCAAGTCCCAAGTGGTTTATTTTAATTTCTATAGGGCTTGTGATTTTAAAAGACATCTCATTTCCTGTTTTTATTGTCTGAGTTATAGGAGATGATCCTGACTCCAGTGAAAATGTGCATTTGGAAGCAGGAAGCAGTTTCTTCCCCATTTGTGAAAAACAAGTAGTTTTTACACATTTGATTAGTTGAAATCTAATTTTTATACCTTTTTAAAATTTAGGGTACTAAGATATTGGAAAGCAGAAAAAAACTTTTTCAAAGAATCCTTTTTTACATACATGGTGTCAGAAACATTTTATAATTTATTGGCTCTAAATGTATAATTTGAACACTGTGCTTTTCCTTAGCTGATTGCTTACTGTAGAGGAAATGTTGCACTAGTAGTTCATATGTTGATCACCAGGATATAAGTAAATATTAATTTTTTGAATCTTAGGTTTGCCACAGAAAGCAACAACGTGTAGGTTATGTAGATAAAACATTCTAGATTTCAGTATTTAGATTTGAAAAATAGGGTGGTAGCCTTTAAACTTCACCCTCTGTGGAATTATATATAGTTCTCTTTTTAAAAATAAGTTCAGTTTAAAAGTTACATACACATACAGTAATTTTAGCAGGTAGATAGCCTTAAAGGGAAGCCGAAAGCTCTGAAGGTCAGTGAGCTGAGGAGGATTGAACAGTGAGGTCGAACAGAACAGTAATGAGCTAGGAACTGAATATTCTGGAAGGGGTGTCTTTGGTGGGTCTGTGTTTTGTGTGTTAGGTATGGGGGTATCTTTGGTGGGTCTGAGTTTCATGTGTTAGGTATGGGGGTATCTTTGGTTCTGAGTTTCATATATTAGGTATGGGGGTATCTTTGGTTCTGTTTCATGTGTTAAGTTTGGGGGTATCTTTGTCTCATGTGTTAGGTATAGGAGAGTAACATAAAAGTTTAAATGGAAAACAAAACAAAAAAGCAGGGACTGGTTCTTATTACTGACACTGGAGAATATTGGTACATTAACATTGCTGACAGTGTCAATTCATTATCACTGATGGCTAAATAATCTCACAAATGCTCAGTGGACCCATTAGTTCCTGAACATAAGCAGGGTATGCTGCATTTCTTCATTAGCTTTAATTGCTATAAATTTTACCTTTTACAAAATCATGCTTTAAAAGGTAAAGTGATCTTTCAGGAACATTAATTCTATAATTTTGTAACAAGCAGAAGGTCCTGTACTGTTTTCTTTTCTCCAGTAGATAATATCTTAGTCTCAGTCTTTTGAAGTTGTTTTAATGACCTCTTCCTTATCTGGTTATAAGTAGTTATTTATCAAATATTCCTGTTGAATACTGTGTAAAACATTGAGGTAGGCACAATTTTGAAATAACTTTTATAAAACTGAACTAATTTTTGCAGTAACCTTCTAGTTGTCTTTTTTTTTTCTTTTTTTCTTGGTTTTTTTGAAACAGGGTTTCTCTGTATAGTTTTGATGCCTGTTCTGAATCTTGGTCTGTAGACCAGGCTTGCCTTGAACTCACAGAGATCCGCCTGGCTCTGCCTCCCGAGTGCTGGGATTAAATGAGTGCACCAATGGCTACCTTCTAGTTTTCTTATGGTGAAATTTATGGAAGAGATATGTTCTATCAAGTAAGTTCAATGTATTGTAGTGGTTGCTTGTATTGTTTGGCCACTTTTCTTGTCTTTATGTAGGAAGACTGTAGATCAATGAGAACTGTGTGTCTTAGAGTTTAAACTAAGACACAGTTTTAGAATTCTGACATCAACTTCCACATAGCATAACAATTGCCTTTAAAATTGTTGCAATTGGATTTATGTTATTATTATTATTTTTTTAATCTTCATGATAAGTAATTTGAAGGTGTTCTCTTCCATATCCCCTACTGGCAGATGTTGGCCATGGTATGGCAAGTTTAAATTACCTTGACAGAAGAAGCTGAAAGAGTTTAAAGTCTAGTTCCCATTGTCTGGCTCTGATTTAGGTTGACATTCTGTGTAGGCAAGGTTGATCTTCTCACCTTATGAACACCTTGCTGCACATTTCATGTTTTAAAGCAGATAAAGAGTAAAGCTGTTTCACTCTTAGTTTCAGAAGAACAAAGTTTTCTTTGTTGACTTGTATAGCTGCTGTATTTTTTTTAAAAAAAAAAAGGTTTATTTTATTTTATGCATATGAATGTTTTGACTGCATGTATGTCTGTACAACACATGCATTCTTGGTCTGTGGTGCCCAAGAAGTTAGGAGAGGGCTGAAGATCCCCTGGAACTGGAGTTGTGGATGATTATACATCACGATGTGGGTGATGGGAATCAAACCCAGGTCCTCTGCAAGAGCGGCAAGTGCTCTTGAACGCCTGAACCGTCTCTCCAGTTCTGGTAGATCTGTATAGTGTTTTTACATCTAAGTCCGAGTAGAAGAATTCTAGAGGCTCAGCTCTTGATGCATAGTTGACATGGAAGTCAGCTGCAGTGCGATAATGCGGAGTGGCTAGAAGCAAACACTGGAGGTGCCCTGCTCCAAAGTTAGAATTTTACTTAGCTACTTCTTGGGTTAAAAATAGGCCAGACACATCTTTTAATTAAATTCATGATCCTCTATCTGTCCTTATTATTATTTTTTTAGTTGTTAAGAATGTGAAAAATCTTACCCCCCAAAAGTCATTTTACACATTTTGTTAATCTTTTAATGATTCTGAATGTGGGATTTGGGGATATAACTTAGTGGTAGAACTCTTGTCTAACATGTACAAGGCCCAGGATCAATTCTCAGCATCCCACACCACACACAAAATTAACAAGCCAATGTGCATTGTATTCTGACTGTTAGTATAATTCAGTGCTTGGTGATAACTGCTCTATTTTATGTTGGTCTCACTTGCTGATTTTGATGGCTTTTAGTCTTTGGTTCATTTTGGCCGTCCCCACTGTAGATGGGCGGCGGCGGAAGTTACAAGTGATGCAGTGACACACTTAATTCTGCAGCCGGCTCCCCTGGCTCCGGGTTGCTCTTCCTCCTGATTATCCCTCGCTGTTCCTTAGTTTTCTGCTCTTTGTTGTATATGTCCTTTTTTTATTGTTTTGATTTTTACTCATTATTTTTCATCTAGGTTGTTTTCTGTAGCGTGTAATAGCATAACATCTACTTCCTCCCACTAGCCACATTTATTTTCCATTTTTTCTTAAAATTTACATTCTGATAAGATTGCTTATCCAGTTTTACTCTCATATTCTGGTATTCAAACCTTTCCTCATTTCTTTGTTTCATTCTTACTGTAAATGGTGTTTCTGTTTCCCCTGCTGCCCTTCATCTGTGGATAATTTGTTGTACTCACATGTCGTTGATCATGTCTGTGTAATGGGGAAAAGAAAGTGCCTAAAACTGGTGATGGGGTAAAATTGATCAAGTTAGGTTCTTGTTATAAATCAGTACTAATTATCTTAAAGAATTAAACTCACAGTAGTCCTGTGATTTCCGTAAACCCAGGAAATGATACCTAAGTTTGTATGTCATTTTTCAGAAGCATAAATCCAGTACATGTAAATTAGGGGCTATGTTATATCAGTGGATTTCCTTGTGTCGAATCTTGATTGATGAATATGTAGTTAGTTAAATAGTTGAATATGATTTGCCTAATCAGGAGAGAAAAGAGCATTTTCCAAATATTTTACTTCTGAGTTTATGAGAAGATTTCAGAAAAATTTAAAATTGCACATTGGTATGCCTAGGAAATGTTTATTTCTAGTTGATTTAGGAAACCTTAAATAGAAAGTTACTAATGCAGTTAAACTGGTGTGTGTGTGTGTGTGTGTGTGTGTGTGATTACCTAGTTTTTGTGCATTAGAGGGATCTCTATGTAGATGATTATAATGTCACTTTCTGACCTTTGCAGCTTGAATAATTGTAAATCATTGCTTCATAACGTGTCAGAGAATGTCTGTACTAGGCAATTAAATGGCAGAATATAATAGACCAAATTATTGCCTGTCATGTTTTCAACAACACAGTTAGTATTTGAGTTACACTTAATCATTACGTGCATTAGCAACTTCATTGGAATCCAGCTTCAGGCTGAGCATGAAATACATTACATTATTTAAACCTCTAATGGTACAAGTCATTTATTTGTGTTGAAGTGTACAACATGCAGAGTTTCATAAAGCAAGGAACACTTGAGAGCTTAATTTATCCAAATCAAAGTCTAAATGCAGATAAACACAAGTGGCAAAAATTAGTAATTTTTATAGGCTGGAAATATTTAAAAATACATGGTTGTGGGTAATTGTAGGCAGCAGGAATAAATTAAAATCACTATTTTTAGTCTGCTCTGAGAACTAAAGCTGGGTATACCTAAATCATTAAGAGTACTATGGAATTACATTTTGAGCTGAACAATTAATTACACTCATCATATCTACAGATGTAAGCAAATAAGTATTTGTTTCAGCTAGTTGTTCTGGTTAAAAAATATAGATAGAAAAGTTGGTTTTGTGCTATGGTAATGTGTTTCGTCTGTAACAATATAAAGTACGGCATCTCTCACTTTTGTAGAAAAGATTTAAATTAACAGTAAGACATTCATTATAAGATGCACTGCTTGTGTTTTCTACATAGTATTTTACTACTTTTAGTTTGACTATATTTTTGCCTCTATTTTGATATTTAAAAATACCATGCAACGATTACTCTCTCTATTCTGCCAGTTAATCCAAAATTAATCATTTACCCTTTTGCTGGTAAAATCCTTGAAATACCTTTTAAGTTATGATCAGTGTTTTCAAATGCAACTCACTTTATGGTTTGAAAACCTAAGCAGCATTTTGATTTTAATATTCAAATAACAAACATAATTCTCATAACTCTGTTTTCTAGTGAAATGTTTTGTCAGTGCAGGAGAGAGTTGGGGTAAGGCTAGGACATTGATGTAGAAAGGAAAGAAGGCTATTCCCAGTGTCTCCTCACAGTGACAGGAGAGCTTTGCTGCCACCAACGTACTTTTCTTTCCTTCTGCATGGTCATATTTTGTTGATTTTTTGCATGATTGGTTCATGGATTTATTCCAAGGCCAGTAAGTGTGATTAACCTGTATAACAAGATGGAGATAAAATAAGCATTTTTACATGTTAGTTGTTGTTGAAAATATCAGTATCTTTTTTTTTTTTCTCAGTAAAATAATCATGCCCCAGGGTCTTAATTCTCTCTTTATTTTTATGTTAAGATGGCTCCTGGGGTTTCAAATCACATTTGGGATAGGCTTTTTAAGTGTCAGCACAGCAGCAGATAGGAAGGTGGTCACTGTCTGCCTTCCTTCTTCTCCTTGTCTGTGATCTCATTTTCTTTTTTATCCACTTTCCCTTGTTAATCTGTTCTCTCCTTCCCTCTTCCTATTTGCCTGTCTCCTAAAGTTCTTCACTCTGAAGGCTTTTCCTGACTTTTCAGGAACTTCATAAGCGCAGGTGTTGGAAGTGGAGATGGAAAGGAAGCTTTGCTCTCGCTGATTCTTCCTGGTTTTCTCATTCAGCAGATCCCCCGCATCTCTCAGTGCAGGCATGGTAACAGGTTTGTGTGCTGGCCTTGTGGTCACAAGCTCCCTGGAGGACAGAGACCTGAGGAGAAAACAGATTATGGTCCAAGGGGAACCAGGCAGAATGGGAACCCATCACTGTTGAGGAATATAAAAAGTCTCCCTACAGACCTGGCTCTGCTGAGGTTGGGTCTTAACGTTAGTTGAGGAATATTCGTAAGACAAACTTGTGTATTTTCAACATGGGTAACAAAAGAACATAAGAGGAAAATTCGAGATGAATGGAATAACATGGCTTGTTGTTAAGAACTCTGCTAAAGTCCTGTTGTGTGTGGCTATGGAGGGAGGTACATGTGACCTAGCTGTCAGTTGAACACAAGCAGTTGCCAGTGCTTGCTGGAGTTGAGGTTGAAGACAAAAACAGTTCTCAAATAGAGAAAACGCAGGTCTAGAAATGGCCAAGTCTTTCTGGCTAATCAGAAACTGCTAATGGGGTAGGTAGTACTGGATATGATGGCCGGTGGAAGTCAGGCAGATGAGCCAGAGCTACCTGTCCAGGCAGGGGTTGTGGCACATGTCAGCATGAGGTGACTGTGTTCTGGAGAGGACACTAAGTCTCCACTGCCTGAAGCTTGATTGTCAAGCCAGGTGGACAGTTGGAGGATCGGTAGGTGAAGGCGACAGGTATTTCTCAAAGCTGTTGCATAGTCACATTTCCAATGCTGACCCTCCCTCTCCTCTGTTTTCCCTCTCCTCCTTCCCTCCTCCCCCTCCCCTCCCCCCCCAAAAAAAACCTGTCTGACTTGCCAGTTTCTGGGTAGCAAAGGAAGGAGGAGAGAGGGGAGTCTATGAATAGGGAGTGGGAAGTAAATCACTGATTCAGAATGAAGGTCCTGGGGGTTGCCAGAGAGGTATTTTAAGAGAATTTCACTATTTACAGTTGTAATTAGGGAACTGTTGATTTTTGGATAATTATAATGAAACATTGATATCTGTTCCATATAGCTTAGTGCAAGGTAATTACAAATAATAACGAGGACATACAGTGAGGTAGCCACACTCCTGATGTTCACATTTGACAGGGAAAATGTGTGCTGTAACTGTTATTTTCATACTAGGATGAGCTAGCTACATGTGCAAACAACATGAGGCAGGAAGCTATTTCTTTAAAAAAGAATATACTGTTTAATAATGCACTTTGCTGGGTATGGAGGCGCAGGCCTTTAATCTAGGGGGGCAGAGGCAGGTGGATCTTTGAGTTCAAGGCCAGCCTGGTCTATGAAGAGAGTTAGTTCTAGGACAGTCAGAGCTATGTGGAGAAACTCTCTCAAAAAACAAAAATACAAACAAAAAATGTACTTTTCTCTTACTTCTTACTTCCTAGGCCCCCTTTTCATTTCAAACTATATGTGCATTTTATGTTTTTATCATTCTGTGCTAAATTTCTTCTTTTCATCTTTTGAGTCTTTCTCCCCCGGCTGCCATTTGGTCAAGTATTAAGTAAAGTTGCTAGTATTTTTGTCACTTGACTGTCTAGATATATGAATTGTCACAAAGTGATTTTTTTTGTTTCCACTTCTCATTCAGTTTTAAAGAGTACTGTTTACCACCATGGACTTGGGGAACATCTTGAGCTGGATCAAAGTGCAGTTTGAAGAACTTTTAAAAGGTTTATTTGCATCAAGTTATGCTTTCAGCTTCCTGTGTGGCCCATGAATATTCCTGTAAATCAATCCATCCTGAACCATTTTAGAAGTGCTATTGTAAATGTAATAGACAAAGATGGTCTTGTATTATAATATGAATTTGGTCATTATCAACATAATATTAACAAGCACGTTTGAAGTCTTATATTGTGGCGAATGACGTTGACAGTCACATGCCTCACAACAGAAGTTTGCTTTAGTCTGAAAAATTGGGTTGTATTTAAATATTAAAAAAAATTTAGTGTTCTTCTTTAAAATTTATTTAAAAATAGGGTATTGAACTTAGACTATTGCTTGATTTAACCCATGTAGTAGATGCATAAGTAAATTTGGGTCAAGAGCTTAATGACTTTTCATGAGTGGAGGTAAGAACCCAAGAGTTCTGGTTAATGGGGTCACTGCTATTTCTCTTATATCTCATTGGCATTCTTATTTGTGTTATTATATTTCTTAGGTTTTTTGGCTTCCCTGTTTTTTTTTTTTTTTTTTTTTTTTAAATCCATCAGTCTTTTAATGAGAGCAATAAGG